>NC_070617.1:31199182-31525182 GCF_027172205.1 Podarcis raffonei | reverse complement strand
AATGGTCAGGGGTCCCTTTACCTTTACGTTTACCTCTCCACTGGCAAAACGAAAGCCCATTACAACAGGGCCTTGCTGAAAGGGAGGGCAACAGTGTGCCAAGGGTCACTCTGTAAATTAAACCATGCCTAAAGAACACTCTAATGAAACTTGCAAAACACCCAACTGATTAGTCTCAATAATTGACTAAATAACTCATCACAGATCTTCTTTTCCTGTAGATTTCAACTGGATCAGTCCCGCGTGAGCTCTCTTCATTAATGAATCCTCTTCAGTCATTATTAGCCTAAAGACTCATCCGCAGACCCTTATTACCACCATTCAATTAGCTAAAAGGCGATTTAAGCATCCTTTTATCTATGGGGAGATGTACATTAAACAGGGTTCAAATGTCTGTTGCTCTGTAAAGAAGAGTAAGAGGAGGGGGAGAAAAAAGGCCTTTCATAAGCTCGTTCTGGATTGTTCCACTGAATGACACCACAACTCTTAATTCTTCTTAGAGGGTCCTGAAGCCTTGGAATAGATCAGGGTTTCCCAAGCATGGGCCTCCAGCTATTTTTGGACTACAACTCCCACCATCCATAGCTAGCAGGACCAGTGGTCAGCGATGATGGGAATTGTAGTCCACAAACAGCTGGAGACCCATGCTTGGGAAACCCTGGTATAGACGGTGTAACCAAACCAATAAAACCATTACTCCAGAACGTCCAATCATAGCTAGGAACCGGTTCAGATACTGGTAAAGCAGCAGCACATGTGAATTCTACCAAGAAACAGGAAATGTCTATGTGACGTCCAGAGGGTGGCAACATGAGAATGGGCCTTTTCTGCAGTTGGCTGGCACCTTTGTTACATATCTTTAGGTGCCAGGCAAAATGTTTCTGTTCTGCCAGGCCTTTGGCTGATAAACATCCGATACACTTTTTAATGTGCTGTGGGGGGGGTGGGGATCATTGGTTTGTTTTTGTTTTTATTATGTATTTTGTGTTTTTTGTAGATTGCATTTTTATGTTGTGCAATGCCCCGAGTTCTACGGATGAAGGGTGGCATGCAAATTTACAGACAGTTCCCCATTTCCATGGGGGTTACATTCCGAGGCACTGTACACATACATGAAATCATGTATATTTGAAAAAGCCCCAAAACGCCCTCTCTTGCCCCCGCCCCTTTTTATGGCATTTTTAGGTCAATTCCAGGTTTGGGCCGATGCGTGTATGCATGGTCACATACATTTTGAACATGCATAAATGGGGGGTTATCTGTAATAAATAATAACGACCATAATCGTAAACTCCTCTGCAAGCTTTGCCATCGTGCCAAGTGAGCAAATTTAAGTTACACTCGCTCATTCTAAAATATCTCACAGGCCTGGAATGAAAAGTGGCTCGGGGGGAGGACAATCTATGTAGCCCTGAAGTACGTACATGGAAGAACATTATATAATCAGCAGCATCATAGTAATAATAATAAAGAGGATTATTTACAAGAAGAGTGAAGTGTATACATCTAGGGCACGGTAGTCAATGTGGTACCCTTCAGATGTTGTTGGACTCCTACCCATCCCAGGCAGCAAGGCCAATAATAGTCAAGGATGATGGGAATTGTGGTTCTGGAGGGCACCACGTTGGCTAACCCTAGTTTAGGGTAACATCAACGCTGTGGAACGCGCAGGTTGGTTTTATGCTGCTGTAGTCATTCCCGTCAACATTTGTGGTGGTTTCTGCTCGAAACTTAAAGAAAAAAGCTTGCATCCAAAGCCAGTCCTACTCAAAGTAGACCCATAGAACCATAGAATTGTAGAGTTGGGACCATGATAGTCCAACCCCCTGCAAAGCAGGAATCTTTTGCCCAACATGGAGCTTGATCCCACAACGCTGAAATGAAGAGTCTCATGCTCCACTGGAATTGATAGACATGGTTGATTTAGGTTCACTGATTTCAATGGGCCTACTTTGAGTACAACTTGGTAGGATACAACTCCAAAATTCCCTAACTTTCTGGCTTCTCCCCAGGGATAGGATGCAGGATACCGGGGGAAGCGGCATCTCAGTGGTAGATTGTGGATTGCAGAATGTCTCAGGTTCAATCGCTGGGATCCTCCGGTAGGGCTTGGGAAGACTCCCTGTCCGAAACCATGGAAAGCCCTTGCTACTCAGTGTAGTACAGAACTAGCAGACCTGTCAGTGTGACTTGGTTTAAGGCAGCTTCCTATGTTCTTACACAATGATGACAGCGGACTGGATCTCACTTTCTTCAGACGAAAGATTGCAAGGCATTGGCACGCAGAAAGCGCTGCATAAATGGCTTAATGAAAGGCACTTTATCCCCTTTTAAACGCATACGGCACATCTCTCAAATAGGGTCCTTAACACTGTGCAGCAACACTGGTTGACAGCAGAGATCTCTCTCTAGCACTGCCCTACATTTGCTGGCCATAATCCAGAAGAATAAGCACTAGCTGTGTAATATAATGATCTATCCCACAACCCTCCAACATCAGCTACTCTCCCCGTGGAGGCCACATTTAGCAGAGAATGAACTCGTCGTTGATGCAGAAAGATCAGGGATGTCAGCGGCAGTACCTCTGGGTACCCAATTCTTGCATTACAGCTTTGTGGCACGGTGTGAATAAGTGATCACTGATCTCTTAATGGGGCATTAAGGCATGCAAAAACAAAGTCAGATGCGCTGAGAATTCTCAACATCCCCCTTTTAATTAAAGGGAAGAGACGGGGCTTGAATCCCCTTAGCTCTCCCTGGATTTATTTTTAACTTGCGGACTTAAGTAGCCGCCTTGTACTGAGACAGACCACTGCGCCTCCTTCTCACACCGCTGGGGACCCTCGCAGAGGTCTCAGGCTGATGCAGAGACTGAACCTGGGACCTTCCACATGAAAAGTACGTGCTCTGCCACTGAGCTATGCGCAGCCTTTCAAGTCAACAACTAGGTTGCTTCCATTCTGAAAACTCATGCAACAGCCTGGCTAGGAGGGCGCAGGGTTGGAACCACTGTACAAGAGTGGAAGACAAAAGGGACAACAGCTCCAAAATTAAGGTGGCTCTTCCTCTACCAAGAAAGTCATACAGTGGCCATGAATGTAGTTCTAAGTCAAAATTACTACCTTAATAAGCCAGGATATGAGTGATGCCAGGGATACGGGTGGCGCTGTGGGTTAAACCACAGAGCCTAGGGCTTGCCGATCAGAAGGTCGGCGGTTCGAATCCCTGTGACAGGGTGAGCTCCTGTTGCTCGGTCCCAGCTCCTGCCAACCTAGCAGTTCGAAAACACGTCAAAGTGCACGTAGATAAATAGGTACCAGTCCGGCGGGAAGGTAAACGGTGTTTCTATGTGCTGCTCTGGTTCGCCAGAAGTGGCTTAGTCATGCTGGCCACATGACCCGGAAGCTGTACACTGGCTCCCTTGGCCAGTAAAATGAGATGAGCACCACAACCCGAGAGTTGGTCACGACTGGACCTAATCGTCAGGGATCACTTTACCTTTACCTTATGAGTGATGCCAGGTTCCTTTGTGATGCCAGTTACAGAGATGCCATGCTCCTTTGCAGCCCGTCCGTCCCTCCCTCCCTGTGATTATTGTTTTATTCTCAAATGTTGTATAAATGTAATGAAATAGTAAATGTCAAGCTTCAAAAGAAACCAGGATACAAAGCTATGCTTTGAAGCTGGCTTCACACTCTGGCTTGTTCCGAAGTCATTAACCATAGTTTCTGGATTTGCACGCAGTTAACTATGGTTAACTGCTGAGCAAAGCAGCTGCAAATCAGCTGCGTGCCCCTGCATACAACTCATGCATATCCTGGCTTATTATGCCCGGATTTTTTTTGGCTTTGCACTGCACGCAGATGTGGCCAGTGTCCCCATTTTATTTGCCTACAAACTTTCTAATGCTCTGCTTATACTTTTATATCCCTGCCTGATCACTGAGGTCTTGGGAAGAGTCTCTCATAAGAGGTCCTTCATGGCACGGATGAACAGCTTGTATCCAGCAGGAGCTGTGTATTCAGTATTGTGAGCCCAAATTTGTGGAACTCTCTTCCTGTTGAGGCCAGACACCTCCATCCCTGTTGAACTTCTACACCTACTGGAGGCTCCCCAATTCCAGCAGACATTTTCAATTGAAGTTTGGCTTCAATCCATTTTAACATTTTATGTATTACGTTTAGTTAAGTAGCATGTTTTTTCTTCTTTAAACAGCCTTGTGCAATGCAAGTGAGAGATGGTGGGATATGAACATGCGGAACGAGCTTATAGGTTTGTTGTTTAGAAGATGGAGCAGACTTCGTCTCTGTTGCTCCAGAGGGCAGGTCTAGAACCAAGGGGTGGAAATGGCAAGGAAGCAGATTCTGGCTGGGCAGGAGGAGAAATTTCCTAATAGTTAGAGCTGCTTGACAGATGGTCTTAAACCAGTGATGCCAAACTTGGCCCTCCACCTGTTTTGGGACTACAAGTCCCATCATCCCTAGCTAGCAGGACCAATAGTCAGGGATGATGGGAACTGTAGTCCCAAAACAGCTGGAGGGCCAAGTTTGGCCATCACTGTCTTAAACGGTAGTTGGTTCGCTTTTCTCTGGGGACCTTTAAACAAAGGCTGAATGGCCATCTGTCAGAGATGCTGGACTCTGCATTTTGCACTGTAGATTCTGCATTGAATGGGGTGGGGTATGGATGAGATCAGGGGTGGGGAACCTTCTGGGCCAGATCTTTATCAGTTTCCACCCTGCAGGCTGGCCTTGACATGCTGACAAGAGTCAATCCCATCAGTCAACCTGACATAAAGCCCCAAGTCATGGATCATGGAATTGTAGAGTTGGAAGGGACCACGAGGATCATTTAGTCCAACCCCTGGCAATGCAGGAATATGCAGCTGTCCCATATGGGAATCGAGTTTGCAACCTTGGCATTACTGGCACCATGTTCCAACCAACTGAGCTATGGGAGGTTGATGCATGGCAGTGAGGTTCTGCTTCACCAGCATGTTCCCTGCAGGGAACGCACAGGCGAATCAGCACCCAGCAGGACTAAACTCCCCAGCTCATCAGCTGATGGGAGGAAGGTTCAATCCTGCTCCCTGCAGCTTTGCCAGTGCCGAACCTGCCCCAGTGATGTTGCTGACTGACAGGTGGGTGTGGGTTTTTGCAGGCCAAACAGGTCCCCCCCCCCAAGATTGGACTGGAGATCCCCCATCCTTTGACTAGATATACAGTGGTACCTCGGGTTACATACGCTTCAGGTTACATACGCTTCAGGTTACAGACTCCGCTAACCCAGAAATAGTGCTTCAGGTTAAGAACTTTGCTTCAGGATGAGAACAGAAATCGTGCTCCGGGGGGCGTGGCAGCAGCAGGAGGCCCCATTAGCTAAAGTGGTGCTTCAGGTTAAGAACAGTTTCAGGTTAAGTACGGACCTCCGGAATGAATTAAGTACTTAACCTGAGGTACCAGTGTATGTCCAAAGTCCCTTTCAGCACTAAAAGTATCTAGTTCTAAGTTATGTTGAAAGAAGATCCTCCAAAATGATATACTACATCAGCAGTATGTCTCAGCACTGCCTGACTCCTGAATTCCCCTGCAAGCTGCTGTAGGCAAAGTAATTCTTGGAACAAGCCCTCAGGCTACAGCCTTCCATGTTTTAGTTAAGCGCCCTATTCATCAGTATTTTTAAAAAAATATTATTTGAGATATTTATAAAGCCAGTTTACTCCACATGTAGCCAATGCACCGTTGAATGAGACTCCTCTTACAAAGATCCAGTAGCTCTCTTTCATGGGATTCTGCTTTTCAGGACAAAGACTGTGCAAGCACACACACAACACACACAAACACATCCCACTGCTATAACATAAACCAACATTCCAACAGTTTTTGATATAACCCACCGGGATTTAAGAAGACAGGTTCTGGGCCGCCTTTGTTTCCGTAATACCAAATTACATCTCCTTTGGTGGTGCTAAAAGATAAAAATAGGGGTGGAGAGAAGAGTTTTCCTTGCAAAATGGCAACTCATATCTTTGATTAAGTTTAAATTCCATGCAACCCTCCCCACAGTGAGACACCCCCCCCCCCCGCCCACCCTCAGTTCAGGGATCAGTCAATTACTTATTTAAAATAATAATAATCAAGTCACTATTTAAAAGGCTGTTTAAAGAGGAAAATAAAAAGGAACACCCCCCCACAAACTACGAAAAAGAAAAGAAAGGAATTTTTTTACAAGGTTAATAGGAGCTACAAAAGGAAAAAGGAAACAAAGATCTGTATCCAACAGGAGTTTTCATGCTGCATAACAGAGGAATACAATGCAACAGTTGCACTAGCAGAAACCCACTGTGCATTCTATTGTGCAACAAAGTTACCAGCATGCTGCTTATGCATTCCCTTGCACAACAACAATCTACAGGTGCAAAACACTTCACCAGCAGAACAAGCAACTAGTAAGTTGCTTTTAATTGTCGCAACACTGGATACAACCCCTTGAGTTGTTCCAAAACAAAGCAAAAGCTTGTTATCTAGGGACGATATTCAGAGAGCCGCTGCTCATGTGTGGGGAGTGTGCCAATTTCTGCTGATCCTTTCCCCCAGAGGCATAAGGGGCTGCAGAACCAAGGGTGCAAGGGAGTCCTGCTATGTGCCTGCAAATTCTACTTGTGCTCCTGAATCCAAGCCTCTCTCTCTGTGTGTGCATGCACGCGTGCTTTCAAAAAAGGGAAATGCAACTGAGCTTTCCAGCACTTCCTCCCACATTTGATTCAATTCTGAACAACGCTCCCTGTCTTGGATGAGAACCTGGCGAGCTCAGATATGCATCCGAACCACAGTAGTCAGGACTTACGCTGACCCCACTCATGTCTGCCCTGATGAGTCAACAGCAATTTGAGATTGGTTTTTTCCTCTCTTTTTTTACTTCTTCATACACGTTTGTTTCAGCAACAAGCCACAGGACATTTCAAGAGTGAGTTCACATCTAGCCATCACAAAACAGCTCTCCCGCACCCCACTTCATCTTAGTTATTTCCCATCCACATCATTGCTGCTTTTACTCTACCGGGAAAGTGGTACACAAAGCCCAATTACGTTTTAAATTTTTTTCACAGATGCCTGAAATATGAATCAAAGCGTGGAATGTAATGAAGCCCCCAGGGTACAGCACAGTTCAGCATACACCTACGTGTTGAAGGCAAAACTCAATCTTCACGGCAACAGCACACCATCCAACACTACAATTGTGCATATGTACAAGTTCACAGCACAAAATACGCAACTTGTCGGTCCCCAATGAACAAAAGCTTAGTTCAGTTTGGGTTTTGTCCAACTTAAGTTCTACCGTCGTGTTCTGGTCTGATGCAGAACCTGCGTGGAAAGGGGCAAGATTGGAGGCATGGCTACAGGACCACTTATGGGTGCAAGTGAGCAACTTGCTCTGACGAAGACTGGGAGCAGACTGGGCCTCTTGTGTCTGGAGACAACCTTCTCTAGGCTCCACCCCCTTGAGTCCAAATAACTTCAGAGCCTTAAAGAAGCAACCCTCTGGACTGAAGATGGACAAGTCTCCTTTGTTCCATAGCCGCCCCTCCTGGTGGACTTCTAGCACTGCTGGGCCGGTGATGTGCAGTGAGAGACATTTGGTTCTTCAAGGGAAGTTGTCTATGAGGGTCCCGGGTCCCTTGATGGCCTGGGAGGTTCCTCTGGGAATTCTTGTCCAACCGTCTCAAGCCCAACAGCCTCCCTGTCTTCTGCAGTCACCTCTGATACCTGACCCAGACTAGCTTCCCATCCAGTTCCCCTGCAGCCTCCAACTTTGTGTCCAAATCACTCCTGGATACAGGGGTCATGGCATTTACTCAGACTGTAATTAAACGATCTAAGATAGTAATTTCCTTTCCTTTCAGTGCATCTACTCCGAAAATGACTAATGCTGTATACAACTCTAAGTGTGCAGTACTTGGATATCAGAGCAAACAGGCTATCAGTTTTCTAACACAAAAAGCCCTGTGTTGAGAAATCAAATTGCTCTCCAATATTTATCGAGCTCAAATATGGTGGGGAAGACATGGACCCTACATCCCTCTAGATTTTGCCAGATAACAATTCACTGACCACTGGCCATGCTGGCTGGGACCGCAATGAGAAATGTTACACAACATGCAGGCCAGCAACCAAAAATAGAATTGACACACTGCTTGTTTCACCCTTTCCCCACCAGGAGGGGCAGGTGAACGCATGGCATGGCCTCATCTTGTGTTTCACTGCTGTATGTTATGAGCAGGGGACAGTAGAGAAGCCCCAAGCCAGGGCCACATCCTGAATCACGCAGGCACATCCCTAGTTAAAAGGGAAACAACAAGAGTTCTGCTCTTGCAAAAGAAAAAGAGTTAGAGGAGAGGAAAAGAATAGGGGAATGTTGGATTTTAAGCTGTCAATCCACAGCATGAACGCTATGGGGAAATTGCAATATAGGTTAAGGACAGAAATGGGGTGCAGTTTAGTAGGAGAGTTCATGCTTTGCATGCCAAAATCCATTAAGTTTTATTTATTTCCCAGGAAGGGCTGGGAAAAATTCTTGGGACCTGGAGACCCACTTTTTGTCAGATTAGACCACTCTTCCTCACCTGGTGCCTTTCATATGCTTTGGGCTATAACTCCCATCAATTGCAGTCAGCATGACCATGTTGCCTGGTGCACATGGGAGTTGCAGTTGAAAACATCTGGAGGGCACCAGGCTTGAGGCAGGCTGGTGCAGACAAAACAGAGTGAGATGGACCAACTGGGACTGAGACGATGGAAGGCAGGGAGACCAAGAGCCAGAGCCACAATGATCATATGAATGCTTGTAATGAGGGAGAAGGGACGCGGGTGGCGCTGTGGGTTAAACCTCAGAGCCTAGGGCTTGCCGATCAGAAGATTGGCGGTTCAAATCCCCACAATGGGGTGAGCTCTCGTTGCTCGGTCCCTGCTCCTGCCCACCTAGCAGTTCAAAAGCACGTCAAAGTGCAAGTAGATAAATAGGTACCCCTCCGGCAGGAAGGTAGACAGTGTTTCTGTGCACTGCTCTGGTTCGCCAGAAGCGGCTTAGTCATGCTGGCCACATGACCCGGAAGCTGTATGCCAGCTCCCTCGGCCAATAAAGCGATATGAGCGCCACAACCCCAGAGTCGGCCACGACTGGACCTAATGGTCAGGGGTCCCTTTACCCTTTACCTTTAACAAGGAAGGAAGAGTTCAATATTCCTAAATTTCTCCCAAGTTTAATCCAAGAAAATGGGACTGTGAAATTGACTAAACCAGATTACAAAGCAGCTGGCCTAAACAACTTTTCTCCCAAAAGTAGACTTGGCATAAGGCCACTAATGCCAAAAGGTGGATATGTGGATATACAGCAGGCATGAGCTAAACAAACAAACAAACAAACAAACAAACCACTGAGGGAATGGGGCCAACTGAACATAAGGTTGGGAAAATGAGAAACAAAGTTGACAAGATGCATCTATCTCTACCTCAAGGTCTGCGTGATTCGCTTCCTTCAGCTGTTACCAGAGTTGGTGTGGGAGCAGCCACGCCCTTGCTGCTAAGAGATGAACTGGCTTCCAAGCAAGGAAGGCATTTATGGGATTTAGCTTTCTTTCTCGATACGGAGTTTTAGAAATAAGCTAGCAGAGATGCTGCTAGTAGCATGTCAAACTCGAATGGACTGGGGAGGAAATTGGACAAGGCAACAGTTTTAAGGATGTCTCTCCCCCCCCCCACCTTCCTCTTTTTCTTTTATGAAGTAGCAAAGGAAGAATTGCAGAGCTGCCATTAGATGGCTCACTCTCTACATCCTTCAGCCCTTCCTGCCAGCATAGAAAGGCAATTCCTCAAACTGCTCTGGGATTATTAGGCTGGACGTCAGGATGAGATCATATCAGGCAGTATTTCACTCAAGCGATTCACTTATTATTTACAATGGTGGTGGTGGAGAAGCAGTTCTCCAGCGACAAATGAAGTACATCTGTAGTCAAGATTTTAATTCTATCCAAGCTTTCAGAATTGTCTTGTCCCTTTTATGCAGGATTCTCTCCCCCCTGCTCTTTCCCGTTGCAGATAAAAAATAATACACACACACACAATTCTGTAGCAAATCATATAGATAAGCACACACACATACATGTATGCACTCACGTACACAAATATATAATGATAGTATGGAGTGTTTGCACAGCAGATGAGCAACCATTTCCCAGCATTTCATTTTGTCTGAGAACAGGGGAGACACACCAATAGGCCCTTGCAAACCGAAAGCAGGCTGGGTACAACCTCATTAAAACTAAATGTAACGCGTTGGGAATTTAGGCTGCCGGTGTATAAATTGGCATCTGGTACACAAAGTCTAACAAGCAGAAATTGTTCTTTAGTCAGCTATTTATAACCTATCCTATACTTTGCAGCTATAACCCAAACTGAGATGAGTTGCCCTCCCTTTTTAAAGCAGCCAAAGCTCTTAAAACACACTCACACCCACCCCACAACAACAACTTTCTCCTTATGTAGGGCATCATCAACAGGGTGATTGAGATCAAAACAAGATAAAAAAAGAAAATGAAAGAAACAGAAGCACTGGATTTACTCGACCTCTTGTGCTCTCCCTCTTTTCTACTTTCAAGGCATTCTTCAAAAGATGGCTTATGCTACACAGCTCATTGCTATTAGTTAAAAAGCTCCCCCGGAAAAGCAATTGTTAGCTTAGCTAATAGTAAAATGCTGCCGTGGCACAAGGGACAGATCCGACTCAGTTCATGCAATTTGTGCTTTCCAAAAACAGTATGTGAACTGAAAAACAAGCTGCCACTTTAAAATTCGCACGGCTCCGAATTGTATGGTGCGGCTCTCCGGCTTCCCCTCAAAAATGTACAAAAATTGCTTGCTTTAAGGGAAACACCACAAAAATGAATGTGCTAGTGAAAGCAAATGAAAATGCAATATATTTGGAGGAATTGCCTTGCAAAAAAAAAAAAAAGGTGTACATTAGGCAAAATTACATGCAAAAATGTGTGCATGAGATTATTTATTTATTTCCCACCTTTCCTCCAAGGAGCTCTAGGTGATGTACATGGTTCTGGGGCTGCCCTTGAGACTGACCCAGAAACTCCAGTGAGTGCAGAATACTGCGGTGAGACTCCTTACGGGGTCCTCACTGCGGGATCACATTGACCTGGTGCTATACCAGCTGCACTGGCTCCAGGTGGAGTACAGGATCAGGTTTAAGGTGCTGGTTTTAACCTTTAAAGCCCTATATGGCCTAGGACCCTCGTACCTACAGGAGCGCCTCTCCTGGTATGTCTCACGGAGGACCTTACAGTCTTCAAACAAAAACATCTTGGAGGTCCCAGGCCACAGAGAGGTTAGGCTGGCCTCAACCAGAGCCAGGGCTTTTTCGGCTGTGGCTCCGATCTGGTGGAACGCTCTGTCACAAGAGACTAGGGCCCTGCGGGACTTGACATCTTTCTGCAGGGCCTGCAAGACAGAGCTGTTCCACCAGGCTTTTGGCCAGGGCACAGTCTGACTCCCTCCTCTGGCAATCCTCACAGAACTCTAGCCCAATGGTTGCCATTAATCTGATCTGAACTGATTTTATAATGAACTGATTTTAGAATGTTGTTAGCCGCTCTGAGCCCGGCTTTGGCTGGGGAGGGCGGGATATAAATAAAATTTTATTATTATTATCCGTCATTTAATCCCCACAACAACCTTGTGAAGTAGGTTAGTGACCAGCCCACTGAGCTTCGTGGCTGTGTGGGGATTTGAACCCTGCTCTCCTAAGTCCTAGTCCAACACTCTAACCACCACACTAAAAAAATTTATCATGAACTGATGTGGAAATATCCAAGGTGTTGTTTGGTTTGCCAATTGCATTCACTGTTGAGTATACAACTCTTCATTGTCTCTCTTCCCTTGGCAATCACAGGAAAGTTTGGCCCACAGAGTGCATCTCCCGTCCCACAATGGAGGAAAATCCATACTGTAAAATATCTGTGTTCAGTTATTTACAGCGCTTATATCGTAAGCTGGCAAACTTTGAGGCACAACCCATTCTTCACATTAGTGTTCTAATTTTATTTTCATTCACTCTTAGCCTTCACCACAGAGCAGACTGTAAATTCTAATCCACCTGAAAAATGCAACGAAGATTAACTGAATTCTCCACATTTTCAGCGTAGGTGCCGGATGCCTCGTTGTCATTTTACCAGCGTTTAATATTAGTTATAACCACTACAGAGTTCAAGCCTCTGTGTTCCTAAGGTTCAGCACAATAATTACTCATGCTCTTGTCTTGGCCGATGTCTGTACTGCAAGAAAGCAAACGTATTTCTTCTCTCTCTGGCTATAGCGACCTTCCTTACCTCCTTATTTTGTTCAGGACCAAACTAACATGGCTCCCATCACAGGTTGAGCATGAACCAGCTAGGCAGCCCAACTCCCTCATCTCAGAAGACTTCAGTGCAACCTGTTGCCTGGCAACTGCCAGCAAGGGAAGCCTTGTCTCCATCATGGACCACTGTAAAATCCAGTTGCTCAGCTTCACTCCCTTGGAATCAAGGATGGGAACATGAAACACTACCCTAATAAGCTTGATTCTACATGGGCACCATGTCATTTCTGTTCCTCTCCCAGATCAGGGTCTGCTCTTGGTTCGAGAACCTTTTGCACAACACTCTGAAGTTTTAAATTTTATTGTTTTTTAAAAATTGTACACTCTTTACATCAGAGGATTTTACAACCAAAATAAACCATAATACAAACAGGAACATGACTTTGCTTTTCCTGCATGTTAATCTCCTTCTTTTAACTCCTTGTTCTTAACCTCTTAAATCACATATATAGCTTTAACAAAAAATTTTTTTTCCTTCCAGTAGCACCTTAAAGACCAACTAAGTTAGTTCTTGGTATGAGCTTTTGTGTGCATGCACACTTCTTCAGATACACTTCAGATACTACAGTGTATCTGAAGAAGTGTGCATGCACACGAAAGCTCATACCAAGAACTAACTTAGTTGGTCTTTAAGGTGCTACTGGAAGGAAAAAAATTTTTTTGTTTTGACTATGGCAGACCAACACGGCTACCTTTCTGTAACTATAGCTTTAACAGTTTTCCAAATGGTGCCCTATACCTTCCTCCCCCTGTTCCCGTTACTTCCCTTCACCCATGTGCAATCTTCTCAGCCTAATATTGTTTCTCGTTGCGTTAACAAAAGTTTGTATTTGTTGTTCCATATACGTATGTCATGTTATTGTTTTGTATCCTTGCATTTTACCTACTGAGAGTCTCCTATTGCTATAAAGAAATGACATAAATATTCTAAAACAAATAACCTAAAGAAAACAAAGTACATTGCATTAAATGCAGGGTCACATTTAGGCATGTGTGTTTCAAATAGCAGGCATGGGCTCCCCCAATCCAGACAGCAAGGGCTGGACTCGCCTGCCACAATTCTACTAAAATACCCACCCCAGGGCAAATAGCAGCTTGACTTGGATTTTCAACCAGGCCCTGCGGCATAGGGGCAAAGGGCCTTACCCATTCTTTTCAATGGATCTACTCTGGGTAGGACAGCTATTGCATACAACCCTCTATACCAGGCATAGGAAAACTCCGGCCCTCCAGATGTTTGGGACTACAATTCCCACCATCCCTGACCACTGGTCCTGTTAGCTAGGAATGATGGGAATTGTAGTCCCAAACATCTGGAGGGCCGGAGTTTGCCTATGCCCACTCTATACTCTCCACCACTTCCCCCTAAAATAAGATTAATGCTACTTCGCTTGCCCATAAACTTTAAACACTTTCCCTGCTTTTAAAAGCCGCTTATTTCTCATATACACAGCCTTTTTAAAAGTCTTTTGAACAACAACAAAAAGAGGTTATCAGACAAGCGCAAGGCTGGCAAACAATGGAAGATAGAGAATGGGACTATATTTCATAACCCCGTGGTTTTCAGTCTTCCTGCCTTTAGAGGGCCTTTCCCTCCTCCCCCTTGCCTAGGAATCAATGCGCGTGCCAGAGGATTTCAGAGCATGTACTAGAGTGCGCTCTCAGTTCAGAGGAGGCGACAGCCAACCCCCTTAGATGAAATAAATGTGCCCAACCATGCCTTGCAGCTGTGTATCGCAGGAAAAGATTGTCAACAAGGGACACCATCTGAGAAGAGAAGCTTGCCTTGCTGATCTTGCAGAGACACCTGATTCAACTGCGGAGGAGCTCCAGGATTTGGAAACCACAGCGTAAGGTTATCAGGGGGTTGCTCGAGAGCAATCAGGCAAATGCCTCCCTGGTCGGCTGTAAAGCCTTGTTATTGGTGCCAAAGAAACCTTCACCATGCAGAGCGCCACTATTCCGTGGCTCGCTCATTCACTGGCAGAATCTGAGAGTGGGCGGTCCTTAAACCTTCCCCAGCAGAGTAGTTTCTTGATGCCCAGTCTGCGCCTCCCCTCTCTGCACGGAAGCCTACTGCGCAAGGAGGGTGTGGGTAACGGAGGACCTCTCTCCTCCCCGCTTTGCTCAGGCAAGGTGTCCTGCCACCACCTCACCTCCCCCAAGCCCTGCAGCTCCTCTCCGCTGGAGGCGTGGTTACTCTCCTCTGCTGAGGAGGTGCTGCTTCCCACGATCTTTGGGGGCTCTCTGTAATCCATCCGGCTTTTCCCCTCTCGCCCCTGAGCCGATGGCAGTTCCCTGACACACTGCCTTAAGTCACCTTTCAACAGGCAGCACCTGGCAACTGTACCACTCCCCCTCCCCCCAAAAAACCAACTAGCTTCCTTCTGTGGAAACCTGTCTGGATGCTCAGATGATTCATCCCATGGGAGCCTGCCCCTGGCGCTTCCGAGCTCTCTCCACTGCCAGCAATTAGGTGGGCGCTACCTTCTGTCATCACATAAAGAGTTTCGAAGCATGGTTGTCAACTGAATCGAGCGCACAAAAATATCTTCATCCGAATGTCATTCAAGTTTCAAACCAACAGCTGGATGTGCAGTAAAGGGCCATCAATGAAAGGAAACCTCCAACATTTCCCTGTCAACAGAAGTTTGACCATCACAATCCCTATTAGTTGGAACACTGGGGCAGGCCTTCTCTCTTTTCTCTCTTTATTAAACACAAAAATCAATTTTACACAGCAAATTAAACATGAATTAAACCACCGTCTGGTTTGAACGCAATGTTAAGCCGTGCTAATTTTTAGCTTAATGCAAACAAGTGACATACTTCTGTCCTTGCTTCGCTCTTGACTTTGTGTTACAATAGTAGACTAATATACTCCACCAGCTTTTTACAACCTGGTGCCATCCATGTGGATTGGGATGCAACTCCATCAGCCCCCCAATAGTCAGGGATGATCGTCAGTATGACCAACAACCAAAGACAATGAGAGCTGCAGTCCAATGCATCTGGGGTGGGGGGCATACCAGGTTGCTGGAAGGCTGTACTAAGCACTGTGGGTTGTAACCAAAGCAGAACCACCAGAGTTTTACTTGCACAGCATCACGTTTGTTTCCTCCACTGCCTCTCTGCACCCCCAAAGTCTTCTCTGGGGGGTCTGTGAACCCTCTGGAGCTGATTTTGAGGGTGCACAGGGGGCTTCAGGTGAGAGGAGAGAGGAGAGGAATAGCCTGTTCTGTTACTGCAAGTCCCAGTGGCTCTAATGCAGGGGTCCACAAACTTTTTCAGCAGGGGGCCGGTCCACTGACCCTCAGACCTTGTGGAGGGCCGGACTATATATAGGGGGGTGAACGATTTTTACCCGCCCGTAAAGAGGCCTGAAGATGCTTCGCTTTACCTGTCCCAGTTGTCGTCCCAATAGCCGCAGTTGGGCTTCTCCAGCCAGCCAGGTGCCGTGGCTGGGTAGGAGGCTGTGTTGGCCGGCGAAGACAGAAGCAGCAGCCCCGGCGGAGGAGCCACGGACTGAGGTAGGGGAACTGGGGCTTCACTGGAGCTTTTACCCACCACCACCTGCTGCTGCTGCTGCTTCCTGAGAGGCAGCGCAGAGAAGACAGAGCCGCCCGCCAACCCACAAGCAGCGGCCACAGCTGCTGCAACAACCAGCCTGAACGCATGGGAGAAATGAAAGAGGGAGGCAGGAAGGCCGGCGGTGAAGAAAGCGCACGTGGAAGTGGCACAGAAAAGGGACGTGGAGAAGGAAGGAAGGGCAGACTGAAAGAAAGGGAGGAGGAGCCGTAGGAAAACGCAGCAGCAGTTGGCAGCCAGCGTCACATGCCCACTTCACAGCGCCGCCCTGCTGAGGCAGGCAAGCGGGCGATCCAACTCGCGCCGTCAACGGCACGCGGCGTGGGACAAGATTGCTCCATCCCTGAGGAAAAAAGTGCCGCCGTGTGAGGGAGAGGGAAAGTATGTGTGCGCTGGCGATCCACGCAGCGATTCCTGGAACGTCCGCGTGCCGGATCTAGAAGGCAATTGGGCCTGATCTGGCCCGCGGCCCTTAGTTTGACGGCCTATGCTCTAATGCCACACATGGAACAGGCAGTAAACAACTAAAGCAGCAGGGAATAGTTGTGCCAAACAAATCAACGTCTGTCATTAGAAATGAAGGATTTGCACTCTTTTGCAACCGTTTTGCGGCCCTCATAATTGCATGGCAAATATACACCTCTGATTTATCGCTTTATTTTCTAGGGAGGGAGCACCTTTACACTTGAAATATCTCCCCCTCCCACAAAAGAACCCCAAGTGGATGATGCATCGCCCATTAGTCATGTTGCTATGTTTCACCTTAGATCTTTACCCCCACCCTTCTCAAAGACATACATTCCAGCAATTCCTTACAAAACCCAAGCTGGTCACGCATCGCTAAAAAGCCAAAGTTTTTTGTTTTAAGGAAAGAAAGCAAAATTCAGCAAAAAGAACGAACGTATCAGACTCGTTCCCAAGGCAAGTCAATCAGATGTTCTGCTCAATGTAAATTCATCTCATGTACTATTCCACAACTCCTCCAGGATAAGAGATTTGTAGTTTCCAGGCTTCTAGATTTTAACTATGTATTTTGCTGGGTTGTTTTTTTTTAAAAGAGAGACGAGAGAGGAGAAATCTATTAATAAAGATTGTGGCAAGAATTTAACATATTTTCAAGCAACCAAGCAAGTTTCAAATACAGCTATGGGCTTCCACAATATTTCACGTATTTGCAGTAGTGCACAACAGTTTAATGGAATGTGTGCTAAAACACCAATGGTCATGTGCTTTCCATTTCACCCCCCCAAAAAATAAATAAACCAAGAGTCGTGTATGTAACACCCCAGATACTCATCATTGTCTGAATTGCCCTTGTTATTACTCATTGCTGAAGAGTCTTCTTTGATTTCTGCATGCTATGTTAATTTAATCTGCTACTGCCTTCCTTCCAAGCTATTATGGTGTTTGCTTTTTTCAGCTGAACACACTAGAAAACCACAACTACCTTACAATAGGTTATCAACAATTCAAACTAAGCAGCAGCAGCGGTATGTGAATGTGCAGGCTGAATAATGCAGTGTCACTGTGTCCATTCAAATGTGTTGACACTAGGGACAATGCACCTACAACTTCAGCGTTCTTCAACTCTGGTTCCCACACATTGCTGGACTGCAACTCCCATCAGCCCAAACCAGCTTAGCCAACGGTCAGGGATGATGGGAGTTGTAATCCCACAACATCTGGGGACCCAAAGCTGGAGAACACCAAACTACTAGAGATCCCGGTAAGGGAGATGAACCCTAAAGAACAAGTCCTCCAGCAATGCACTTATGTTAAAATGTTTTTTAAGAATCCCCCCCCCCCCAATGCAAAAATAAAGACCATACCTGATTAGGCTCAGGTACCTGAAAACAAAGACCATTCCTGGTCAAACAGGGATAGTTGCATGCTATACAAAATTCAGGATTTTTCTTAAGCGGAGATTTAGCTCCTTTCATTTTCAAGCTTCCCTAGGTGGATAATACCATTGCAACAAGTGCACTGGATAGTTGGTTCCAGGACAGCGCTGGCTCTGTTTCCAGTACAACATTCTAGCCACAAATAGCACCTGCCTAGGAAGTCTTTATAGAAAATGTCCCAACTTGACCATGTAGATCAACTCCTTGAAAGGCTATACACTCCTAAAGACATAAGCAAAAAGAGCTAAATATGTGGAAAACATCAAGCCTAGTTTGTATATCTGCAGAGTCAGATGTAATATAAACCAGCTTGCTTAAATTCAAACCATCATTTTATAATCTGACTTCTGCCCCGTCGCAAACCAAAGTTTGTCAATTTAGACTCATCAAACCAGTTAGGCTCTGTAAACCATGATCTGACTGATGTTTGTGCCAAGCCTGTGTGAAGTATATTAAAAAGCTGTCTTTGAGTGAGTGAGGGGGCACCCCAGAAGCTAATCCAGAGCCAGTTCTTACATGTATCTATTAGCCAAGCATTGCTGCAAAAGACTATCTTGTGCTAATTTAAGTAGTCACCAGAGACTTCCTTTAGTAGCAGAACTTGAGTGTGAAAGCAACATTAATACTTGCCTTGAAGTTCTGGTTTGAGAATTTCAGCAGTTAAGATTCCTTGGAGTTTAGGGGGTTGGGGGCAGGACAATGGGAGATGCATCTTAATTCAGGATATCTGTAGCTTATTTCCCCAACATTCCACATTTTCCCAGAAGTACACTCTCTATTCCACATACCTCAAACCGTAACAGATTTGAATAGCAAATAGCTTCAGCAGCTAGAAAACACACACATATACAAGCTGGCACTCACACATTCCAGGAAGGGAATGTTGTAACTAGCTCAGGAAAGAAGGGCCACATTCTGTCCTCTAAAACTGGGCTGGAAGGTCAGCTTTTCCCCAAAATACTGCCACCCGCTCTGATTTTTCATCGCTGTTGCCCATATTAGCATGATCTTCAAAAATAAGATGCAGTGTGACTGGAGGGGAGCATCCAAAGTTTGTTCTACTCAGAAAAGACCCATTGAAATCAATGGAGACCAACAACAACAACAACAACAACAACAACAACAACAACAACAACAACAATAATTTATTTATACCCTGCCCATCTGGCTGGGTTTCCCCAGCCACTCTGGGCAGCTCCCAACAGAATATTAAAAACATGATAAATTTGGCTCAATTGATTTCAGCTGGGTCTGCTCTTATCAGAAACAGTTGGACCCAACCCTATATTCCTGCAATAGCTATTATATTGTTGTTAGCTGCCTTGGATATCTTGCATGACAGAAAGGAAGGATATATGTGCTTTTATTCATACGCATTTTATTTTAAAAGCAAGAGCTAGCATGAAAGACAAGGTATTTTTTATTTTATTTGAGAGAGCTTTCCTTTCCTTTCTTTTCTTTTAATCCTGCATTTTTAGAAGAATCTACTCTGCTTGGGTCCAGAGATGCCCTTAGATGGAGAGGTTTTGGTGAGCAGCTACTGTTCCACTTTCTGCAAGGGGCAGTGTTGGCGGTAAGTTGTGTAATGCACAGGGGATTCTGCGATGCCTTGCACAAACAGAAGCCGACCTCTGGTTTCCCAGTCCTTTCTTTCTTGTGCAAGAATCTTGCGCTATGTCAAAAAGGGTCCTTCTGCCCGCAGAAGTGGCCCTTCTGCTGCTCACGGGCAGCTCTGGATCCAGCCCAACATCAACTCGCAGAGAGCCTCTGAAAACAAGTGATGTTAACTTCGCCGCAGACAAACAGCAACATGAGCCAGCCACGGAAATTTATAGCTTCAGTGTAAACTGTTTGGAATTATGGTTCAAGATCAATCTTATTACCAAAGGGAATTCTGAGTGCCTTGCGGGCAACGTAGCCACTAGTATCAAAGCCTAAGGGCGAAATATCCACAAGACATCGCTGAAGGCTTTTGCAATTCAGAGATTATTGTATCCAATGTTGGCTGCAGTGAATATTTGGCATATAAACCAACCACATTGCCTGGATTGTTTTACAGCCATCATAAAAAAAACACCCAAAAAAACACAAGGGCAATGGAAGGGAGCAGCACTTTCAGAAGCTGCTCACATATTTCTACCCACTTTTGTCAAATGGTCACAAGCTAATCGGAACAGTCCCTTTATGTTGCGTTTTAAAAATATACCTACTTTGCTGTCTTTCCCTCTTCGCAGAGCAAACAGTTGGACATATAAGTGAAGCAAAGGAAAATCTGTGAGGACAGGGCCCATCTTGGGCTAGCTGAACCAAACTGGAGTTGGCACACTGCAGAATGGAAAAAGGTAAACTAAAGAAACCAGGAAAGCGAGATCTAACCATGTGCCCCCATGTAATGAGAACTCTACTTATCGCTTGTTACAGTAGTCGGGGGAGAGAAAGTGCAGAATGGACTTCGAAACAGGAGCAAATTAAAAGCAAGAAAGAAAAGAACATAAGCACTTGAAAGTGGGCAGAAATTTCCTATTTATGGGAGAACACAGATGTGGCTCAGCAGGAGAGCACATGTTTTGAATGAAGACTTCCCCAGGATTAATCCCCATCATCTTCCAGTTTGAAAGATGCCCATTGCCAGGGTGGAAGAAAGGCTTCTGCTCAAGAGAACTGTTGCCAGTTGGAGTAGACAGCATGGCAGGTAGATGGAGCAATGGTTTTGACTCCGCAAATGACAGTTTCAGGTACTCATTGATGTCGGGAAAGGCAGGGCAGTGGAAGGGAATTTTTAGAAGCTGTACTGTATTTTTAGAGGCTCTTTAAAAATGCTGTTCTGTTTTGCCATTCCTTTATAAGCCACCTCAAATATTCTTGAATTATAAAAAGGCAAGCTGTTTTTAAAAAAATCCAAAGAAAGGAAGAAGAAGAAGAAAGAGGGATGAAGGAAGACGAAAGAAAGAAAGAAAGAAAGAAAGAAAGAGGAAGGAAGGAAGGAAGGAAGGAAGGAAGGAAGGAAGGAAGGAAGGAAAGAAGGAAAGAGAAACAAGACAATTTATTACCCAACCTTGTCCAACAGATTGTGCACAGAGCAGGTATTTGTGGCTTTGTCATTGAGAAGGGACGAGCAGGAGCTACTCGTACCAAGACCACAAAGATCTGGTCAGGGCTGGCTCTGAATGATTGCAACAGAGAGAGGTCTAAACCGCCTGAACTTGTAGGGAGAGAAGGCTGCCCCCATTTCTGAACGGTGTCTGCCCTCCCTGCATGTCCTCCCCAGCCCCTGGTTCCAGGAGAGTGTTCATCTTCATTACAGAGAGACCAAGGGCAAATTAGCAAATCACAAAGATGCCCTACAGTAGTTATGATTCCACTGGGATTTGAAGATCATCGCTCTAAGCAGGAGACACTAGGAAATGTTTTAAATGAAAGCTTCTGCCTGACCTACCACGACTTGCGGCAGTCTGCAGGTGAATTCTAATGGTCCACTTTACTTGAAGCAGGGAAGAAGATTCTACTACGGATTGTTCTGACCTTCAAGCTATGACATTTATAAAAAGCATTCTCTCAAACCCATGCTCATGATTAACATGGCTCCATCACAAGCCACAGGTCCAGACAACAGAGTAAGGTTGCCATACGGAAGAGATCGGCACTCCAGAACTAAGGGGGAGGGAATGCAGTGCTAGTCAAACAAACAAAGCCAAGTGCTACTACTGGGAAGACGAAGGAGAACAGGCATTCCCCACTCCGTCCAAAAGAATGAGTGACTGCTGCTTCCAAGGGGCAGAACCAGAGACCGCCCTTCTAAAGAAAAGAAAACACACCTGAACTAAGCTACACTTCAGGCCAGGGTTAGCCAACGTGTTGCCATCTGAATGCTGTTGAACTACAGCTGCCACCAACTCCAGCCATCATGGCTAACAGTCAAGGATGATGGGAGTTGCAGTCCAAGAATGTCTGGTGCCACATTGACTAAGCCAAAGGTTCTCAAGCTGCAATGGTGCAAAAGCTCCATTATCTACAGTAAGGTTGTGGAGCAGACAGAAATATCTGCACTTGGTCTTGCACTCAATTTATTTTTTCTGATGACAGAAATCAAAACCATTTTGAACAAGGGCCTGTGATTTTCATGCACTGGCGCAGTCTACTAATTTCCCCTTAAATGTTTAAAAAGGAGCCCTTCTCAGTAGCCTGGCCCAAAGCCCATGATTTTCATAATACAGTGATGATATTGATGTTGATGCTAAAGAAAGAATAAGATTGTGGGTTTTTTGCCTTCTTCCATTGCATTATAAGGCACCTTGACGGTTATTCAAATATGAGTTACATATGTATTTTGATTTGTAGAATAAACAAACAAAAATGTTATTAAGTGGTCTGCCAAGACCCCCAGCATTTTTTAAGTTGTCCGTAGAAAACCAATTATTCTCCTTCCATTTATAAGCCTAGGATTCACCGGTCAGCTATCCCACGGCAGGTCACAACACATGCCCACCAACTCAGTTTCACTAGTAATCTCTGTATAGTCAAAGCTCCACTACATACAGGTGACACTCAAACACCAACCTATTGATTACTAACAGCTGCAGTATGCATTTACAACACACTGGAACACAAATCATGTTTTATTTAAACATAGGCTCACCCCTGACTTGTGCATTGACTTAATTGCACAAAACTTACACAGAGGTTAGACTATGCCTGGTCTTTACTATCTGTTCCAATTTGGTTGCGGGGCAGGTGTGTGTGTGTGTGTGTGTGTGTGTGTGTGTGTGTGTTATACGGTCATGAGCTCGGATCTTGATTTCATCCTGATTTGTTTGTACTGTTCATCGTTCATTCATCCAACACTTTTCAGAGGATTTTCCTAACTGCAAAACATCCATTAAAAACACACACAAAAAAGTGGGTTTGCCACACCAGGGCAACAGAGCCTTTGAATCCACTGAAATTGCACAAGCCTGAAATTCTGGTATGCACCTGAAATCCTACTGCAAAACACTGAGAGTCCAAAGGCTACCTATTTGAGGGGAAGAACTCTTATAACTACTTCTGAGAAACCAGAGTGCTATTTTGGGGAGGGAGAGCAGGAGGAGGACATGGTTTGTTTGGCATATTCTGAATACCCCCCTCTTTGGCTAGCAGCCATCCATCTTTGATACACTCTATTGAGCTGTCAAGAAATGGATATAGAAAGTAATTACTGCCCAGGGGAGGCTTCCTCTTCTTGTCAAAATACATATAGCGTATTTGAAGTAGTCAGCTATGCACTGTACACACATAAGAACGAACTGGCAAATGCACAACAGGGGAGCAACTTTTGGGGAGGGGGGGCGCATGCCAGTGGTGGGCAGGGCCAGAGTCAAAAGCAAGCAGAGCAACAAGCGGGACCTTTAACTCTGTACAGTCAAAGCTATACACCCATCTCTCAATCAGCCATCCATGCAAGCAAGAGGCATTATCACAGTTCAAGAATGCATTCCTGCCATGCAAAAGCACTCAAGGAAGGTGAAAAGCAGGGACAGGGTGTGGCCTGGGAAATGTCTTGAAGGCCAGACAGAAAGGCCTGGAGGGCTGCATTTGGGCATTGGACTTGAGGTTCCTCATCCCAGATATACACCACAGAATCCTAACTATAGTGGTACCTTGGGTTACATACGCTTCAGGTTATATACGCTTCAAGTTACAGACTCTGCTAACCCAGAAATAGTGCTTCAGGTTAAGAACTTTGCTTCAGGATGAGAACAGAAATCGTGCTCCGGCGGCACAGCGGCAGCAGGAGGCCCCATTAGCTAAAGTGGTGCTTCAGGTTGAGAACAGTTTCAGGTTAAGTACGGACCTCTGGAACGAATTAAGTACTTAACCCGAGGTACCACTGTATACTGTTAACAGACAATGAATTGGTTCCTGAGGAGTTCAGCATCTTTGGCATCTTGTTCAAGAAGCATTACAAAATACCGCAGAGGCCTACCTATCCTTCAATGCAACTGGCATAAATGAATAAATAATAATAAATTTAATAAGGCCAGTTACTGCATTTGAAAGCTAACCAGAAGGCAGCTCGGCTGGGCTGAGGCAGCCCCGGTAGGCAACAGGAATGCTGAAAGCAGAGCTGAACTAAGGGCAGCAGAGCCCCAGAAATAATTGATTTACAGATCGGCAAAGGGCCAAAAGGATCGTCAAGCAGTGCACACTTCAGCATCCACTCCCGTTTCTGTATTCCACCACAAGAAAACAAAATGATATGATTTATGTTGGCCTGCACTGTGGGGCAGGGTTGGCAAGCAAAATGAAAACAAAATTCACATCAATTTGAAGCTTGCGGCAGCAAAGTCTTAGCAACACCCTCCATTTGGTTCAGCGGCAGGTTAACCCAGTGAGCGGGGAATGACATTAATTATACCATTTTAGAGTTAGAATGAATCTTAGGGGCCACCTAATGCAGCCCCACCTGCTCAGTGCATGGTGCCACCACAGCATCCCTGATAGATGGTCATCCAGCCTCTGTTGACCCAAGATTTTTGCGCTCTAGCAGTGGATTCTTACATCCCTTTCAGGGCTACACAAACGCCTGGTGGATATCACAGTCCCACCACAACTCTGCATGATTAAGTGTGCCACAAAAGTGTATAGAACAAACAGGGTATATTGATAAGAGGTTTAAACATGTGCTTAGTTTGCTGGATCCAAAAAGCTAAGCAGCTGTACTGTTCGTAATATACATCCAAACAATGGGCAATTTCCTTCATTGCTATGATTTCACAGATCCGGGGGGGGGGGGCGCTTTATGCCTCCTTCTAGAAAGGCTACTTCAAATCCAGGTTGAGGTCACTCTCTTGGGTTAATTAGAGTTCTGCCAGGTACTGCAGAGCTCACTAGCACTCTGTCTCTGCTTTCTCCCAGGACCGCATTCTATATTCATTATGTGACTAATTCAGAAAGCCCCGCAAAGATCTACAGAACCATATGAAATGACACCTGAAGTGTGCTTGACTTCAGATCCACTCGGATTATTGGCAGTTCCCACTTGACACCTGGGATGTGCCAGTTTACATTTCCAGGGAGCGACATCCTTGACTTCATCATTATCACCACATCTGTTTCTGCCTCTCGCTCCTTTCTCATTCAAGTTCTCCCCAGATGCCTGACCAGGTGAACAAAGCGAGCAGATTGCAGCCATTAGTTTGTAATAACTGTGAGATGGCACCGCGCTTCCTTCCTTATCCATGCCTACTCCTTTTAGTCATCTATGCAGCTTGCCTGGCAATCCCAGCTCCCTTCTCCACAACTGCAATGTAGCATGGGTAGGGAACCTCAAGCTCAGAGGGCAAATGTGGCCCTCCAGGCCTCCCTACCTGGCCCTCAGATCTCTCCCCAGGCCACACCTCCCACTGGCTCTGTTTCTAACCCCATAATGTTTTTGCCTGGCTGGACTATGTCCTGATAATGCCTCTGGTGTGCCTGGATGAAGGACAGAATGTGGTTTGTGAGGGCATGTAGAAACTAGCCTACTGAATAAAGGTATAATGTACATTCATTGCCCAGAGTAAACCCATTGAAATTAAGACTGCTATGTACACCAGTCTCAATGGGGCTGCTCTGAGTACAACTCAAAGACTGCTACAACCCTAAATTCTTTCCTTAATAAAACAACAACAACACAATTCCGTCATTAAAAAAAGGGGGGGGACAGAATAGGCTTTGCTCTGACATATACCCATGCTACAAACATTTAGTGCTATCCATTATATGCACCCCATTGGCCCTTGCTTTTTCCTCCCCCTTTGCTGCCTTAGTTGTGAAATTTTTATATACTTACTTCAAGTCTGCTGCTATTAAATTAAATCCATTGTAAAGGTGTCCTTCTAAGGCCACTTTCTTCAAGTAAGAATAACTGTCCAGATCTGAAGTCAAAAAATTTGTCACGAGGGCACCTGCAAAGTGGGAGAAAAGGGGGGGGGTTAGATGCTGGTAGAATGCTTTCCAATGAGGAAAACAGACATTTCCCCCTCACTGGGCTAGCTCAACCAAGTAGCAGAAATGAATAAGCTTTCTGACTCACTGCAGTCAAGGACATAGCATGGAAACGGATTAACGTAAGTTTGATCAATTGTGTACCAGGCTCACCGTTAATAAGCGACCTTTATATGATCAATTCTTTTTTTTTAAGGCTTTTCAAATGTTTTATGCCCCCCTCTGAGACAAATTTCACAAATAATACCAACCCCATCAAAGCATCCTTTTATTTTCCGCAAGTCAGTAATGCTACACAATTAAGATCATTGCAAATCTGCTGTAGCAGACCCACAACTTAATACCACCAATTAATAATGCGGTGGATACTCTCCCGCTAACTGCCCTCAATTAAATATAGTGCACCCACATCACAGTACACCAATTACATCAATTTCTACAATTTACCACAGATTATCTGGCGGGGGACTTGTGTGAGGGAAAACTTAATGATTTAGAGTCTCAGGCAGGAGCTGATCAAACAAACAAGAAACGTTTTATCAAACAAAAAGAAGTTTATGAAACAAAGCGGGTCAGGAAATGAGTTCTTTCAGGTTGAAGTTAACTTATTTTATTTAATTATGTCTCAGGCTTAAACATAATACTATAGGCGCAACTCTTCTTCAGTTACTAAAAATCAGGTGTTACACTTCAGATGGTAAATGTTCAGGTTTCTAGAATAGAGGGTAAAACTCAGTTTCTGCCACTTAGATATTACAGCTAAATACTTTCAGCACCATACAGATTCCTTCACAGCTTAACCCTTTGATTCTTGAGGTCTTCTAAATGGTATTACAGACCCAGGGGATCCCCTCACCCCTTGTTACTGGTTTGGGAGTCTTCAGTACCTAGAAGAACTCTCCCCTCCTGACTCTACTGAGACCCAGGTAGCCTGTATTCCCACAGGATCTACCTGTCCCGGCTCAGACTCAGCCCTACCAGGACACTCCGGCCTGCATACCTTCCCCAGACCCTCAACCCAGTCTCCCTATCCAAGCTGCGAGGCTCCATCCTCTCGCTATGGATAGTCCTCCTCAGTGTGAATGCTTAACTTGCCTTGGAACCAGTTCTCCTGAACACACTCCCTAACTCCCAACTCCAACCAAACCTTATTTCTTAACCTTTGCCCCTCCTCAAAACCAAGCCCAACCTCTCATCTTAAATCCAGTCTTGTCTACCACTCTCCCTCAGAAACTCCTTTTAAATCCCCCCCCTCCAAGTGCTGTTCCTCCCCACTCTGTGGCTAGCTGACTCCGTAGCCAAACAGAGAGAGACTCCAGCCTACTCTGGAGGGGAGACTACATCACCAGACTGTGGTCTGGCTCTACTGTCCGCCAGACAGTATTTCAAGCAATGCTGGGAACGCATAGCTAAACCCAGCTCCCCAGGATGTGGGCAGGCATAATATATGCAGAAACGCTGAGAAACGCAATTAAGATATGCTCTATTCTCGGTACACATCACATTTTTAACGTGATCTTGCAAAAATTGCAACAGAGAACTGGTGGCTAGAGAAAAGACTTTCTCCCTTTCTCTTAAGAGTAGAACTGGGGGGCGTCTCATGGAGCTGGTTATTGGAAGATTCAGGACAACCAGGAGTAAGTACCCCTTTACACAGAGCATTGCTAAATGATTAAATTCTCTCCCACAAGATGTAGTGTGGCCACCAACTTGGTTGGCTTTAAAAGATGGTTTGACACTGTCAGGGAACTGCCATCGGCTCAGAGGTAAGAGGTAGAGGGAAGTTGTGTTACAGGGAGCCTCCGAAAATCTTGCGAAGCAGTTCCTCTTCTGGCGAGGAGGAAAGCCCCACCTCCAGTGGGAAAGAGGTGCAAGGACCAGAGGATGCTAGAAAGAGCCTTAACACCGCGCCTGAGCAAGCTGGAGAGGAGGGAAGCACACCCCTGCCATCACCCATCATGCGCAGTAGTTTGAGGCGCAGGGAGGGGTGGAAAAGGCTGGGGGTGACAAAACTTTTATGTTGGGGGAGGTACAAAAACAGACCACTCCTGGATTCTGCTAGCGATTGAGCCAGACATGAACTTATGACGCTCTTCACTGTAAATAGTTTGCACCAAAATAAAGCCTGTAAAAGACAGGTCGGAGTCCTGCCTGGTTACTCTCAAGCAACCGCAACAGCACCTGACAGACACATTCATGGAGGGCAAGCCTATCAGTTGCACTCAGGTCCTGCTTTGTGGGCTTCCATTGGGGGCTGGTCACTGTGAGAACAGGTTAATGGACGAGATGGGCCTGATCCAGCAGCCACTTCCGATGTTAGAAGCCAGAAGCCTTGGCATTCTCTAAGTCCTACCGCCATGGTTACGTATGGCAGGAACATTGGAAGCCGGCTAATACTGATCAGTCTATGCGCTGAATTCAACTAAATAGTTGCACTAGTGGGAGCCAGCGCAACCAGACCCATTAATGCAATAGGGTTCCCTTCCCTTTTCCTCCTGAGCCCCCCTCCCCAATCAGTTTGGGTGTGTGTGTGTCAGAAGCACCCCCAGAGCAGTGCTTGGAGGGAGGAGAGTGAAGATTGTTCCATCTAGGAAGCAGAAAGGTTTGCCCTGATGGAACCATCACAGTCATGAGACATTGAATTCCATCCTGTATGTCCAACTAAATCAGGGCAGCCCAACTTTTCATACCAAGTGGGCCGCAACTTTGACACAGAATCTGTGGGCCATACACTGCCTTGTCACGTGGCGGAGTGAGCCCAAAATTTGGTTCAGACCTTATGCTGCCCTCCCAAAGCTGGCAAAGGGAGGCGAGAGGCTCTGGCCGGCTCCTGGAGCCTTGCCTCCACTTTCCCAAAGCTGGGAAACCACTAACTAGGCTTGGGAAAGGAGACAGAAGGACTCTAGGACCCTGTCAAAGCCTCACACCTATTTCACAAAGTCCAGCACCTCGCTCACCCAGCTATGGGAAGGCATAGCAAGGGCTTGGGGGGCATCAAATGTTGCAAAAGAAGGCCTTGAGGGTTGCATGCAGTGCTTGAGGTGTGCGTTGGACCACCCTGACCCAAAACCTATTATTCCCTATTTCTAACTGGCAGTGGTTCTCTAGGAGCTCAGGAAAATGCTTTCCCCATTACCTGGTTTGTAACTGGAAATGCCAGATTCAGAACAGATTCAATACCACTGAGTTATAGATCCTCCAGCAAAGAAGCGGTTTTGCCTAGTTTCAAACCTTTCGCACAGGAAACAAAGGTGATACCCACTATTCTACCTAAAATGAAGCTTCAATCCTGCTTAAGCTTTAGGTATCCAAACATAGGGATAACCCAGCTTTCCGGAGGCCACTGAATTATTCCAAAACAATGGGTTCCCAAGACAGTTAAATGCTATTAATTGTTCTACCAAAATCCCGGCTGGCTGGAACACTAGCATTATCATCAATAGAAGCAACCTAGCAATTACAAGCCCATCACTTTAATATGTAACATATCTAAGCATTTTCTGGCAACAGTTGGAAGCATAAGCCTATGGAAATAAAATTATTTTCAAAGTAGCAAGCAGGTTTTTAGAGCAGAATTTTTAAAACAGTTGTGTGTTGTTGTTGTTGTGGCTTGTTGTTGTTATTGTTTTTTAAGAGGAACAGCACCACTTTCAACTAACTTGATGTAACCCTGGGAGCTGATGCATGCCATTTCCAAAAATGAAATATGTGTATCCTAGTATTAGTAGTAGTAGTAGTATATTGCCTTTCATCTATAGATTTCAGTGTGGTTCGCAACATAAAAATGCAAGCAGAAATTGGAATGTGACTTTGTAAACCCTGCAAAGACTGAACAAAGGAAGATAAGAATTAACTCTCCTAGCACACCAGGTCCAAGACAATAATGATTATGAAGGACTACACAAGCGAAATGGATTTTATATTTTTAAGAAATAACTGAGGCACTGTTGGTAAGGAGGCAATGATGGTCAGCTGTAAGAATGGACAACAACAAGTGAAGGATGAAATGGATATTAATGAAGAGATGATGTGGCTACAGGAGGAAAAGATGGACATATGTTTGCAACAGGAGCGGAGAACCTGATTTTTTTTTAAAAAAATAAATAAATTGTATTAAAGTAAAGTAATTCGGTTTGATTTGTAAAAAACATTGGAAAACTAATAAAAATAATTGGGGGGGGGGCAACCATAAAATGCAAGCTAAAAACGCATAAGAAAAACAACTTTTCACTGCAAGCTAGCCCATAATGCTTGTGGCAGCAATACTGCTTGAGTACATTCCTATAATCAGTGATGGGAGTAGCCCAAACACGCTGGAAGATGGAGGGAAAGAAGAACTGAGTTTGAAGTGAGCATATGAACCAGTGGTACAGAGCACATGGTCTGCATGCATCAGCTCCTAGGTGTAATTTCTGTCATCTCCAGTTAAGCCACCCCTGTTAAGGGAGACCTGGGAAAGATCTCTGCCCCAGACTCTGGAGAATTGCTACTGACATTGACAGTGAGTAGGGCCAGCTAGACCAACAATCTGTCCCCATACAAAGAGATCTTCTGGATCTATACTGGAGGGGCAGGGGGTTGAAAGAGAAGATTCTGGTTTAGTAAGGGAGAGGGAACACAGGAAGTTGCCTTACACAGAATCCATTCAGCTCAATAGTGTTGACTCTGACTGGCAGCAACTTTCCAGGATTTCATTGGGGGCTCTCTCCCAGTCTAATCGGGAGATGCTGGGACCTTCTGTGTGCAAAGCAGGTGTTCTACCACTGAGTCATGGCTGTTCTAGGTTTGGGAACACCGCAACAGAATATATGACTGTAGTAAGGGCAGTGCTGCTGCAGTTTGTGTGATTCACTGTCGACTGCAGGATTTACAGCTGAAGAATCTGCATATTAAGGGAACTTCCAGGAATGTTCATGTAACCCAGTCCCCTCTCGTTTCCATATACATACCTCTTCCTTTTGCATTCTTGTCTATCTTTGGCTGCATGTAGTTCGTCAGGGCTGCCAATTTACCTTTCTTGCTGATTCCAAGCCACGTCCCGCCTTCTTTTCCTTCCTCCATATCCAAACCTGCTAAAAACATTTGTTTTGTTTAGACAAGCCTACCCAAATACTTAGAACGGTTAATGTGTGTTTTAATCTGTATTCAGTTTGCCGCTGTTTTTAATTTTTTGAATGCTTCAACTTATTGTTTTTCATTGCTTTTATTGAACATTTTATCGTTTCATCTTTTTTGTAGATTGTGTTGAGTTTGCTTGTTTGTTTTCCATTCAAGCAGTGTGCAAATTTTATGAAATTTTAAAAATACACAGTAACAACAGTAATAAAGTAAGCAGCATTTTTTAAAAATCTAAAAGGTGTCTGTAGTCTCTGTTCAAGAGCTTCATACTTTCATATCCTCCAACATTTCAGATGTGAAAACATGAGGGACATGCCCAGCTCCAGGGTTGAGTGTGTTCCTTGGAAGAATACTGCCTGATTTGGCTCTCAGTGGGTTTTAAAGTGTCCCAGGAGGTAGGTTAGGGCTGAAAGGTAGTGACTGGCCCAAAGTTACCTAGTGAAGAGTAATGGATGAGCAGAGATCTGAACCTGAGTTTTTGCCAGTCTTAGTCTGATACTCTAAGCCAGCCTTTCTCAACCGTGGATTCCCATATAGTGTTGGACTACAATGATGATGGGAGTTTTAGTCCAACATCATCTGGGGACCCAGGGTTGAGAAAGGCTGCTCTAATCCAAGGGTGAGGAACCCCAGGCCTGGGGGCCAAATGCAGCCTTCAAGGCCTCTCTGCCTGGCCTTTGGGACCCTTGTTAGGCCACACCTCCCCCCCCCCCAAGCTATACCCCTCACTGCCTCTGCTTTCAGCCCTCCTTGAGTTCTGCCTTTTCGCAAACATCTCCCATTATCCTGGACCATTGGTTATGCTGACTGGGGGTGATGGGTGTTCATGGAATCAAATAACTGTCGGAAGGGACACCAAGAGTTCTCTAGTCCAACCCCCTGCAATGCAGGAATCTCAACTAAAGCATCAATGACAGATGGCCACCCAGCCTCTGCTTAAAAACCTCCAATAAAAGAGAGCCCACCGCTTCTGGAAGGAGTTGGTTCCACTGTTGAACAGCTCTTATTGTCAGAAACTTCTTCCTGATGTTTAGTTGGAATCTTCTTTCTTGTAATTTGAATCCACTGGTTTGGGTCCTGCCCTCTAGATATTTGAGTACAGCTATCGAAGGCTGATCACCGAAGAATTGATGCTTTTGAATTATGGTGCTGGAGGAGACTCTGGAGAGTCCAATGGACTGCAGGAAGATCAAACCTATCTATTCTGAAGGAAATCAGCCCTGAGTGCTCACTGGAAGGACAGATCCTGAAGCTGAGACTCCAATACTTTGGCCACCTCATGAGAAGAGAAGACTCCCCGGAAAAGACCCTGATGTTGGGAAAGATGGAGGGCACAAGGAGAAGGGGACGACAGAAGACGAGATGGTTGGACAGTGTTCTCGAAGCTACCAACATGCGTTTGACCAAGCTGCGGGAGGCAGTGGAGGACAGGAGTGCCTGGCGTGCTCTGGTCCATGGGATCACGAAGAGTCACCACGACTAAACGACTAAACAACAACAACAAATCCTGTCTCCTCCCAGTCTCTTCTTTTCCAGGCTAAACATACCCCAGCTCCTTCAACCATTCCTCATAAGGTTTGGTTTCCAGGCCCTTGATCACCTTAGTTGCCCTCCGATGCACACATTCCAGATAAGTCAATATCCATCTTACACTGTTGCCCCCAGAAACAGCAACATCTGGACACCCAATGGTTTCCCATCCCAGTGGTAGAGGAAGGTCAGAATGATCTTCCCCTCTGCTCTCTGCAAACCTGCTGCATTTCCATGCTGGTTATGGAGGAAAGTGGGTTCCCCCATAGAATGATCCGTTCTTCCCTCCTTCCTCTGCCAGCTCTGCTCATTCATACGCATGGAGTTGCCTCTTGCCTATGGGCTACCAGGCAAGTAAATACAAGGCTGCATAAAGGCAAAAATGATGCAAAACCATTTTACTGCACTTACTTTCCATACCGGCCCCCCACCGGCCCAGTGTGTCTGGTTTTATTTGAGACAAAAAAGGCAGGTGTTATTAATTCAAAGGGTGTTATTCACACAAGAAATGAAACCTAGACCACTAACACCCTTGAGAATATTTCAAGGCACTATTGCCTCAAAAATGAAGAAAAAAGAAAAATAGGCAGGGAAAAGCTTAAAGAGGGACAACAACAACACATCAAAAAGTGGGTTCAGCATCTCCCCACTTTGCTACAGCCTGGTGCCTGGTTAAAATTCAGATTTCAGCATCAAAGTGTACCACTCCACACATCCCCCCCCTTTGCATTTGTATAAAAATGGGGGTGGGGAAGTTTGCAGCATACCCTGCAAGAATTTGGAATGAGTGAGAGACTTTCCGAAAGTAAAAGGAACTGCAGTGCAGAGAGAGTGATTTATCCTTACAATTCTTCCTGCCAATGACAACAACATCAAGCATAAAAGAAAAATCTTTGCACCGTCAAAAGATTTTAAAGGTATGCTTTGCCTTCCTGTGTCTCATTTTTATTTATGTGCCTAGCGAGGCTTATGCTTCAGTCTGGCTAGGCAGAGAAAAGATGTTTTTGGTTTTCTTTGAAAGAGAGGCAGAGCATTAAGTGAACAAAAAGGTTGGTTAACTTTTTAAAAAGTCACCAGGTAGAAGGTTGGTAGAGTCGCTTTCAGTAAATTGCGAACAGACAAAAGGCAAAGAACAACACACTTTCTCTCTAACCCCAAGCTATTAAACTATTTTTGAAGACACTTGTCTCCTGGCCAAAACTGCAGGCTTGAAAAATGGGATATCGGACCACATTTATGGGAGAGCAAAATGCGTTTCTGTTACGATTTAACTATGGCTCAAATCACTCGATTTCAGGTGTCAAATTAAAACACTGTTGTGAAAGTTGTAAAAACAAAGACAAACCACCAAAACCACAACCACCAGCAATAAAAGCAACATTTCAGAAGACCTCGCCTGTAATAAGAATGCAGGGGTCTTTGAGAGGCATCTGAAATATCACATCACAGCCCAACTTACAGATGATAGGTGCCCATTCCAAAACCCACTTCACATAGATTTACAGTCAAAAGCAAAGAGAGAGAAAAATTAGCATCAGCATGGTTTAGTGATTAAAGTTTTGGACTAGAACCTGGGAGACCTGGGTTCAAATCCCCCAGCTCAGCCTTGAAACTCACTGGGTGATCTTGGGACAGTCAGCATCTCTTAGCTTTGCTTAGCCTATCTCACATGGTTGATGTGCCAATGAAAGGGGAGAGGGAAGACCATGTACATAAATGCAATACATGAATAATTACTCAAGGAGAGTGTTACGTACCACTGAGGATCTCATTGCTGCCGTCCCAGAAGTCAGCTGATTTTGACGGTCTGTGATAAAATTCATCTCTGTTAGCTGCTAAGATAAGCCTGGAGGACAAGAACAGGAAAGCATGGTTGCCATGGATAATGTGAATAATGTTAGACATAGGAGCATTGTTGGCCCACCTAGAGGATCCTTCAACAATACAGTGGTACCTTGGTTCTCAAACGCCTTGGTACTCAAACAACCTGGACCCCAAACACTGCAAACCCAGAAGCAAGTGTTCCAGTTTGCGAACTTGTTTTGGAAGCCGAACATGGTCCGTTTCAAGTGTTACCTTTCCGATTTGAGTGCCACACTTCTGTTTTGAGTGTTATGCTGAGGTCTGTCTGTTTTTGCTATTTATTTTGCATTTTTGTTTTTGCGGCTCTTTCTTTTGTTTTTGTGACTGTGTGGAACCCAGTTCAGCTACTGATTGATGGATTGATTGATTGTGGGACTGCAGTACATTGTTTATTGCTTTCATTTTATGGATCCATGGTCTCATTAGTAAAATTCATGTTAAATTGCTATTTTAGGGGTTGTTTTTAAAAGTCTGGAACAGATTAATCCATTTTGCATTACCTTCTATGGGAAAACACACCTTGGTTTTGGAATGCTTTGGTTTTAGAACAGACTTCTGCAACGGATTAAGTTTGAGAACCAAGGCACCACTGTGCAAAATAAACAACAATAAAACCCCACTGCATTTCCATTTAAAGACATTGCACATGGCAATGGTCCAACAGCTTCTTATAAGAGGGAAACACTGCTGACCCATAAAGTCAGTCTATCATGGAGGAAGGACAGGACAACATGGACTGCCTCACATGCAATGCTAAACCATGGTTTAGTGCTATGCAGACAAGCTGTAGTGAGACCCAGCAAAGCAAACCGTAGATTATGAAGCTGGCTTCCTCAAACATGTTGTATGCCAGGATGCCTGGTTTGCACTAATGTTAAGCCCAGTTTCTTTGAAATGGCAAAGGAACTTGGTAGAAATTCTCCTCCTCCTGGGGAAGGGAGAGCACATACCTGATGCTTAGCTTGGGCTCAGTAAGGCTCATCCACGATACACTCAACTATGGCCTAGTGCTACATGTGAACTAGTCCTGTCCTTCCTGCTGGGCTCTTTAAGGTATGCTTACACAGTCTGCTCCATTGACAACTGGCTGACCTGGATTGCAGGTAGTCTTTGCAAACAAAAGCCAAGCTATACTTGAACCCATGCAGCCTAGATGAAAGAGCTCTTACTGCTGCAAAACGACATTATCCAAAATCCTAAGAGTCATCAATCATGGACCACAGATATTTTGATGATGGAAACAGAGGCAATACTTGAGGAAGACGGGGTGGTGGGTGGGGAGAAGTTGCCCCTTGGCTTGTGTGTCAAGTCTCCAGGTGTAATACAAGTGGGTGGGTGCAGGGGGACGGAGCCAATTTTGCTTTGTGATTTGCTGGTTCGATTGTCAGATTTTACCACTTTTGAATTTTACAGGAAGAGCAATATACAGTGGTACCTCGGGTTACAGACACTTCAGGTTACAGACTCCGCTAACCCAGAAATAGTACCTCGGGTTAAGAACTTTGCTTCAGGATGAGAACAGAAATTGTGCTCTGGTGGCGCGGCAGCAGCAGGAGGCCCCATTAGCTAAAGTGGTGCTTCAGGTTAAGAACAGTTTCAGGTTAAAACAGACCTCCGGAACAAATTACCGTATTTTTCGCTCTATAACATGCACCCGACCATAACACGCACGTAGTTTTTAGAGGAGGAAAATCCGTAGGCATGCCACCCGTAGGCATTCCCTCCATAACACGCACAGACATTTCCCCTTACTTTTTAGGAGTAAAAAAGTGAGTGTTATGGTGCAAAAAATACGGTAAGTTCTTAACCCAAGGTAAAAGGTAAAGGGGCTCCTGATCATTAGGTCCAATCGTGGCTGACTCTGGGGTTGCAGCACTCATCTCGCTTTATTGGGAGCCAGCGTACAGCTTCCAGGTCATGTGGCCAGCATGACTAAGCCGCTTCTGGTGAACCAGAACCAGAGCAGTGCATGGAAACATCGTTTACCTTCCCGCCAGAGCAGTACCTATTTATCTACTTGCACTTTGACGTGCTTTCGAACTGCTAGGTTGGCAGGAGCAGGGACTGAGCAATGGGAGCTCACTCCGTCGCGGGGATTCGAACCATCAACCTTCTGATTGGCAAGTCCTAGCCTCTGTGGTTTAACCCACAGCACCACCTGCGTCCCTAACCCAAGGTACCACTGTATAAATAAGTGATTATTCTTTAGGAGCACCTTTATCATCCTCTGGCTAGCTGATTGGTTCTACACAATGAATGATTATTCCTGTTAACAAACGAAATGGCCTGTGTTCAGTGCGTAAGTACTAAAAGGCAGGTGTACACACACAGAGACACAGACAGACAGACAGACAGATACAAGAGACAGACAGAGAAAAGATAGCATTTATTTGAAAGACAGGCATTCCAACTAGCTGCTTCAGGTGGGAAGCAGCAAAGCCATCTATTCAGCTGGGATCTGTTGCTATTTGGCTCCTCTCCTCCCAGAACTGCCACCTCCCCATGCTATTCTACTAGCTCATTAACATGGAACACAGGTGCAAGCTCTCTCCACACATGTACCACACGTGAAAGATTGTGTGCACTGGTTGATTTGTACAAATGCTGAATGTTGCCTGTACACAACCAAACGAGTGTGCAGTTCATCTACCCACATACACAGATTGTACTCTTGCTGAATGTACCATATGAGCTCCCATTATGCAGTTTCCCTACGGATCAAGAACTGAAGCAAGAGAGGTATCGACAAGGGCAGTCTTCTCCAACTTGGTGACCTCCAGATGTTCTTGAACTCCATCAGTCCTGACCTGCATGACCACCTGGTGGTCCACGGATGATGGGAGCTCAGGCCCAACAGCATCTGGAGCACCATGGGTTCCCCATCCTTGCATTAGGGGGTTGGAGGATGTGACTTATAAGCAGGCACAAGTCCGCTCCTAAGCACTTGGTGAATAAAAGGAGGTCTTTTAATAGGAAGAGAGACTGTGAGAGGTTGTGTGGCAATTCAATATGCAGCTGAACCCATAAGACATCTAGAGTCAGGCAGCAGGGTCATTTCTCTTGAAGACATACAGAAACACAATTTTTTGAATTCAGAAACCAAGGAAGAGGAGAGCATAAGAGCAGTCGATATGGGCAGCAATCCTCCAAGGAGAACAGAATCCATATATTTCAGCTCTTTGAGCTCCAAGTTTCACTCAACTACTAAAGTAAAGAAGGATGCTTTGGGTATTTGCTTTTGGAGTTCATTCTAATGCCCACTGGAAGAGCAGTGAGCTTCTCACCGTTATTGATGGAGCAGATCTAAAAAGTTCAGAAAGCCACAAGCCACTCCTTTGAATAAAGGCACAAAACATAATAAAAAGTCCCTATAATCTCATTTAAAGAGTTTTCAGACGTCTCTCTCTCTCTCTCTCTCTCTCTCTCTCTCTCTGTGTGTGTGTGTGTTTGTGTAGTCTACCACCAAAATCTCACAGCCCATCCACAGTGATTTTGCCTTATATAAATATATACAGATAAGCCTCAAGCATAATGGAAATATGTATCATGCTGCTCAATATTAGCAGTTAATCAGAACCAACCATCAAGGTCTTCTAAATATATTATGCACAAACAGATACAGCTTTGGCTTGTAGTTAGGGAACTGTTCTTAGCTATCAACATAAATTCAGTGTGCCAGGAACGGCAGCAGCCTGATGACAGAAATAGTTTTTGTAATGTGCCATGATGAGCATGTAGCTCAGGGATTTACTTCCTGTGTATCATCTCCCAATCTAGCCACAGCCATGCAAAGGCACCCATAGCCCAGTCTTAGGAACACCCATGACCATAACTAGCAACACCACCTTCTGGTCTTTCTTCCCCAAATGGTCATCAGTCCTTGCTTGGAGCTGATGGTCAGGCCTATCAGAACTACAGAAGCTCCTACCAAGATGGAGGACTGGCCCTATCATTGGGCAAATTGGAACAGCCACCACATTCGACAGATGTGTGTGTTGGGTGGTGGTGGTGGCTGTACCAACAGCTCTCTCCCTCCTCTCCAAGGTCATTCTTTTTAAGTCTCCCCAACACAGACATATCAGGCACCACAAGTACTTACTTACAGGTAGATGCAGCCAAAAAAGCGGGGAAGAGTGTGTAAACCCAGAGGATGCACTATACCTTACAGGAAACAGTTATCTCTGCTCCACCTCAGTTATTTGGGTTTGGGGAGTTTGTATCTAAAAGGGAAAAGGTAAAGGACCCCTGGACGGTTAAGTCCAGTCAAAGGCAACTATGGGGTTGTGGCACTCATCTCGCTTTCAGCCTGAGGGAGCCGGCTTTTGTCCACAGACAGCTTTCCAGGTCATGTGGCCAGCAGGACTAAACGGCTTCTGGCGCAACGGAACACCGTGATGGAAACCAGAGTGCACGGAAATGCCGTTTACCTTCCCGCTGCAGTGGTACCTATTTATCTACTTACACAGGCATGTTTTCGAACTGCTAGGTTGGCAGGAGCTGGGACTGATCAACGGGAGCTCACACTGTTACACAGATTGAACTGCTGAACCACTTCTGATCGGCAAGCCCAAGAGGCTCAGTGGTTTAGACCACAGCACCACCCACGTCAGAGTCTGCTCCTTGGACAAGGCAGCATGGATTTTGCACTGCCAAAAACCAGTGGTGTAATGCGAGCGTTGGGAACTGCATCTGACAACAAGAAGAAAAAGGTTCCTCACCCATCTTGCAAAGGTAACATAGTCTCTCACCCTCCCTAGGAAGTTTACTTTAATTAGCGCCACCCATGTCCCAGTTTGTATCTAAGGTCCTTTGGGAAGAGAAGGCAGACTGCAAGGTAATGAGGATTCTGTTTGCTCCATCTACTGATATGAAATTAAAAGCAGGGATAGGGAGCCTGCAGTCTTCCTGCTGGATTAGTTTTCATCTTTCCCTCACTATTTACCATGCTGGCTGGGGCTGATGGAAGTTGGGAGTCCAACAGCCTCTGGTGGGTCTCAAGTTTCCCACCCCACCCCTTTTAAAGCCAATTCTGTGAATGTTCAGGGGGTATTATGCACCTTTTGCTGCTCTCACTTAGGTAGCAAAGTGTCTCAAGTCAGCCCTGTAAAGGTGGGAGGACTGCTTGGCTGAAACCAGAGCACCATTCATGTAATTGGAGAAGTGGATAGCAGTTATTGCCCACTCCCAGTTTTACGACCAAGTGGTAACATTCATTTTTATTTTTCATTTAAATATGCAATATTTTATCCTGTGTAGGAAGGTTTCAGGATTGCAATTTTTCTGAAAGACACAGTAGGTTGTATCCAGATTACATTATCTGAAATGAATGGGAGAAGTTAGGAATGACTGGGTCTTTCTCTGTGCCATGCATTTAAAACTCTACTAGGGCCCTGCAGGACTTGACATCTTTCTGCAGGGCCTGCAAGACAGAGCTGTTCCACCAGGCCTTTGGTCAGGGCGCAGCCTGACTCCCTCCTTTGGCAATCTTTATAGAAACTTTAGTTTATGGTTGCCATCAATTTTGATTTTAATTAATTTTTATAATGTTTTTATAATGTTGCACTATTTTAGCGTTGTTAGCCGCCCTGAGCCCGGCTTGGGAGGGCGGGATATAAATAAAATATTATTATTATTATTATTATTATTATTATTATTATTATTATTATGCCACTAAAAATGGTTGCTTCCCTCCAAGTGTCCTGGGAACTTGAGCTTGTTAAGGGTCCTGTGAGTTGTTAGGAGACCCCCTATTCCCCTCACAGAGTGGTTCATCAGACAACCCCTCTTCCCATGGAACTATGGGAATTCTAGTTCCACAAGGGGAATAGGGGTGTCCTAACAACTCTCAGCATCTTAAAAAGCAGAGACATCAGCTTGCCGACAAAGGTCCGTATAGTTAAAGCTATGGTTTTCCCAGTAGTGATGTATGGAAGTGAGAGCTGGACCATAAAGAAGGCTGATCACCGAAGAATTGATGCTTTTGAGTTATGGTGCTGGAGGAGACTCTTGAGAGTCCCATGGACTGCAAGAAGATCAAACCTATCCATTCTGAAGGAAATCTGCCCTGAGTGCTCACTGGAAGGACAGATCCTGAAGCTGAGGCTCCAATACTTTGGCCACCTCATGAGAAGAGAAGACTCCCTGGATAAGACCCTGATGTTGGGAAAGATTGAGGACACAAGGAGAAGGGGATGACAGAGGACGAGATGGTTGGACAGTGTTCTCGAAGCTACCAGCATGAGTTTAACCAAACTGCGGGAGGCAGTGGTGGACAGGAGTGCCTGGCGTGCTCTGGTCCAGGGGGTCACGAAGAGTCGGACACGACTGAACGACTAAACAACAAAACAACTCTCAGCATCTAAAGGGGATAAAATGGTATAGCAGTGCTTTAAATATATGGTGCGGATGTGGCCCAAGGGACTTCAATGGGGACTAACTTAAGTCTTTCTCCAACACAATGTTCCAAAGCAACACCAGGTGCTAAATGAGAGGAAAGATCCTTCTTTCATCCACTTGAGCAATGAAGCATACATTAAAAAGGTATTCAGATTTAATGCAAGAAGTTAGTCAAGAAACACCAACATTTAAGGGTGACCTCTGAAGCAGTCTGCTTTCTTAAGCCAATTAGTTATAATATATTTGGTCATTATGAAGTAATTTTGATGATCTAGAAGGGACTATAAAAGCTGACATTAATTCATAGGAAGAGAGGGCTTTGGCTACAATGGCAACACACTTCTAATCAATGATCTAAACTAGTTTTATGTTCAGTGGACTATCTTTAATCTCAATTACTGCTTGGTTTCATAATGCACACATCACAGACTCAAGGGCTACTGAAGTTTCGCATCCCCCAAGCATTATATCCAAAGGGAAATGTTTTGGGGGGGTTCTGACTGATAGGAGTTTGTCTTTCGCTATGGAGAAAGGGAGAAACCTGCCCACAGGCACTGCTCAAGAGCAGTCATTACAGAATTAGCAAGATTTGTCCACCTATGCTTGGGTGGAATGGAAAACTGGAGAAAACTGCTTATGGAAGTGAAGCAAAATTCCAAGTACAGGCAACATGCACAAGATGTTTGCTGGTGCTTCAGACTGGCACTGAGATTTGCCAGGTTCATTAGAACACTTCAATATACAGTTGTACCTTGGAGGCCGAATGCCTCGCCAGTCAAACGCTTTGGCTCCCAAACGCCGCAAACCTGGAAGTGAGTGTTCCGGTTTGCAAACGTTCTTTGAAACCTGAATGTCCGACGTGACTTCCGCAGCTTCCGATTGGCCGCAGGACCTTCCTACAGCCAATCAGAAGTTGCACCTTGGTTTCTGTAAGTCTTGGAAGTTGAATGGACTTCCAGAATGGATTCCTTTTGACTTCTGAGATACTACTGTACAAGGCCACACCTACCTTTGTATACTGGTGGGCGGGCACCCTGCACCTCTTTGGAATCACCTGAAATTCCACTTGTTTATTATATATAATGGCACGGTTCAGGCATCAGGGCCAAGTTGTTATGAATAAGCTTTATGTTTGCATGTTCCTTCTCCTTCCCTCCTTTCATCCAGTTCACTCGCTCATTTCCTGGACTGAGCAAACCACAGTTTGTGGCAATGGCCAAATTGGACGAACTTTGGTTTGGGCAACCCTGAATTAGAACCCCATTTCAAACTGTGGCTTCTAATACTGGTTCAAAAGTGAACAGGACGTGAGCAAATTAAAGTAGGCAACGGAAGGGAACCCATGAACCTGAAGCTCAAAGACCACAGTCAAAACAGGGCCGTTATACCTGCACTGGGTCCGTGTTTAATTCCTGAATGTCTGCTAGCCACAATGCAACCTAGAAACTAAACTTCTTAAATTGGGTGTGTGGATGCAAGGTTCTAAATTCATACTTTATTAGAATACCTTACTTCTTTCTTTCAAAGTCTCCATATTGGAGAACAGCAGCAGAAGTGCTCTTCTCCAAATAAATTATACAAGACCCTAAAAATAGCTACATAACCTCAACTGTGTTAAGATTTATGTAACTTCTTAATGTGGGGGCAGAGAGAGATGGAAGCATGAGAAATCATTCCATTGAAGCAATTTCCTGTGATATAATTCAGTTCCATAAAAAGATTATGAGATTATGGCTCTGAAAGCTAAAACCTGTATTTACCAAAGTAGCAATTTGTATCTCAAAAATGAGATTTATAAATCTTTATATGTATGTGAGAGTGAGCGAGTGAGAGAGAGAGATGTGTGTTTAAATGGAAAACATTTATACACAATACGGAAGAAGTATATTGGAAAAACCTGGTTTTGGAGGAATCTCATGCCTAAACCCTAGCTGCAAGGCATAGCCAGCTGTCCACTACCACAAACTCCAGCTATCTGCATGGTCACTCACTGTCCTGATTTTTGCCTTTTGAGTGGGGACTTCCTAATATTGCATTAGTAAGAGATGCTGGCATGGTCATCATAGAAACACAGGAGGTTATCATCAAAGAAACATAGGAAGTCAGATCACTAGTCTATGTAGCTCAGCATCACCTAAGGTGACTGGCAGTAGCACCCCAGAGTTTCCAACAGGACTCTTTTGCAGCCCTACTTGGTTTCCCAGAGACTGAACCAGAGACCTTTGGCATGCAAAGGTTATGTCCTACCACTGAGCCATATATATGGCCCTATGCCCAAATAAGATTCTGGCTCCAAAGGTTCAATCTCACAGCAGGTTAGTACTTGCATCTGATTTCTATCATACGCAGCCTCTATAGATCCTGGCCGTAGTATATGGTCTTGCAAACCAGTGTGTTCTAAGATGATGTGCCAATACATTTTATCCCATAGGCTTCTTTTACAACTGAGCAGTAAGTGGAAGAAAAATGGTACTCTGTGCTCAGTGTCTATTTTTACAGGTGGTGCACACTTCTTTTATGCAAGTTTTAGATCTAGTGAATATGATGATAAACCCAGGTAGTGTAAAAAAATAAAAAATAAATAAAGAGATGTTCACGTTACACGTTATTTTGCAAACTGTATTGTTCTGCCCCTTTGGTTTGTTCTCCCCCTGTGATTTATCATGCTGATGTAGCCTTGACCAAGTTTCTTTCTATTCTGCAAATTCAGGATTTGCTTCTACATTTGTCATTTTTCTTGCTGTCTCTGTTATTTAGTATTTATTATTCTCGTATGGTTCCCAAGTATTTCATCCTTCATTAATCTTACAAGTTTTGTTTACAATGCCAGTATCTTTTTTTTCTTTCCTATGTGTATGACAAATTGATGAAGGATGCTGCTAAATACTTTTATTTATTTATTTTCACAAGAACAACAACAATGCAGCTTAACATTAGAATACTAAGGCAGTGGGCAAAAAGGGGGGGTGGAAATAATGTGGTTACTGCTGGGAGGTGGAGAGAATGGGGAGGAGACTGTGGCTCAATGGAGCAGGGCATCTAGCTCCTCCTCCTTTGTGGGAAAGGAAGCCAACACAGGCTGATTTAATTTCACAGGGTCTGAACTGGCGGTGACGGACTAGGAACAAGACCTTAGGTTTGTAGCAGGCAGCTTGGCGAAGATGTCGACCGAGTGTGTTGCAGCAGTGGAAAAGGCAAAGTCCATGCTAGGGAGGATCATTAGAAAAGGAACCGGAAACGAAACTGCCAATATCACAATGCTGTTATACAGATCTATGGTGCCAAAGCATCTAGGATACTGTTGACAGTCCTGGTCACCACCACCTCGAAAATAATATTGTAGAGTCAGGAAAGGGTTAAGAAAGGGGCAATGCTCAAGGGGATGGAGCAATTCCCCTATGAGGAAAGCGTTTGGGACTTTTTCGTTTAGGGAAAAAAATCGGGTAAAAGGGGACATTGAAATAGAGAGTTTTTAAACAAGGTTAGACAAATTAATGGAAGGGAGGGATCTATTGAAGGCTACTAGCCACGGGGGCTATGCTCTGCCTCTACCTTTGGAGGCCATAATGCTTCTGAATACCAGTTGCTGAAAAAACACAGGAAGGGTTTCTTGGGTCCTGCGTGCGGGTTTCCCATAGGCATCTGTTTGGCCACTGTGTGAAAAGGATGCTCGACTAGATGAGCCATTGGCCCAAACCAGCAGCTTTCCTTATGCAGGGAGGCAGCAGGATTGTGCCCACCTCCTCTAGGCCAGCTCCCCCTCTTGCATAAGAATTATGGGGTACAGTACAACAGGCCTGGCACTGCGGGGGGAAATGAGGATCGGATGGTGACAAACGATCCTATGACAGGAGCCCTAAATGCATTGGGCTTTGCAACCGCTACATGTGGCATTTGGCATGTGAAGGCTAATCAGCTCAAGGAGCCATCAGGCAGAGGTGGGTGGGTGCAATCCTGCTGACCCACGAGGCACTGAGCATATGTTAACGGAGAAATCCGAGGGCTCCCTTGGACAAAAAACAAGGACACCAGCCAGGAATATCAGAGCAAAACAGCAGCCAGTAGGCTTGGTCTTTATTGAAGACTGTCGCGACAGGACTCCCACCTGCCACAAGGTGAAACAAGATGGAAGCCCCATACAAAAGAGAACCCAAACTTTTATTAGCTGCTAATCCCCATGTTACACTCCCCCAAACTACATCACTAATACATCATGGTTACATCAGGAGAGGTCTGGTGGCAGTAATCTGAGCATCCTGGACCCTGTCCCTTTCCTCCCCTTGCCCTCCACCAAACACCTATCAAGTGTAATAAAAGAGATATTAACATTTTCCTGTTTCCCAGCCAAGTTAATCACACCCTTTTGTCTTCATCTGGGTTTGTTATTTCTGGAATGGTTACCTGTCTGGTAGTCAGCTATCAGGATGCCAGGGATTATTACTCAGGCAGAGGGGCTGCTGAGTAGCTGAGCTCACATGACTATATGAATTTCTTAAGTTTTCCGAGTGAGCCAGTACATAGATACATTTATCAGTGAATTGCTACATTTGGTATTGTGCAGCAGAGGCCCTATGAATACAGTCATAGCTCGGGTTACAGACGCTTCGGGTTGCACACCGTGCCGAACCCAGAAGTACTGGAACGGTTTACTTCCGGGTTTTGGCACTTGCGCATGCGCAGAAGCGCCGAATCGCAACCCGCGTGTGTGCAGACGTGGCACTGCGGGTTGCGGACGCTGCGGGTTGCGGACGTGCTTCCCGCACAGATCACGTTCGCAACCTGAGCATCCACTGTAAATAGGAAGAAACTGTGATGAAGTGTTTTATGGGGACAAATCACAAAAGTCACAAAAGCGATTGTGCTGATTTTGGTAGTGGGATGCATGTGCATGATATCTGCTGGAGGGGCAACCCCCTCCCAACCTATACAGTGGTACCTCGGGTTAAGTACTTAATTCGTAACGGAGGTCCGTACTTAACCTGAAACTATTCTTAACCTGAAGCACCACTTTAGCTAATGGGGCCTCCTGCTGCTGCCGCGCCGCCGGAGCCCGATTTCTGTTCTTATCCTCAAGCAAAGTTCTTAACCTGAAGCACGATTTCTGGGTTAGTCGAGTGTGTAACCTGAAGTGTATGTAACCTGAAGCGTATGTAACCCGAGGTACCACTGTACATAAATTCCTGCAACATAGGAAATATGAAAACAGGTGCAAACGACAATGCTCTGCTGATTCAATTCTACCTTTTCCTAGGCGCCAGAAAAAAAAGGGAGAGGGAGAGGCGGATGGAGGAGGTGTTTTCTTTACGGCATTGGTTTTTCATTTAGGAGACAAATAGGAGGTTAGATTAAGGTCACAAACAGCACAGCAAAGCCAGCACAGCGAGCAATCCCATGAATAGTGTTACATATCCCAGCAGCTATGGCAGCAAAACATTTAGATAAGAGACTAATATAACCAGAGTTGAAAATTACCTGTATGCATTTTTGGAAACAGGTCGCGGGTCAAACTTAAAGAACAGAATGCACATGAGTAACTGAAGGGGAGAAGTTGTGCTTCTTCCGGAGAGGGTCAGTGAAGGGTCATACTGCAGCAGCCTGCAAATGAAACATATGCAATGAAGGACCAATCTGACTTCGAAATTTACAAAGAGACAGTCCTCGGTTCTCAGCTGGAGTTCAGAGTTCCCACTGTTCTCATTAGCAGTGCTCCTTTCTGAAATTAAGAGGGCTGCGGAGGTGCATATCTTTTCCCCGTCTTAGTGACTCGTGTATAAGCATGCCTCTGAAAAGACGGGTCTTTGGCACTGCCTAGGTTTTAAATGGGAATTTAAAGTTCAGAGGAGGAAAGCTTGCAGACGGTTACTATTTTGGGGTGGGATGCAATCCCATACAGGCAAACTGCGGTCACACAATTGTAATTGACTGGGAGGTCTGGTGCAACAAACCTGCTTCCCACCAAAATTGGGCTTTTTAAAATATGTGAGGGCAGGGCAAAATGCACCCAGAGGTAAGCCTTGGTTTGGTGCAACACCATCTAACCTCGCAAACCTATCAGAACAAATGCTCAAAAGGCGTCCGCAATGTACTGATACACCTAAAAGCAACTAGAGGCAAAGGCTTGGTTTAGACCAGATTTCTCTAACCTGGTGCCTTCTGGTTCTTTCAAAAAACAGTCCCCATCATTCCTGGCCATTGGCCATGCTGATGGGAGTCGCAAGCCCAAAGCACGGGGAAAGCACCAGAATTGTGGAAAGCTGGTTTAGTTAATCATCCAAGTCTATTTTGGAACCTTGGGTTCACGCACTCTTTTGTCCATTGGCATGTCCCAAATCCCTCCCCCTTTTCTAATTTTGTTCAAGCCATGGTTTACTTCCAAACCGAAACTGAAAACTTAGATCAAGCCACGGTTTCCAATTCTGCCCTAGAGAAAAAGGACAGCTTGCCCGATTCAAGCGTCTTGACAAACTGGATCTCTTGAAACTACAAAGAATGGGAGCAAATCACCTTGTGCAAAGAGGAATGGGAGCATGAGGTTCGTTCTGGCTCCTCCGAACAATGGAGGACCAGGCAGCAGTACCAGCTGGGTATGCTGGGAGTTGTAGTCTAAAACCCCTGATTGTGGAATGCTCTCCCCAGAGAAGCTTGCCTGACACCATCACTACATGTTTTTAGACGCCAGGGTACAAACAACCTCTTTACCCAGGCCTGTGGCTATTAAATAATCTACAACCTGTGAAAGTGTGGGGGACTGTTATTATTATTATGATTATTTTACTATTAGGCTGTCTGCCATTATGTTTTTTATTATGTTTCTTTCACTGATGTTCTGTAATGTGTTTTCTTAATGTTGTACAATGCCCGGGGATCTTCTGATAAAGAGTGGTATATAAATTGAATAAATAAACAAAACACCTGGAAAACATCAGGTTGAGGAAACATAGGGTTATGTGAGAGCACAAGAGGAGGAGGCCATAACTCAGTGGTAAGGGACACGCTTTGCATACAGACAAACTATATAGATTCAACACCTGGCTTTTCTATTTTAAGAGGATAAGATATAAGGCAGTGGTTGCCAATGTGCCATCTGGAGGCCCAATGATGCCCTTGAGATCTTCCCCACCTGCGAAGTTTTTGAACCCCACTCCCAACCTATTACCTTTTTCTCCCTTGAGAAGCACACAGAATGGCCCAGGAAAGACTAATAATAATAATAATACCTTTATTGTCATTGTACAACCTGCGTACAATTAAATTAAATGAGCGTCCCTCCCCACCCCAAACACTCAATCTCTTACCGAACAACATACCACCTCGCAAGTCGATTTCACTATGTTATTTTTCGTTCAACAGCCTAACAGCCCACGGATAGAAGCTATTTTTTAGCCTGTTGGTACGGCTGATTATACTTCTACATCTCCTGCCCGAGGGTAGAAGATTAAAGAGGTGATGGCTGGGGTGTGAGTCATCCCTGAGAATTTTTCTCGCTCTCCTAAGGCAACGATCCCAAGGGACAGCCCATGATATCATGTGCTGTATTCACCACCTTCTGTAGAGACTTTCTGTCCTTGGCTGTCAGGCCAGCGTACCACACTGTGATACAATATGAAAGGAGACTTTCTATTGTGGACTGGTAAAAGGAGTTCACCAGTTGTTGTTTAACATTATTCTTTCGCAAGACCCTGAGGAAATGGAGTTTCTGTTGGGCCTTTCTGACCACCTGAGTTATGTGGGAAATGATTGGTGTTTAAAAAAATTGAAAATATGATATTGAGATGTACAGGTTTTGATGGACTTACTGAATGAAAGATATTGTTCCTGTACTCAAGAGTCGATGTCAGGCCAAGACCTGCTAGCTGCTCCTCCAGAAGGAAGAAGCCTTCGCCAAAGAAGAAGAAGATTGGCAAAATAAACTTTTGAACTATGCAGGATAAATTAGATAACTTGAAACCCAAGAAAGAAAGGACTTCAAATTTTAAAAAAGGGGGTAAATATTTAATGCATATCCTTTGAGCTTTGTGTACAGATTCTTACACTGGTATAACTTTTAAATGTCACTTGTATTAAGATGAAGAAGGTTTAAAACTGGATCATGAAGAATACGTATAAGGTTTTATGGACATGCATGAACAAGTATTAAACAATCAAACCAAGAGGGGGAGGGAAGTAAAGCAAAATTTACTTATGATTTTTTTCTGTTTTTTTATTTTACTTAATTTTTTTATTTTTTATTTTAAAAAGATTGCTGTTGTTATTTTTTATTCTTTTATGCTATTTTTGGAAAATTAATAAATTATTATCAAAAAAAGAAAAGGAAAAAAAGAGAAGCACGCGGAATCAGAGGAGGAAGTTACAAGAGTGACACTCTATCTCACTTCCTCTTTCAGCTCTATGTGCTTGTCAAGGTTCAGATTCAATCTGACTTTTACCCAGATCCCTTGGTGTGTGTGTGTGTGTGTGGAGGGGAGTATGTGTGCATGTGTGTTTCTGCACTCTTTCTCTCACTTTCTTGAGGGGAGGGGGCAGTTTGATGAAGGGGAGGAGGGAAGTGAGGTGGTGGTGTCCACAACACTTGCTCAAAAATCCAGATGTGTCCATGGGTATAAAAAGCTTGCCGACCCCTGCAATAAGGTGACGGGGAAGATCATCTCCCCAAGACCATGAAGAACTGCTGCTGCAAGGGAAAGGAGACAAAATATGGGGCTTAATGGACAAATCGTCTGACCTGGTTTAAGGCAGAATGCTATTTGCTTCGTGTGCATTTCCTAACACAAAATCCCTACATTTGCAGCCTGCTTAAAGATTTCAGTCACATTTGGATGGCTCGAAAAACATTCTTTTACCTTTTCAAATATTTTTTAGAAAGTCCCACTTTGGGGACCGTGTCTGGTAATGAAACCGAAATGTAGCCTTACTCCCCCCCCCCGCACTGAAAACGGTGATTACAATGGCAGCAGCTGAACTCCCAAATGTTTCACTGCTACAGACAGCCTGCATGTATTAAGGGTTTTCCAGAATGTGGAGATGGCGGTACAGCAGAAAGGCAGATCAATACCTGAACTCTATAACGGCGCTGAATAATTAACTTAACCTTGCCCCAGTGAGTGATGACCAAGGGGTTTTTATTGAAAACAAATTAAATTATTTTTTATGAGCCCAGGAACATTGTTCAAGATAAAGTGATCTTTTCTCATTTTCACGCTACGCTCTGCTTCTAATTCAAGCCCTACATTTCACAGTACCTCGCCAAACCTTCCCACAATATCCCACATTCTTAATTCCAACAGAAGGAAGCCATTTTCTGCAGCATTTCATGCTGGGTTTTTTCCTCCCTTCCTTTTTTGCTCTTTACCACTAAAAACAGAGTTGCATGTGCAGTGTTCATATGAAATCTTAAAACTAATTCAAGCCTGCCAAACCAGCAGCTTGCTGCTGTCAAGCCACAGATCAGTTCAATACTGATAGAAGTCCACTACCCACTGTCAAGGTTCCATAATGTTCAGTTGCCAAAAATTTGATTTTGTTCAACAATATTTACATACCGCTTAATCAAGAAAAACTTCTAAGCAGGTTTACATTAAACAAAACATTTGTTTGAAAAATGACAATACGGTCATACCTTGGATCCCGAACGCCTTGCGAGTCGAACATTTTAGCTCCCGAACGCTGCAAACCTGGAAGTGAGTGTTCCGGTTTGTGAATGTTCTTTGGAACCCAAACATCCGACGCAGCTTCTGATTGGCTGCAGGAAGCCGCCAATTGGAAGCTGCACCTTGGTTTCAGAACGTTTTGGAAGTCGAACGGACTTCCGGAAAAGATTCCGTTCGACTTCCGAGTTACCACTGTAAAACCAAACACTGAAAACAAAACATTAAAAATACCGTATTTTTTGCTCTATAAGATGCACCAGACCACAAGACGCACCTAGTTTTTGGAGGAGGAAAACAAGAAAAAAAATATTCTGAATCTCAGAAGCCAGAACAGCAAGAGGGATCGCTGCGCAGTGAAAGCAGCAATCCCTCTTGCTGTTCTGGCTTCTGGGATAGCTGCGCAGCCTGCATTCACTCCATAAGACGCACACACATTTCCCCTTATTTTTAGGAGGGAAAAAGTGAGTCTTATAGAGCAAAAAATATGGTATATGATGTCAGCTGCCCTCTACCATATTTCTAATTTAGTCATTATTGGGCCACCAAAATGATCAGGGGGATTGGAACAGCTCCCCTATGAGGAAAGGCTGCAACATTTGGGACTTTTAAGTTTACAGAAAAGATGAGCAAGAGGTGCTATGATGGAAGTTATAAAATTATGTACAGCGTGGGGGAAGAGAAAATATTTCTCCCTCTCTCATGAGACTGGTACTCAAGAAAATCATCCAATGGGGCTGAATGTTGGAAGATCCAGGACAGATAAAAGAAAGCACTTCTTCAGGCAGCAGATACTTAAAGCATGAAACTCAAGAACAGTGATGGCATCCAACTAGGATAGCTTTAGAGGAGAATTAGACAAATTGATGAAGCATAAGGCTATCAAAAAACGAAGATCATGGCCACTGGTCCCTGGCAAATAGAAGGGGAAGAAATGGAGGCAGTGAGAGATTTTACTTTCTTGGGCTCCATGATCACTGCAGATGGTGACAGCAGCCATGAAATTAAAAGACGCCTGCTTCTTGGGAGAAAAGCAGTGACAAACCTAGACAGCATCTTAAAAAGCAGAGACATCACCTTGCCAACAAAGGTCCATATAGTTAAAGCTATGGTTTCCCCAGTAGTGATGTATGGAAGTGAGAGCTGGACCATAAAGAAGGCTGATCGCCGAAGAATCGATGCTTTTGAATTCTGGTGCTGGAGGAGACTCGTGAGAGTCCCATGGACTGCAAGAAGATCAAACCTCTCTATTCTGAAGGAAATCAGCCTTGGGTGCTCACTGGAAGGACAGATCCTGAAGCTGAGGCTCCAATACTTTGGCCACCTCATGAGAAGAGAAGACTCCCTGGAAAAGACCCTGATGTTGGGAAAGATTGAGGACACAAGGAGAAGGGGACGACAGAGGATGAGATGGCTGGATAGTGTTCTCGAAGCTACCAGCATGAGTTTGACCAAACTGCGAGAGGCAGTGGAAGACAGGAGTGCCTGGCGTGCTCTGGGGTCACGAAGAGTCGGACACGACTAAACAACAAAAGGCTATCAATAGCTACCAGCCATGATGGCTATGCTCTGTCTCCACAGTCTGAGGCAGTAATGAATACCAGTTGCTGGAAAAACCATAAGAAGGGAGGGAGCACTTGTGTTCAGGGTCCTGCTTGCAGGTTTCCCACAGGCATCTGACTGGCTGCTGTGAGAACAGGATGCTGGACTAGATGAGACTTTGGCCAGATTCAGCAAGCTCTTCTTGTGTTCTTAAGGGCTCTTCATGTTGCCAGGCTCCCTTCCCACTGCTTGTCTATCAGCTCCATCTGGTACATAGGCTGAGACCCTACCTACCTGCAGACTGTCTCCCAGAGTAATGCATGCTCTAGTTACGCTTGGACTACTGCAATGCGCTCTACGTGGGTCTACCTTTGAAGGTGACTCGGAAACTGCAACTAATCCAGAATGTGGCAGCTAGACTGGTGACTGGAAGGGGCTGCCGAGACCACATAACACCAGTCTTGAAAGACCTACATTGGCTCCCAGAACGTTTCCAGGCACAATTCAAAGTGTTGGTGCTGACCTTTAAAGCCCTAAACGGCCTTGGCCCAGTATACCTGAAGGAGCATCTCCACCCCCATCGTTCTGCCCAGACACTGAGGTCCAGCTCCGAGAGCCTTCTGGTTGTTCCCTCACTCAGAGAAGCAAAGTTACAGGGAACCAGGCAAAGGGCCTTCTTGGTAGTGGCGCCCGCCCTGTGGAACGTCCTCTCATCAGATGTCAGGGAAATAAACAACTATCTGACTTTTAGAAGATGATCTGAAGACAGCACTGTTTAGGGAAGTTTTTAATGTCTGAAGTTTTATTATGTTTTTAATGCTCTGTTGACAGCCGCCCAGAGTGGCTGGGAAACCCAGCCAGATTGGTGGGGTATAAATAATAAACTCTTCTTCTTCTTCTTCTTCTTCTTCTTCTTCTTCTTCTTCTTCTTCTTCTTCTTCTTCTCGCAGCACAACCTACCCAGGACTCGCTCTATTCTATTCTTCTATTATATTCTTCTGTTTAATCATCTGGTATATTGCTTCACTTCGCATTGCAACTTGTAAACCAAATAATGAAATATTTTCTGCCATTGAAAATCATAAAACCATGAAGTCATTTGCTACAAAGAGAGGATGTGAGAAATCATTTTTTATTATTATTATTTTAAATACAGGCTGGAAGTCTTGAGGCACTTTGCAAGAAAGTTCTCCTTTTTTGCCACTTTTAACAGCAAAAGGCACTTCTGGGCCTTGCTTCTGCCAAAATGCAGCAGATAACAAGCATCTGCAAACTACTGCCCTCTGCTGTCAAGTGCCACAATTTCCTTTATCAAACGGCCTTTGAGAATACGCTGGGGAGCCATGAAGCAGAAATGCTCAACTGCTGGGTAAGGCAGTGTCAGTGTAAAAACTAAAGAGGACTCTGTTCTCTTGCTAATTGACATGTTCCAACAGAAGACAACAGTCAATGAAGCAGCTTATTATTTCCTACTGGAAACAAAAGAATCCTCATCAGAGGCGGATTTAGGGGAGAGCAACCAGTGTGGAGCCTCTGGGTTGCCGAAAATGATTTACAATGCAGCGTGAGAGGCGGAGGGGCACCAAATTTTGGCATCACACAGGGCACTGCTGAAATTTGAGGCCCCAATATCAGCCACTGTCCCCATTTACATGGGAGACTTGCTGGTCTCAAGGCAGAAACTGAGCCAAATCATTGGTCCATTTAGTTCAGTATTTCTGCACTGATTTGCAGCGGTTTTCCAGGATTTTGGGTAGGCAGCCTTTTCCAGCCCTACCTGGAAATATACTGGGAATTTAACCCAGGTATTTCTACATGAAAAGCAGGTGCTGACCACTGAGCTATGGCCACGTCAGACCCACAACTCAATGGCCGAAATGCTGGACCTGAAGCATTTACTCCCCCCCCAAAAAAAGCACTTACACTTGATCTTAGCCAATAGCTATTATTTCACAAAAAGTATCAGCTGACTCTTTAATACAGTGGAGACTTGTACTAAAGTTGAACAGAAGCTCCTCAGGCAGTTAATAAAATCAGCATAAATATCACATCATAGTAATTGGATATAGCAAATTTAAAAAACAACTAAGGACAGACAGGTCAGGAACTGCTCAGCTACTGGTAAGTCTGAAATCTGAACATTAGCATTCTAATCGGCTGAAAGCCATCTTGGGGCAAGGGGGAAGGTATTTTTTTGCAAGTCTAAAAGCTGAGTTTCTTTGGGCAAGTGCCACGTGCGAGAAGGTCCTGGATCTCAGATTCACCTGCTGTGCCTTAGATGGAACAAGTTTTCCTTGGAAGATCTTAAGAGACAAGAGAATAGGCATTTTTTAAGTGAACACCAGAATCCTGAGGATGTTACCGTATTTTTCGCTCTACAGGACGCACCTGACGATAAGACGCACCTAGTTTGGGGGGGAGGAAATAAGAAGAAAAAAATTCTGAACCCCAGAAGCCAGAACAGCAAGAGGGATCTGGCTTCTGGGATAGTCTCTTGCTGTTCTGGCTTCAGGGACAGCCTGTGGAGGCTTTGCGCAGCCATCCCCAAGCTAGAACAGTGAGACGGAGCGCTGCGCAGCACTCCATCTCCCTGTTCTGGCTTTAGGCTTAGCCGCACAGTCTGCATTCACTCCGTAAGACGCACACACATTTCCCCTTACTTTTTAGAAGGGAAAAAGTGTGTCCTATAGAGCGAAAAATACAGTAGTTAGTGTTGTGCAAGTGACAGAGCATGGTTTTAAACTGAGGACACAATCCATAGGAATCCTGTAGCTTCTTGAGAAATACTCCAGTCTGGTGCACTTTCCCTCAAATCCGCTTCTGTCTGATTTGAAAGAGCTGCAGTTAAGCTGTGGCGTGTACATTGGACAGCCACTGGACATGCTCAGATGACAGCTTCGGTGAATTGGAGTTCGGCATGTGGAAACAAATCAGGTGATGGGCATTGTGTGAAGACATCTCTCTGGCCCCTCCCTCGTCCGTGCAGCGATGGTAAGACTGCAATGTGCAACACAGCAGAGGGAAATTACCGTATTTTTTGCTCTATAAGACTCACTTTTTCCCTCCTAAAAAGTAAGGGAAGATGTGTGTGCGTCTTATGGAGCAAATGCAGGCTGCGCGGCTATCCCAGAAGCCAGAACAGCAAGAGGGATTGCTGCTTTCACTGCACAGCGATCCCTCTTGCTGTTCTGGCTTCTGAGATTCAGAATATTTTTTTTCTTGTTTTCCTCCTCCAAAAACTAGGTGCGTCTTGTGGTCTGGTGCGTCTTATGGAGCGAAAAATACGGTGCCTTGCCATGTTTCAAGCCCCTAAATTGTAAATACTACACAAACAATACACACAGCACAGTATTAAATATCTGATGACTTGCCATGCTGAAAATGTGTTCATTGCATACCCCCAGCCGATGAATGACACAAGGCATGAAGCAGTAAGAAAATATCTTAACAGAACGGCATTCTGCAATGTGAATACACATGGGTCTTGTTTTAGTGTTCCAAAATTAAGAACCATGGTTTCATCACTCTCACCCCCTGGAAGCCAGCCAAGGAAGCATCGATGATAGGTCATTCCCCTGCTTCTCTCCAAACTCCTATAAACATGCATCTCGAAAAGGCATCAAAACAAAATTTACAATTCCAAAGCAAGTTACAGCCCTCTCTGGTTGAAGCATGGCATGCTGAGAGGTTAGCATTTAACAGATTTCCAGAGAGATTAGCAATGTTGCAGCAAAAACAGCCAAAGAGTCTTGTGGCACCTTAAAGACATATTTACTGTGGCACAAGTTTTTGCAGACTCAATTCCACTTATAGAGACAAAAGTTTCTTAATCATTCTACATATGTTAATTAGTTTACCAATGCCAGGCTACCTGTGATATCTATGACTGTTTCTTCAAAATGGTTCCTTGCCCCACTATAAATATTAGTAATACAATCATCTCAGCAATTATCACCCATCTGCTACTGTAAAGGTGGCTATTTAACACACATTTAAACTCTAATAATCACTGATTTCAGTATCTCCTGGCAATTCAACTCTCACAATTTTCTGCTGTATATACCTGCCAACTAAGATTTCACCACATGCTTCTGTCAAAGGGGGGCTGGAGTCCACAAAAACTTACGCCACAACAAATTTGTTAGCCTACTTCCGTAAGACATCTTGATTAAAATTAGCAGGAAATTCCAGAGGCCTGTGTGGAACGCTCCCTCCCAACCCCAACCCCCAGCCCCAATCTCGCACCAAAGGAAGTGGATGTAACAAGTTTAAGGACAGATGTCAGATAACTATAAGCAGCAACAGCATTTCGTTGGGAACCCTGCCAGCAAATTAATTGGATTACTCAATCAAAAGAAACTGTTGACAGTTAATGGCTTGCAAAGACTCATGAGGGTTGCTTTACGGGAGATTTTCGTCTCCGTTTGCCGATTAAAATGCACTACTGAGTGGCGAAGTTTACTTCGGCAAGTAGAAGTTAATTTGGTTCCAGTATTAAAGCCAAAGCAGCTGTTTGCATCAAGCTGGTGCCTGCCGCAAGGCTCCGAGAAAAGCTGCTTGGCACAAACTGACCGTCTCAAGAGCTCAAAACAAGAGCGAGACTCTTATTCCCTACAAAGTTTGTACTGCTGGGATACCGGAGATTGCTTTTCAGCTTTTTGGTGTTGATGCTTTCATAACCACTGGTGGTGGATCATGCAAAAGATTCTCCTGGTGGGTGTTCTTAAAAGGTAAAGGTAAAGGGACCCCTGACCATTAGGTCCAGTCGTGGCCGACTCTGGGGTTGCAGCGCTCATCTCGCTTTATTGGCCGAGGGAGCCGGCGTACAGCTTCCGGGTCATGTGGCCAGCATGACTAAGCCGCTTCTGGCAAACCAGAGCAGCGCACGGAAACACTGTTTACCTTCCCGCCGGAGCGGTACCTATTTTTCTACTTGCATTTTGACATGCTTTCGAACTGCTAGGTTGGCAGGAGCAGGGACCGAGCAACGGGAGCTCACCCCGTTGCGGGGATTCAAACCGCCGACCTTCTGATTGGCAAGCCCTAGGCTCTGTGGTTTAACCCACAGCGCTGCCTGCGTCCCTTGTGTGGGTGTTCTTAGACCTGGACAAACACCCTTCCCTCCCCCAACCAACGGCCCACTGGAGATCCTTTGGTGTTGGGGATCCTAGATAATCGCTGGCCAGGGTAAAAGCTAACCCTGTCAAGGTAGCACTGCTTCCATCCCTACAATCCCCCAACCTGAGCTAGGGGAAACTCACGATTGTTCTCTGGGTGTCCTTGGAATTCACAAAGACAAGAGCCAAATAAACCACTCACTGTCTTTCGAGCCTCAAGTCTACGCTTTATTTGGCAGCAAAGAACCAAGCAGCCAGGGATCAGATTCGGAGCCACACTTACTTAAGAAGCCACACCAGGATAAATGCAATGCTTTAAGGAGGTTATAAATACAAGCATTTATAATAGAAGACAGTTAAGAAAAGACTTAAACAGCATAGACATAGCTTTGGGAATTTGAGTACGAAATAGAAAATAACAAAGCTAGCTTGCCTCACCCTAATACAAACCATTAGAGTTGTGGACCCAGGGGCGGGGGCATCCTGTTTCACCACTCGAGGCGAAATAGGAAGTGCCACGCTGTCCTGCCGTTGCTTCTGCCACCACCGATCTGCTTCTGCCGCCACTGTGTGCCCTGCCATATCCACTGCTGGCAGAGAAGCTGTGCCACCCTTGGCGCCAATTTCAGGAAAGATTGTGCTGGTGATTTGTAGGGAAACCTCTTTCACTCTGCAAAATCTGGTGCCAGCTTCTCTGCCAGCGGTGGCAGGGCATCCACGGGTGTGTCATGGGGCAGTGACCTCGCCCTGCCTAATGGCTGGATCAGCTCTGCACGGACCCCACCAAACTGGCAAGCTGCATCCAGGTATACACAGGTGTTGCAATTCACAATCCTCATGCAACTGGGATCTGGCTGTGCTCACGACCTCCAAGCCTGATCGCCTCTTTAAACCCTCCTACAGTAGTCTGTATCCTTCTCACCGCTTTTTAAGTTTACCCCCCCAATCTTTCCCCCTTTCATTTAGTTACATATTTGCACTGATTCAGTACTGTCCTGCCATATGCAGACGCTGACCCCCCAGCAGGACGAAGGACCTGTGTGGTCCCGTTCACACAGTATTCCATATCCTGACTACACACACACACACACACACACACACACACACACAGAGTATATTCAAATAAGTCAGCAAAGCATCCAGCAGAAAATAGATCGCATGGTGTTTGGGCACTGGGGCATATAATGATGGTTTGGCACAGAGAATGATGAATGAGGCACAACCAGCAGCCAACCAGCACAGAAGAAAGCAGAGGAAAGGGGATGAAGTGGAGAGGTGGGTGGGAAATTCTCTACCCAAAGGTGTGATTTGTAACTTTATCAGGGTGATGCACTTGGAAAGAACAGATAGATTTCAAGAGTGGTGTTGCACAAAGTGGAGGAAGAACCCAGAAGGGAAGATCTGGTTTGGCGGGGGGAGGGATAGATTATAGGAAGTTTTCTTATACCAAGTCAGACCATTTGGTCCATCTAACTCAGCATCTAACTTCCTGCCATACCTGGAGATGCTGGGGGTTGAAACCAGGCGTTCTGAGCACAAAGTGGATGCTCTAGCACTGAGCTACCTCTAATATGAAGCTATCTTGCATCAAGCAACACCAACTTGCTTAGTAGTGCTGCTACGAGATGATCCTTCTGACTGCAGGTGCCAGGGATTGAACCTGGGGCCATCTACACACAAAGCAAATGATCAACCACTCACGGAGCTACAGCTATTCCGCCTCCACCCGCACAAGGCAACACAATGCGGCAGGATCACCATAGGCTGATTACAAGAGCAGATGGTAAAAGGGTCACTGTGAGCAAACCCAAGCTCATTTGCACTCCCACTACTGCTCTGTATCTTAATCTTAAATTTGTTCCACTCATGAAGTTGGTAGCTATAGGAAATCAAATGCAAAAATGCCTTGGTGCCTGAATGAAAACAACAACAACTCAAGTATATGGTGGATCTATAGGAAGAAGATGCAGCCCATAATTTTAGCTGCAGTTTTCAGCCAATCCACATCAAAGAGGAGGCGGAAAAAACATATTTCTGTTGCCTTTCACTACAGGACTTTTGATCTGGCAGTACTCTAGCTGTTGAAAACTCTGCCCGAAGGAATAGATGGTTTAAATATTTCAGATACGCAGATAGCAGTCCAACTGAGTTTTAATAGCTAGCGGGGACAGATTTCACCACTTTTTTTTGTATGTATCAAAAATCATTCCAGCCACATCTCTCCTTTTTTCACTTACCAGTTGGGGATTCAGAAACCACAGGTCATTCGTACAGCCCTCAAGCAGTGACCCAGCCTGTTTGACTCCAAAGAGTGAAGAGAGACAGTTGCAGAGAGACAGCCAGACTCCTAGAAAGAGGAACCGGATGTCTTGTTCCCAAAGAAATCACAATTTTTGTTGACAAAAGAAAAAGCTGGCTCGAAGGATGGGGTGGGGAGAGAAAGGAAACGAGGTCAAAAGTACAAGCGGCTTTTTTACTTGTTTTGACGAATGCAGCTATTTTTTCATTCTTTATCTAAAGCAATGGAAGAAAGCATCAAAATACCAGTCTTTCTCTCTCTCTGTCTCTCTCTCTCTCTCTCTCTCTCTCTCTCTCTGTGAAGGACCATGAACACAATGGTAGTTCATGTGCTTCTTTGTATGCAGGAGGTTCCAACTTCAATCCCTGGTATTTTCAGGTAGGGCTAGGAGGGTACCTCTGCCTGAGGCCCTAGAATGCTGCTGTGATTCAGGACAGGTGATAACAGGCTGAGATAGACCAATTGTCTGCTTTGGTATAAGACAGCTTCCTATGTTCCTCTAACATCAAGCAGATTGGTGCCTGAGCAAAGGAAGTATAGGAGAATCTCAGGTCTATTGATAAACTGCACCACTTTGCATAAGGAGGCCTTCTGTCTGGTTCCCTGTAGCTTCACTTCTTGCAGAGAGGGAACTGCCAGAAGGCCCTCGGAGATGGACCTCAGTGTCCGGGCTGAACGATGGGGGAGGGAGACACTCCTTCAGGTATACAGGGCTGAGGCCGTTTAGGACTTCAAAGGTCAGCACCAACACTTTGAATTGTGCTCAGAAACACACCAGGAGCCAATGTAGGTCTTTCAGGACTGGCGTGATAATGGTCCCTGCGGCTGCTCCCAGTCACCAGTCTAGCTGCCGCATTCTGGATTAGTAGTAATTTCCGAGTCAACTTCATATGGGATGATGATAGTCGTAGTTCAAGATCACCTGGAGATCACCATGTTGTTTACCCCTGCTCTAGAGCTTTGCATGAGAAAATGTGAAAATTCAGAGGCAGTGTTCTGCTTGCAAGAGGGTGAGCATCTGAAGAGCACTACGCAAACTATCGTGTTACTGCAAACAGCCCTTGCAGCTGTGTTCCTTCTGTTCATGGTCCCTTGGACCCAATCCATGATTACAGTTATAAACTTGCAGCTTTCGAATTCTGGGGCTGCGGAGAGGGCAATGGTGTGCACAGTAACCTTAAAAAGGTAAAGGTAAAGGTACCCCTGCCCGTATGGGCCAGTCTTGACAGACTCTAGGGTTGTGCGCCCATCTCACTTAAGAGGCCGGAGGCCAGCGCTGTCCAGAGACACTTCCGGGTCACGTGGCCAGCATGACAAGCTGCATCTGGCGAGCCAGCGCAGCACACGGAACGCCGTTTATCTTCCCGCCAGTAAGCGGTCCCTATTTATCTACTTGCACCCGGGGGTGCTTTCGAACTGCTAGGTTGGCAGGCGCTGGGACCGAGCAGCAGGAGCGCACCCCGCCGCGGGGATTCGAACCGCCGACCTTTTGATCGGCAAGCCCTAGGCGCTGAGGCTTTTACCCACAGTGCCACCCGCGTCCCACAGTAACCTTATTGCTCTCCAATATGTTTGCTCCCCAAGGAGCAAACACGTTCTCCAGGGCGCAGTATTTTATGAAGGGCAAAAGCCAGGCCAGAAGCTTCACAATGGCTGGCACTTATATTCCACTGCGGTGTGCAAGGGTACCAGGCGGAATGATCGTAATAGGAAGCACTTGCCTTACAGCACTAAAATAATGGATTGAATTCTTCACAGGACAAATTGCAACTTATCAAGCCCAAGTCATTCCACATTCCACCGCTTGTCTTCTTTAAGAATTCATGCTGCTTTATGCAAACATACATTTTTCATAAAGCCACCATCACAACTCGCACAAAGGAAGAAAACTGTAGTCTGTTCTCAACACCAAGAATCTGTGGTGAGTATCTTTTGTTAGTTAATAGTCTCAGCACAGGTCTTTAATGTGCTTTGAACAGAGAGAGCAGCAGCAGCCAAAGACTTAATGTTTAACCAATTAGGTTATTTGAAGGCTTCGTCATCATTGCAGGCGGGTCAAAAACGCACACACCAAGAAACAGAGCAGCATTCTGAGTAAAAACAGGCAGGCAAGAGTGAAAGCTGGCAGTCTATACAGTCGTACCTCAGAAGTTGAACGGAATCAATTTTGGAAGTCGTTTGACTTCCAAAACATTCAGAAACCAAGGCGCAGCTTCCAATTGGCTGCAAGAAGCTCCTGGAGGCAATCAGAAGCTGTGGAACCCATGTTGGACATTCCGGATCCAAAGAACGTTTGCAAACCGGAATACTCACTTCCGGGTTTGCGGCATTTGGGAGCCAGAACGTATGACTCGCAAGGTGTTCAACTTCCGAGGTATGGCTGCATATTTAAAGGTGAATTTTAAAACACTTTTTTTTTTACAGTTTACATGTGCCATGTATAGGGATGGGCGTATCTGTCAAATCTGGGTTTCCTCAGTTTCTAGTTGTTCCTCTCTTAAATTCAGTTTCCACATTAGCTTGTGAACCGTTCCCCCCCCCACCCCCAGTCCTCACAAAAATTCATCAGCATTTTAATCTGAATTTACCTTGATATACACAAGTTTATATGCAATTTTGCCTAATATACATTTTTTTCACAGCAATTTCCCCGAATATAACGCATTTCTGTACTTTACCCTAATATATGCATTTTTACACACATTACTTGGCTGGATGACTTCACTGCAAAATTTGGAGAAGTGCAAATTTCAAAGATGCCAATGCGTATTGCTTTGGAAAGTGTGAAATAGGTATTTCCACCATTAAATGTGAGCTGAATATAATTCCTCCCCCCTCCCTTGTTATGTGTGTGCCATATTCAGCACACAGATGCACACGAATGAGAAGGATGCAAACACATGGTCCTAATGTCACAGCATTTATCCAAAATGCACAGGCCTTGACAGGCTGTCAACAAACTAGCCTTCAAGCAATTAGCTAAAGCCTTTTTGTGCATCTCGAACTGCAGCAGAGAAACAAGCAATATTGACATAGACTGATAACCTGTTACCAGGGTCAGGGGCCTGCAGTCCTGCAGGTGTCACTGGACTCCCATCACGTCAGGCAAGCATAGCCAACGGTCAGGGATGATTGGAGATGTAGTTCGCAAACACCTGGAGGGCCCTGGATTCCCCACCACTGCTCTATTAGTTTACCGGAGTGTCTAGATCCTGATCATTACTGCCTTTTACCCCCTTATAATTTGATATGGAACGGCGTCATTTCACTCACCTCTGCAAGCCGCTGCAATTTGCTGAATATTACTACAAACCTCTAAAGTCATTATTAATGAAGCTCCCTCTACAGCAGTAGCTACAGAGAGACCAGAGTAGAATGAGATATAAATCATAAAGTGATGGGCACATTAAAGCTGACATTTCCAATATTTTGCCTGTCTCACATCGCTGCTTCTCGTTATCACCCTTTGTTCCATATTTTATTTATTCTATGTGATTAACTTTATATGGATCTGTTAAAAACATGACAGCTTAACATTGTTATAATAATTGAAATCTATTTCAGAGCCTTGATTTGCCAGTTTGTTGTTCTACAACAACAAATACTCACTTAGCGGCCTTTGAATAAAGAAGCGCATTGGTAAGCTTATGTAAAAGCAAAGAACAAGTTTGCATTTGATTTTTAAGATGCGACGAAAAAATAAAGGGGATGGGGAGGGATGAACACAACTGCGTCTTTACTAACACAATCAAAGGAAAGGCAATGAAATATTTTTTAAATATTTTGCTCCTCATACTTACTAAAATGAATACTTAAAACAAAGAAAACTACTTCAACTCTTTTGAGTATACCAGAGGGACATGGACCAAGGAGAGTTCATGTGATTAAAAGAACCATCCCAGATAGCTAAGTTGTGCAAAATCAATATTGAAGAATCATTTATTGTTATGTGATGAATACAGTGGTACTTTGGGTTAAATACTTAATTCGTTCCGGAGGTCCGTTGTTAACCTGAAACTGTTCTTAACCTGAAGCACCACTTTAGCTAATGGGGCCTCCTGCTGCCACCGCACCGCCGGAGCACGATTTCTGTTCTCATCCTGAAGCAAAATTCTTAACCCGAGGTACTATTTCTGGCTTAGTGGAGTCTGTAACCTGAAGCGTATGTAACCTGAAGCGTATGTAACCCGAGGTACCACTGTATGGTCAACTGAATGAGTTCCTACTTTAACAAGCACAGCTTGGATTTTCAGGTACCTTTTGGCTTTTACCTGAAATCTGTTTTCCCCATTCCTGGTAGTTTCTATTGCACAATTACAAAGATCAAATTTGTGTATACCTTTCCATGAACTGGTTTGTTGCAGTTCCTTATGTACATCCCAATAGAGAAATATGCTTTCTCCTTGAAAGAAATTATTTTCAATTATATTGAGGGCTGCAAAATTTGTTCTGGAAAGTAAGGAATTCTGATCTCAGCATTTAAGAGACACTGAGATGTTTTGATTTTGATAACTCACTTGATATGAAAAGCACAAGGCCGCAATCCTAACCCCCACCTACCTGGGAGTAAGCTATACTGAATGCAGTAGGACTTACTTCTTAGTTGGCTTGCTCTGCCAGCAGTACACCTCAGTATATCTATTTCTTGATTATTTGTGATCTCACCTCTTTTTTTAGCCTGTAGGGTGGGTACTGTTGTGAACTGTTAAAACATGTTCCTATTTAAATAGTGCCATACTTATAGATTGTGGTGGCTTTTTATTATTATGCAATAACATACATATGTAAGCATTCTTGCACATAGTTCTGTAGTTTTACACCAGGGATGGGAAATGTGTGGCCCTTCAGATGCTGCTGCACTACAAAACCCATCACCCCTGACCATGCTATCTGGGGTTCTTGGAAGCTGAGAGTCCAACAACTTCTGTAGGGCCAAATATGCTATGCAAGACCATGTTTTTGACCAATTTCCAGCATGCTATGGGAGAAACTATCCCCGTTACATTACTACTGCTTCGAGAAATATCGTGCCTTGGTCCTCATCATTTCTAAAGTTATGTTTATTCAATGCATTTGTCTTCTGTTTTATTGTTTTTCTAATTTTAATCATCTATTTTGTGCTTGTTTTTAACTTGCGCGTACTTCCCTTGTCAATGCAGAATGTCTGTATTCATTAAGCACTTTTTCTTCTTACATTTTATGTTTCCTAGTAATGGTAACTGTTGTTGTTTAGTCATTTAGTCGTGTCCGACTCTTCGTGACCCCATGGACCAGAGCATGCCAGGCACTCCTGTCTTCCACTGCCTCCCGCAGTTTTGGTCAGACTCATGTTTGTGGCTTCGAGAACACTGTCCAACCATCTTGTCCTCTGTCGTCTCCTTCTCCTTGTGCCCTCAATCTTTCCCAACATCAGGGTCTTTTCCAGGGAGTCTTCTTTTCTCATGAGGTGGCCAAAGTATTGCAGCCTCAGCTTCACGATCTGTCCTTCCAGTGAGCACTCAGGGCTGATTTCCTTCAGAATGGATAGGTTTGATCTTCTTGCAGTCCATGGGACTCTCAAGAGTCTCCTCCAGCACCATAATTCAAAAGCATCAATTCTTCGGTGATCAGCCTTCTTTATGGTCCAGCTCTCACTTCCATACATCACTACTGGGAAAACCATGGCTTTAACTATACGGACCTTTGTTGGCAAGGTGATGTCCCTGCTTTTTAAGATGCTATCTACTTTTTAAGATGCTATGGTAACTTAAATGACTAATAAATGGCTAGATATTGAGATTTCTTGACTTTATTTGATGTACATTCCTAAGAATTTGGGTTGGGGTCCAGGACAACTTTGTAAGCACATCAAGGGGTCAATGAACTTAGAGGTTTGGGAAACTCTGCTTTAAATAGTTATTTCTGAACCTTATGTACACAACTGTGGCATGGAGCTCACACACTGGAACACACAGGAATGCCTTTCACAAGCTATGATAAAGGGAGCTTGGGAAAAGAAGGCTGTGGCAACAGTGAAATCTGTGGGATTGGGGGATCAAGAGCCAAGACTGAGCCATTTCCCTGTCTGTGGAGGTGGGTGGGTTGAGAGAGAAAGCGATGAATATATGGGCATGAAAAAAGAACGTGTGCCAAAGACGGCAGAGAGACATACATCGAGGGAGATGTAATAGGGACAGGGGCTGAGGAGCTTGGCAACACTTTTCATCCCCTTTGCCAGTCCCCAAAATTGGCTTCTAGTGTCGTTCACAGCAATTAAAATGAAATACAAGGAACAATATAAAACACTGCTGGGGGGTGGTTCTTGGCTATGTCCACACATGATGGAAGGGTGCCTGGACAAAGCCTCTGCTCATTCTGACAGCCATAGCGTCTGTGACAAACACTGCAGATGATCCAAAGAATACCACAAATTGTCAACATACCAATTGGTTCTGTGCAAACATTATAGGCAAGAAATTAAAATACAGCAATCCAGCGCTGGGGAATCTAAGGGTCTCCAGCTGTCGCTGAACTACAACTCCCATCATCCATGACAACCGATCGTGCTGGTTAGGGCTGATGGGAGCTGGGAGCCTAACAATCTATGGAGGTGAGATACAACCTCATCCTTGCATTAAGCAAAGCAATATCTAACTGCAAAACACGGTATGTATACAGCTATTAGGCGTGGTCAGGATACGGCACTTGTACACAATATGGAAGTGCTTGTGCACTCAATGCCACCACCATCATCCTGGTGCTTCCCTGGCCGCCCTCTGCCTTGCTACATCCTCACCCCAGCAGTCCACCTAGTGTGCCGTGACCGAGGTATGGACTGCAAGTGTTTGTAATCCGAAGTGTTTGTAACCCGAGGTACCACTGTACTATTGACAACTAGTCCTGCTTACATTTCAGTATATGGCATAACATTTCAATTCTCACTGAGTCATTAAAATGGTCAGCTTTTAAAGTGATTCTGAAAACACAAAAAATGGATATTTCAACAACAAAACTCAGTGTTGTTGTTTTTTTGCACAATACTCCTGGTTGAGGAATAACCACATATGCTTTCTGTGTGGTATAAATATTGCACAATGGTTGGGGGGGATGCTTAAGAGCAGCTTTATTATGCAATGCCAGAAACAGATGGCCAAAAGAAGAGTTATGCTTGAGAATTGTGGAGGGGGTGGGGAATCATAGCAGCAGTCATGAGTATTTATCGCTTTTCACAGTTACCAGGTAAAACATTGATCAATTCTTTCAGCTGTTACCCAACAGCATTAATTTCTTGTTTCCCCCTCTTGCTTTTGTACTAAATAAGAAAGCCATTTATTAAGCCCTAAAGATGTGTAGCAATTCATTTACAACTCCAAATCCAGTCACACCTGTAAAGTACTGCTGCTTGTATAGTTCTACAGCTTGGGAAACAAATTAAACTTTGGCACATACTTAAATTTTAACGTGCATTTGATTCACCACACTTGCTTGTTTTTATGGGCACACAACACGTGCGCTTCCACTTGGCTTAAGCTTACCGCAAAATTCCTATCTTCTAAGTATACAAAACATGGATTGAATAAATATAGGAGCCAGAGGAACTGGAATAATCTAATTTTGAATACTATCTGAGAAACACCTTGTCACAGTTCCGAGTCCAATTCACTGAAATAAACAGGGATTATGCCTTAGCCTAGTGCTGTTCTTTGACAACTCCTCTATATTTCAACTGAGATTAAAGATAGTTCTGATGGGTTGTGCTATTTATGAAGGCTGGTGTGGTACAATGCATTACACGGGGAACTACTATATTTAAACTACGTCAACTAAATAAGTAATATAACATCTACAACAATGTAAGAGGATTCACTTATTTTTACTAGAATCCTAATACCATATAAAGCATATACATTCACTTTTAAAGTGGTTTTCAATATCCACCGTTTCACTCAATGCCCAGGTGAGTTTACTTACAACAGATGTATCATGTAGTTTAATGTGCCATTTTCTTAATGTAATCATTTGAAAATTCCTCAGGTATAGTTAAATCTTGGTGTTACAATGATGTAAAACATAACCCATTCTTTTCCTTCCGGTACAGTCCATTTTAATATTTAAAATATTGAATACTTTTTAAGGTAGAAACTTAACTTTCCAAAAGCACATATTTGCCTTCAGAATCCTCTAGCAGCCATAAGATCACAACCAATGAACAAAGTCCCTTCCCTCTTGTCTACATTTCAGAAGTTTCCAATCATTTTTATATTATAATTAGCTCTTGATACCACTGCAATATCATTTTTTAAAATTATGTTCCTTTAATCGTATTTGATATTGTAGTAGAGTCGCAATACCATTGATATCATTTTAAAACTATTTTCATGTAATATAGAAGCTGCTTTATTCATTTACTTCTTAATTACTGTGAAATGTCATTACTACCAATTTTATTTATTACATTTATACCTCACCTCTTTCCCCACAACAACCCTGTGTGGTAAAAGGTAAAGGACCTCTGGACGATTAAGTCCAGTCAAAGGCTGGAGCGCTCATCTTGCTTTCAGGGGTTGCAGCGCTCATCTTGCTTTCAGGCTGAGGGAGCCGGCGTTTGACCACAGACAGGTTTCCTGGTCATGTGGCCAGCTGGACTAAACCGCTTCTGGCACAACGGAACACTGTGACGGAAACCAGGGCACACAGAAACGCCATTACCACAGCACTGCTTTCACACTGCTAGATTGGCAGGAGCTGGGAAAGAGCAACGGGAGCTCACCCTGTCTCAGGGATTTGAACCGCCGGTTCTGAATGGCAAGCCCAAGAGGCTCAGTGGTTTAGACCACAGTGCCACCTGTATCCCGTGTGGTAGATTAGTCTGAAAGACAGTGACTGACCCAAGGACCAAGTGGGGAACCCTGGTCTCCCAGGTCCCTAGTCTGACACTTTTAACCACTACAGCACACTGGCTTTAAGGTGACTGTGATGGCGCATGAAGTCCAATACAGCTTGGTACTCAGATACTTAAAGGATCGTCTGTCCCTTTATCAGCTTACCTGTCTGAAGACCATCAGTGGATACCCTTCTTTGTGCTATGTGGCGAGATTTGTGGCTACCTGGTGAGATTTGTTATGCTGAGACATGGGAGAGTGATTTCTCTGAGCTGGCACCCAATTTATGGAATGCCTTCCTCTCTATGATCTACCGGGAGCTGACCTTTTGCTTTCCAGTGCCAGCTAAAATCATGGTTGTTCACTCAGGTGTTGACAATGTGTTACTCCCAGGACTGGGTGCTAAAATGTAGTTGGCTGTGTTCTGTAGACCAGTGGTTCCCAATTGGTGCTCCGCGGACCCCTGGAGGTCCATGGCACCATTCATGTAACAAAAAAACTACCATAGAGGTATCGAAATTTTCAAAAGTAGGGGGTCCATGGCTTTGCTTTTGAAAAACAGGGGGTCTGACGTACTTAGTTAATTGGGAACCATGGGCTACAGACTGCCAAGAGGCTGATTTGCTTTATCTGTCCTCATTTTATTGTCTAATTCTATATATTATTGTTGGTTGTAGGGGTTTTTAAATTGCTGATTGCATCCCACCCACCCCTGGGATGGCTTGCAATGAAAAGCATGTCACACATACTTTAAATAAATTAAAATATTATTGTCATTTAAGGGTCACAAACTCCACATGACCAAGAATATACAAAGAGGGTGCACCAAGAGTTAAACGCTAGCCTCACAGTAAAGACTCTCCACTGGATGACACCAGCAGCTATTTGAATACACTTTACCAAGAATACCAGAAGGCTGGATGCTCCTGGAATATCTAGTCAGTTTTCACAACCAGCCAGCATCCGGGGCAGACCTCACCATAAAGTAATGTGAAAATAGTTAGATGATAGATTCCAGATTTCCATGCCTCCAGTCTCCATTTCCGTATGTCACAAAAAGGCTCAATGGGTCATTATTTTGCTTCAGAAGCAAAGTATCTCTTAAGGCCAGCTCTGACAGCATGTACAGTTGTATTGTCAGACAATGATCATCACAAGTACATCAGCAGAAAACCGCTACCTCTAAAGCTGTCGCACGCAGCACCCAAGGCTGACTGAAGACATTTATTCTTTAACTCTCACTGTAGTCAAAGGTTACTTACAACCGGCAGATGGAAACTGACTTCAAAAGAGCTTTGAAGAATCAAGGTCAGAGAGAGCTAATGCCCTGAGGATTTATAGCAGTCACGAAAAGGCATTGGCACATACAACTAATTATACATATTGGACGGTGGCTATTAGCTATAGCACCCATGTTCACGTAGCCTAATATATAAAAAATATGTAGATACTTATTTATAAATGGCTAACAAAAAGTGGTATGCAACACACTTAACAAAAAATGAAGGTCAAAATACAATCAATAGAGCAAAACAAGTAATAATCAAATATATGCTGAGCAGCAAAAATGAGATACCAAGCCATATTGCTATTTCCCAAAAGTTTATTTAAAAAGAAATGTTTTTAACATGCGTCAGAAACCACAGATAGACTCATGTTGAATGTCCACAGGGAGTGTGTTCCAGAATGTAGGCACCATTATGGAAAATGATCTCTTCTGAGTAACTGCCAGGTGGAGCTCATGAACGTGCAACCGTACCAGGAGGGCCTCTTTGAATGACCATCATGACCAGGAACAATAACGGAGAAGGTGATCTCTCACATAAACATGTTCTATACTAAGGGAACTCTGGGAGAGGTGAGTGAGGGGAAGTTCTGTTGTGCAGCCAGCTAGGACTGCTCATGCTAGTAGAACTGTTTAGTTTCACATTGCCTGTTATTATTTTTGGAGAGGGTTGTTTGAGATAGTGTAGAATACTGCCTTCCAGTGTTTAAAAACTGTGCTCACAATGAGTTGCACTAGCTAAGTCCTACTCATAAGGAAACCTATTAGCTTCAATGGGTCTACTCTGAGTAGGGGTAGCATACACTACCCATTAACAATATTTTATATGAAAAACAGTAAGAGAGGAACTAATATTGCAAACTAAGGGGGCAACTCTATATGCACTTATGTGGATAAGCAACCATGGAGTAAATGAGATTTAACTTATTCTGAGTTGACATGCATAGGAATTAGATATGCACAGGAAGAACTGGATAGCTCAGTTGGTTAGAGCATAGTGCTGATATTGCCAAGGTTACAGGTTCAATCCCCATACGGGACAGCTGCATATTCCTGCATTGCAGGCAGTTGGGTCCCATCCAACTCCACAATTCTATGATGCTATGATTGACCTGTAGAACATTGGGGTCTGCCGTTAAAACCCTAACCAGGTTTTGAAGAGAAATTTCTTAACTTATCAGTGAAAACGGAGGAGGGGTCCAGGCAGATATGACAAGGAAGAAGCTGCAAGGTTTTCTAATGAAGACTCTCTCATATATCCCAACCCACTTTTGCCTGAATAACTGTTAGAAGAACATCTTCATCAGATCTTCGGGGACTGACATTATGATACAAGGTAGCCTGGACTTAAGGAATTTCGAGCTTTAAAGGTGACCACAAACATCTTGGAAATGCCTGGAAACTAAATGGTAATGAACACTCCTGCAAGCATGGGAATCCACAGGAATGTTTTGGGGGAGGTGCTGAGAGGAGGTAACAGGTCAATTTCTTACAAAAAAAGTAGTAGTGTCTGTACATTTGGTCTCATATCTCAGGTTTTACAAATGGTACAAATGCAATGTTCTTTTAATGAAAGCTGGAAATTATGGTTGTGGGAGAGCTTGCCCCCACCGGGGACTCCCATGGCTGCAAGTATGCTTCCACCATGAACCTAGCTGCCACATTCTGGATCAACTACAGTTTCCAAAGACTTCTCAGAGGCTGCACCCATAACAGAGCATGTTACAAATCCAATCAAGGTAGAATTAGCCTAACCACTGCTAGGGGCATCCTGCTCAAGGATGCTAACTGGCTGTTACATCAATTAAGCTGGTACCTCTGTGAAATTCATCTGATTCCCCTTCTACTACTCACAAAACCAGATTACTCCAATACCAGAAAAGAGAATTGTTCAAGGATTTTCAATTACCATCCTTTGCTTAAAATGAAATAAAGACATTTTGCATTTAGTAAATTAACGTTTAAAAGCTTATTTCTGAATATAGTCAACACTGACCATTTTGCATTCACGGTAATGCTTTCCTCGGGAGTACTGTTGAGTATTGTACTTAACAGCTTTCAATTGCCTTCTGCAGGGTGAAATGGCCAGGTGCTAACAATATTATACATAGTTTTACACAGATTTAGCAAAAAGAAAACATTTTAGAATACCTGAACAGAAGTCCCCAAGGAAAAACACAAGCCTGTTCTTAAGAGTGCAGAATCTCCACTGGTTTGGTTTGCAGTACTAAAACACAACACCTTCAATTAATTATTTCCTAAAGGGCTGCTGATTTTGGCAAGAGCAGCAGGAAAGACAGCACTCTATCAATCACTGGTTTTGGAACAGACATGGTATCATAACCTATTCCACTACAATATTCTGAAAGAGGGGAGAATGCAGGCAGCACAGATTTGCTCAAGGAAGATGTGTGGAACCTGTGGCCCTCCAAATGTTGGATTACAGCTCCTATCCCTGACCATTGGCAATGCTGGCTGGGGCTGATGGGAGTTGGAATCTAGCAACATCTGGAGGGCTACAGTTCTCCACCTCTGGCCTAAGGCATTTTAAAAATATGTGATAGTGTGTCAGAGAAATAAACTGAGCACTGTTTTCCTGCCCAGACTTTTGAGGAAGATACCACACTAGAAACCTGGGTTCTAATACACTTGAATACCAAACTCTCATATGTACTTTTCAAAACCAAGATACTTTTAGAATGTTATTGTGACTACTATAATATTATAATACTGTAGGTTTATGACACAATTAACATTTTACTATGGATACTTTGGAGCCACAGAATTTTTTCTACAAATAAACTTAATACTCTGGCCTTCTGAAAGAAGGACCAAACATTTAATAGGGACCAAAGCAGCACAGTGGTAGAGCACATACCTCACAGGTAGACTGCCACAGATTTCCTGAAATCTACAATTAAAAGGATCAGGCCTAAAGTGACTGAAAAGACTCCTCTATCCGAGATCCTGGAAAGCCACTACCAATTGGAGGCGGTACAGAGCTAGATGGCCCAATGGCAATTTCCTATCCCATTTTCTAAAGCAATGATACTCTGCAATATGAAAGCCCCCTGTCATATAGGACAGTGAGAACAGTATCAATGGACTTTAGTATACCTTTATTTACACAAACCAATGAAAAGTATGCTGAGTGATCCTGTAATAGTTTACTAGTATTTTCTATATGTGTTTGCACATACAGGAGCATGCACATTCACAAATGAATAGAGTGTAGTTTGATGCCTCATTTAACATCTTGACAAATACCAAAATAAAGTAAGAGATGGCTCAGCTAGTTTTGCAGCAGCCAGAGATACCAGTCCTTGGAGAAGGTGTTATCAGCTGGTTAAAAGTAAAGGACCCCTGACCGTTAAGTCCAGTTGCAGACGACTCTGGGGTTGCGGCGCTCATCTCGCTTTACTGGCCGAGGGAGCCAGTGTTTGTCCGCAGACAGCTTCTGGGTCATGTGGCGAACCAGAGCAGTGCATGGAAACGCTGTTTACCTTCCCGCCGGAGTGGTACCTATTTATCTACTTGCACTTTGACATGCTTTCGAACTTCTAGGTTGGCAGGAGCAGGGACCGAGCAACGGGAGCTCACCCTGTCGCGGAGATTCGAACCGCCAACCTTCTGATTGGCAAGCCCTAGGCTCTGTGGTTTAGACCATAGCGCCACCCATGTCCCTATCAGCTGATTAGGCACTCCCAATTAAGGAGATCATGTCTGTAAGAGCAGCATTTCAGTGTCAGTGCTGCAAAGCATTCTAAGAGTAAGAAAAAAAAATTTTGGACCACAGAAATATTTTGAGGGGTGTGTATTAGCAACACAATGGGTAACATTCATCTATCCACCCTATGTTTGGTGGAAAGGGCAAGGGCAAATCATAATATAGAGCTTTCTCCTTAAAAAAAAATGTCCTGGGGAAAATGAATTTTTTAAAAGGCAAGATAAAAAGGTATAACATACAAACAAATCAGTCCTTTGCTGACAGGTAGTCCTGATTACAGAGCTTCCATCCACAGAGTTCCCACGCATATCATGAAAAGCTCACTCATTACAGAACTGTAAAACGCTGGGGATAGTTTGGGATTTTGGTGTGTAACACAACTTCATTTTCAGAACTTAAGTTTCTGAACCTCACAGTTGCAGAAAAATAAACACACAAACACACAATGCTACTATGCACCCTGAAAAGTCATTTCGCCCAATGTAAAAGAATAAAAAAAAATGCAGTTCTTCTTGCTTTTCTACACCAACCCTCCTCCTGTGCATTTAACGTGCAGCTCAACATGGAAATAGTAGAGGTTAATCCTATACCAAGGTATAAGGTAAGCCCCATTGAATTCAAAGGTGAGTAGACAGGATTGTCTAGGAGAGTATAAGGATTGTGATTAAGCTTTCCCCATTACTTTACCTCAAATCAAGGAACAACTTCTTTGCCAACTTAATTTTCTCATGCCAGGCTTCTGCCTAAAGATGCAGGCCCAGTAAAGAATTAAAGAAAGGTTTGCAGCTGCGGTTGTGGTGGGGGTGGAGTGGGAATCCTAATCTCCTCTTCTGCTTATTTGGTATGCAGAATCAGCAGGTGGACAGTTTCAAGGACTTGAAGACAAACACTATTACCTGATTGCTACTGACCAAATAGCTGCTAAAGATGCTGCTAAATTCAAAAGATGATTACACTCCTGACAGACTTAAAAGAAAATGTGTGAAGCTATCATTGTTCAAAGGTACTTGCCTGATCTCCTGCACAAGCCCATGTTGGAATTCACTCAGTTGTGCAAATTTAAGCACAGACTTTCCTTAGGGCCAACTGTATGTTATGATGGAGATCCATGGTTACATTTTTAAAGAATAAATTGAAAGGAACCATAGAGGGGTCTCAATTTGTCCACAATGGCAGCACTATTGTGGTGCTGTTTTGCTGATCAAAATAACTCCCCCAGCTGCTATTTGCCCTGTGAGGGTCTTGATCTGAAATAAAGTGACAACTCCCTCCCTCTTGCATTTTTCATTTTTAAAATAAATAAATAAACCACAAAATACATGGACAGTTCTTCTACATCAGGCATCCCATACTCAGCCCTCCAGCTGTTTTAGGACTACAATTCCCATCATCCCTGACCACTGGTCCTGTTAGCTAGAGATGATGGGAGTTGTAGTCCCAAAACAGCTGGAGGACCGAGTTTGGGGATGCCTGTAGCCCACACTAATAGAGAAAGCCTAAGGTGTACTGCTTCAAGCTGAAGTCAAAAACTAAAAAAAAATTTATGTAACATTACTATCACATCTTTCCCTACGGAATTCAAGGCAGCACACATGAAGCTTCCAGCAGATGTCAAAAGGGTTATCATGAGCAAGGATTGCTAAACTTGTATCACTTTGTTACAACTGAAGTTCCCCCTTTCCTCCCAGGAAATCAAAGTTACATATGTGGTGTGTGGCCCTTCAGTTTTATCCTCACTACAACCCCAAGAGGTGGTTTGGGCTAAAAGACAGTGATTGGGCCAAAATTAGAGTGAATTTCCGTACTAAGGAACAATTGACCCTGGAATCTTCCAAGTCATGTGACTTTCTATCCCCAAAGTAGAAAAACAGCATGACGTTTTTCCATACCTCAAGCAGCACTCCTGGGAATAAACACCTGTTTCCAATGGTTGTTTTCAGAACTGTAGTTTGTATTTTTTCTGCTTCCTTCCCCAACCCATATTTCTTGTTTGCCATGTCTTTTCAATTGTAAGGGTAAGAAATATCTTACTAAGCTGCTCTGAGCACCTTTTAATCAGCAGGGACAAAAGTACTTCAAATCAATAAAACAATTTACAACTCTTTTTTTCAGTACAGAGAAAATACAAATTGAAGTAAGTCAATACAGACAAGGGTGGTGGGAGAAGAACGCATGAGAGAGAGAGAGAGAAAGTCCGCAACTCTTTCCCCCCAAAAGGTTACTTTTCAACAGGCAGGGGGATCTGTTACATTTGTTTGATGCTGAACAAGACTTCCTCAGATGAGCCTCCATCTGCAATCTGTGAAGTCCAACACCTCACTGAGAACTAAGGATTGTTGTACACTATTCAACAAAGTGTAACATCCTTGCTATTTTGCTTTACTGTGTAAGTTGCTTTGAGGCACTTGAATGTAAAAATGAAACAAAAATAATAATTCTCAGAAAGGTGGTCTCATTGGCATAGATGGACCTAACAACCGGATAAGCTCAGTTGGTAGAGCATGAAATACTTGATCACAGGGTTGTGGGTTTGAGCTCCACGTTGGGCTAAAGTTTCCTGCATTGTAGGAGGTTGGACTAAATGACCCTAGTGGTTCCATCCAACTCTACAATCCTACAATTCCAATTTAGTTGTGACCATTCATTTCATTTTGCTCCGTACGTCGCTTTGAGGCACTTGAGTGCAAGAGGGCACCTAATAAATAACGATGATATTCAAGAATTGGTCCCATTGGAATGGAGCAAGCTTGTTTTCTCCTGCTCTGGAGGGCAGGACTTTAACCAAGTTACAAAAACGGAGATTCCGACTAAACATACAGGAAAACTTTCTGATGTTAAGAGCTGTTCGGCAGTGGAACGGACTCCCTAGGGAGGTGGTGGACTCTCCTTCCTTGGCGGTTTTAAAGCAGAGGCTGGATGGCCATCTGTCATTGGATGCTTTAGCCCCGTGGTTCTCAACGTGGGGCACATGCCCCACAGGGGGAGCAATTTGATTTTTAAGGAGGGCAATTTGAGAATGAGTTATTAACAGTTAATGGCCTTTTAGGCTTCCTCCTCCACAGAGTTCACTTTCCGAATAATAAGAATTATATGTCACGGGGGGGTGGATCAGGATTTTAGAGATGCTTAGGTGGGCAATGGGATGCAGGTGGCGCTGTGGGTTAAACCACTGAGCCTAGGGCTTGCCGATCAGAAGGCCGGCGGTTCGAATCCCTGCGATGGGGTTAGCTCCCATTGCTCGGTCTGTGCTCCTGCCAACCTAGCAGTTCGAAAGCACATCAAAGTGCAAGTAAATAGGTACTGCTCTGGCGGGAAGGTAAGCGGCTTAGTCATGCTGGCCACATGACCCAGAAGCTGTACACCGGCTCCCTCGGTCAATAAAGATGAGCGCAGCAACCCCAGAGTCAGCCAAGACTGGACCTAATGGTCAGGCGTCCCTTTACCTTTACCTTTAGATGGGCAAAAAAAAAAGGTTGGGAACCGCTGATCTACAGCAAAAGGAAAGAGCCTCACAGCTTAGATAGGGAAACTGGACTGAGGGTCTGCAGAAGGTACACAGACAGGAGTTAACTGGAGCATGAGCTTAGCCAAGGTGGGGAGGCAGTCGCTCCCCGCCCTCAGCCAAGGTTGGGAACCACTGCTTTAGCTAAATATATCCTGCATTTCAGAGGGCTGGACTAGAAGACCCTTGGCGCCCCTTCCAATCCTATGAATCAATATCTGAAGGAGCGTCTCCATCCCCATCGTTCCACCTGGACGCTGAGGTCCAGCGCCGAGGGTCTTCTGGCGGTTCCCTCACTGCGAGAAGCCAAGTTACAGGGAACTAGGCAAAGGGCCTTCTCAGTGGTGGCACTCACCCTGTGGAACGCCCTCCCACCAGGTGTCGAAGAGAACTACTACCAGACTTTTAGAAGACATTTGAAGGCAGCCCTGTTTAGGGAATCTTTTAATGTTTGATGCATTAATGCATTTTAATATTTTGTTGGAAGCCGTCCAAAGTGGCTGGGGAAGCCCAGCCAGATGGGCGGGGTATAAATAATAAATTATTATTATTATGAATGAATGTACCCAAGTTTGTAAAGGGACGCAGGTGGCGCTGTGGGTTAAACCACAGAGCCTAGGACTTGCCGATCAGAAGGTCAGCGGTTCGAATCTCCGCGACGGGGTGAGCTCCCGTTGCTCAGTCCCTGCTCCTGCCAACCTAGCAGTTCGAAAGCACGTCAAAGTGCAAGTAGATAAATAGGTACTGCTCCGGCGGGAAGGTAAACGGCGTTTCCGTGTGCTGCTCTGGTTCGCCAGAGGCGGCTTAGTCATGCTGGCCACATGATTTTATTATAATAAATTTATTATTATTATTAGCCTGACTCCCTCCTTTGGCAATCCTCACAGAACTTCTAGCCCAAATGGTTGTCATTAATTTGATTGGAATTAATTTTATAATGAAATGATTTTAGAATGTTTTACCATTTTACTTTTATTAGCCGCTCTGAGCCCAGCTTCGGCTGGATATAAATCTATTATTATTATTATTATTATTATTATGACCCGGAAGCTGTATGCTAGCTCCCTCGGCCAGTAAAGCGAGATGAGCGCCGCAACCCCAGAGTCGTCCGTGACTGGACCTAATGGTCAGGGGTCCCTTTACCTTTATTATTATTATGAATGAATGGACCCAAGTTTGTCACGCCCATTCATTCCAACGGGTCTGCTCCGAGTGCGGCCAACACTCCAAGGCAGTCCTAAGTCAACAGCCCTCCATCCCTCCGCGGGGAAGGGAAGCCGCGCCCCACCCATCCAAACGTCAACAGCCGCTTCACAGCATTGGAAGCGGGAACTGAACGGAGGCAAGAGCCGCTTCTTTCCTCGCCCACAGCCAGCTCCTTGTGCCCGGGCGCCGCCGGGCCCCGCCCTCACCCGCCCGGTTCCCCTCCCGGCGACAAACCGCCCTCAGCCGCCTCTCCTCTCCCACTTACCCCCTCAGAAGGCTAAGCGCGCAAGAACCGCCGAGCTCCCTTCGACCCGCTTCCGGGAACACAGCCCACCTCGCAACAACGGCCGCGCTCATTCGCCTCTCGGGTCTGGCCACGCCCGCCACCCGCTCATTGGCCAGGTTTGAACGCCCCTCGCGCCGGCTCCTCCCTCGCCCCCGCCTCCTCCTTCCTTTTTTGCTCCTCGCTGATTGGCTGGCTTCGCCAAGAGCAGCTGGAAGCCCCTCAGGCTTCTAGAAGAGGCGGGGCTTTTTCCTTTGGGCAACCTTCTTTAGGTAGGGAATATTTTCCCTGCCTTTACCTCCTCCTGCTCGGCCCTTTCTCTCCCTTTCAAATAAATTTTATTTATTTATGCTTCTTTCTGTAAATGTCTTTTTTTTTGGGGGGGGGAGAAAATATACACGGTATATATAAAGTTTTTGGTTTTACATGCACAGAAAATAGCGTTTTTGAAAAAAAATATTATGCAAATATAAGAGGGAAATAAGTCATAAGTTTAATAGAAATAGATAAAAGCAGTGCTTTTTTCTGGGGGGACTCAGGGGTATGGATACTCCTAAACATTTTGTGAATCTTTGTACTTTTTTCCATTTACTGTACGTATTTATTATTCTCAATTTGAACTATAAAATGGTGATTTTCCTGAGTCAAAATGAGAGTACCCCTTAACATTATTTTTTTAAGAAAAAAAAGCTCTTACCAATCAGAAGGTCGGGGGTTCGAATCCCCGCGACGGGGTGAGCTCCCATTGCTTCCTCTCAGCTCCTGCCAACTTAGCAGTTCGAAAGCACGTCAAAGTGCAAGTAGATAAATAGGTACCACTCTGGTGGGAAGGTAAACAGCATTTCTGTGTGCTGCTCTGGTTTGTCAGAAGCGGCTTAGTCATGCTGGGCACATGACCCGGTAAAACTGTCTGAGGACAAACGTTGGCTCCCTCGGCCTACGGAGCGAGATGAGTGCACAACCCCAGAGTTGTTCGCGACTGGACTTAATGGTCAGGGGTCCCTTTACCTTTACAATAGGATAGGTAGAGTGTTACACAGTGGGTTGAAGACAATGGAATACAGAAGACAATAAAAGGGAGGAGAAAACACACAAGATAATTAGGTGTATATGATTGAATGCATCAAAATTCTGTTACATGCTGGATGCAGACTTAAGTTGTGTGCATATTTTATTTTTGCTTTTTATATCATACCTTTCCTCCCAAGGCTCAGGGTGGTGCACAAAACTCTACCCTTCTCTGTATTATTTGCTTAACAACCTTGTGAAGTAGGTTAGGGCTGAGAGATGGTGTCTTACCCAGTGAGCTTCATGGTTTGCACTTTGGCATAGTGGGCAGTTTAGGTTTCTCTCTCATTCTCTCCCAATACATTATAGTTTGAGAGGGGGAGGGGGAGGTGCTACTGTGACTCACTTATGTGAAACTGCATTTCAATAAATTCATCCATCCTAGTACCATTCACCAGTTGTGGATGCTGAGACAATGAAAATTAAGGCCCAGAAACAATTTTCTGTGGATAAGCCCCACTGAATACAGTGAGACTTACCTTCTGGGTATTACACACATATTTTTTAAGAATCATAAAGTCGTCGTCTCCCCCCCAATATATATATATATATATATATATATATATATATATATATATATATACACATACGGTATATATATATATATATATATATATATATATATATATATATATATGCTGTACAGATATGAGGCTAGGATTGCCATACTGTATTTCAAAAAGTGCCTGGCATGCTCTGGTCCATGGGGTCACGAAGAGTCGGACATGACTAAAAGACTAAACAACAACAACAACAATTTCAAAAAGTAAAAACCAGGACACCCTGAAAGTTGTTGCGTTGTGTTTTTTTTTCCTGATTGACTTGCCTAAGATCCAGGACAAAGTGCCACCTTTCGAAAATTTCTCCCTGGACATCAATTCCACCTTTGAAATCCCAATAATGTTTGCTGAAATCTGGATGTACGGTAGTCCTATTGGGGCCAGATCTTACAAAGAAAGCAGTGAGGCAAAGCTGGTCAAAGGTTGCAGACCATGGATAGCTCCAAGTGAACAACTTGTTCACATAAAGGTTTGGAGAATACTGAGACCTTTTTTGGCTATATTCACACCATACTCTTAAAGCACCACTTTAAATGCTCCTGGCTTCCTTCAATGAATTCTGGGAGCTATAGTTGTTAAATGTGCTGAGAGTCCTTAGGAGACCCTATTCCTCTCACAGAGCTACAGTTTCCTCATAAGAAGAACTGACTGTTAAACCACTCTGAGAATTGTAACTCTCTGAGGGTAATGAGGTGGGGTGTCTCTCTCAGCACCCTTGACAAACCACAGCTTACAAAAGTATTTGGGGGCAGCCATGCCTGTTTAAAGTGGTGTCATAGTGCTTTAAATGGTTCATGCAAATGTGGCCTAACTCTTCATCTCCAGACTACCTCCTCAGGCTCTACCCGCTTCTAGAGACCGTCAAAATCTTAAAGGACCACTTCACTAGCTTAAATACAGGACTGATGAATGCAGTGGTTCCTCAAGCTCAGTATAAGGCACCCATGAGGGTCCAGGCTCTGGTCCTGGCAGACTGAGAGGTTCTTGTCTGACAGCTTTAGGTAAAGGTAAAGGGATCCCTGACCATTAGGTCCAGTCGTGACCGATTCTGGGGTTGCGGCGCTCATCTCGCTTTATTGGCCGAGGGAGCCGGTGGCCAGCATGACTAAGCCGCTTCTGGCGAACCAGAGCAGCGCACGGAAACGCCGTTTACCTTCCCGCCAGAGCGGTACCTATTTATCTACTTGCACTTTGACGTGCTTTCAAACTGCTAGGTTGGCAGGAGCTGATCCGAGCAATGGGAGCTCACCCCGTGGCGAGGATTCAAACCGCCGACCTTCTGATCGCTTTAGTCACAGCTTTAGTCACAGTCAATTCGAAGCCTTGAACTTGATGAGCCTCCTTAGCCGCTGCCTCAGATTCTGTGCCTGGTTTGCTTCTGCATTCAGGGGTCATGCCACAACCTGTGGTTCTCCAGATGGTGTGGAACTATAGCTCCCATTAAATCAAATTACCAAGTCTTTGAAACTCTCCCAAAGGCATTGAATAGACTAAGTCTTCCGTCATAATCCATGGAGAAAGAGGCAAGGCTCATCAGGAAATGCAGGACCACGGAGAGCTCCAAGTGAGCAACTTTCTCCACAAAGGTTTTCAGGCTCCACTCCACTCCTGTTTCATAACCTCTCTTTAGATGTGCTTCCTTCCCCACTGGATGCCTTCCATTCTATAGCCTCCCTCCTGGAGTGTTCCCTGTGGTGATTTGTGGGGGGAAGCATCTTGTTCCTCAGAGGAAGGCACTTGAGAGAGTCTGGGTTCTGGCTCTACAGGCCCTGGTGGTCTAAGGGTTTCCTCTGGGAGCTTCTATCCAACAGTCTTTGATGCAAGGACCTCCCTATCGTGGATTTTTTAAATAAAGGGTTTTGGGTTTTTTTGGACTTTTGCAAATATTTCCTCTGATTCCGTGGATACCTCCCTCTTGTTCAAATCAGTACCATTTTGGGAACAAAACTGGGAAATGTTATAGTGTATCTAAAGTCAGTATTATTATTTTTTAAAGAAAATAAACTATTCACCAGCTATGGGTTCCCCCTCCTTATTGGGCTGACGGTTTGGCTAGCAAGATTAAATTAGTCTATTAAGCTCATGCAAATATTATGCAGATTGAGTGGGAAAATCCAAACCTGCTGGAGTTCTCCTTTGCATAATACATTCTAATTGTGACTGCAGAACAATTTACCTGCTCAGGATTTTAAGGCTGTTTTGTTACTGTGGTTGGGAGAATTATATTGTTATGATGGCCTCTGTTGTACACATCACGCACCAATTGCAAAACAGTAGCCGGAATAAACACACAGGCAGCATTTCAGTGTGAAATTGGTTTCCAAGGTGCAACAGCTCTGATCAAGTCAAGCTGCAGTATCTATTAGAGCACACGGAGCTACAATTGATTATTTAATGTATGTGCAGTACTTTGAGGCAGAGAACACTCATCGTTTCTCAGGGATGACTCTGTAACTTACTATATTGAGACCAGCAGATAATTTTGATGTTAAGCAGAAGAGATTACATTGGGAAGCAGTGCCTCAGAAAATGCTTTTGAATGGTTGATTAGAGTATAGCGAAACATGTCATAAGCTATCACTCAAGAGCCCAGCAAAATGAGGTTGTTTACCGCAGGTGGATTTGGATTAAAGGTGGTGTAGAATTGTTCTGAGGTGGTTTAAGGTAGTCTCTTGGAATATTCAGATTTGCATTACTGAGGCAGCCTTAGTGATAAATGCCAGTGACTAGTGGTGGGAGCAATTTGCTTTAAAAAAAATACTAATTCACGTTTTGCACCTGTCATCACAATTTTTGTTATGGGGAGGTGACTGCGACTTTAATCAGAAAAAAATTGAAAAAATAATATGGTTTGCAACATAATCTGATTCATGCTTTTACTTGGAAAGTAAGCCTAGTTGTATTCAAGGAGATTACTCTCTGGTAAGAGAATACATAGGAGTGCAACCATCTAAGCTGTGCATGTTTGATTGGAACCCTGAAATTTGCAATGTTTACAGAAAATGTTTATGGCAGGAATCATATGTGGAGAGTAGAATCTTTCCAAAAACAGCCCAATGAGGACTGAAGATGCTTAGCAGCCACAATATACTGACAGACTGGACTGGAGTATCCTGGAGAAGGCACACCAGGGTGAAACAATGGACTCTGCACTGCAACTTTTTCTTGCAGGTCCTACTTGTAAGGACTGGATTATTGTGCTCCTAGCAGGAATTTAAAATAATATACTGTTTGTAGGATGTGCACAAACACACACACACACACACACACACACACACAATTGTTATGTTGTTGTTGTTATTTGGATTTGTTGGTAGTTTTTTCTTGCCCAGGGCAACCCAAAGTAATTTACAAACAACCAAGTAAACAGACAAAACCCCCACATAGATACATTAAAACGAAGAGGAAAAATAAATACATTAAAAACATCTCACTAATAGGCACTAATAGTTACAACATCAAAGGTCTGGTTTTAGAGGAAAGTTTTTGCCTGGCACATTATGTACACAAGGCCTTCTTTCTAGTGATGTCAGGAGAAAATTCAAGCACTTGCCAAAATTATACTAACACAGGTATCTTCTTAGCATCAGTTTGTCCAACTGATGCACTATAAACACAATGAACATCATGGGAGCTTTTACTACCAAGGTTGAAGGCAAGTGAATGTATTTTTATTGATAACCAAGGGTGTGGGGTGTGTCTATCTCCATGAGTGTGTGCTCATGTATGTGCATTTAGCTATTGAAAATGTATTGGCCAGAAAACACAGTTCACAACAGATCCATCAAAGTTTTGATCTGGTTCTTCAGAAACTTTTAAGGCATTGGAGTTTAGTGCAGGAAACAGGGAGATGAGTTTACAACCCATCTCAGCCATCAAAGTCTTATTTTACCTAGATGACTATGTGGACTCCATTACTTGATTTTAAACATGGTGAGTTGGTCCACCGGGAAAAAGGAGGGGTATGAATGAATCAATTGCTAAAAGCTATATGCCGTCACAATTGGGAAAGGAAGGGTAGCATTGGTATATAGGTGATAACTCTGCTGGAATGGGATTGTGTCAGGTTTTGTTTTGCTGTTGAAAAAAATGTGCCGGGTTTTTCACTGCAGGAGGTAGGCAGTCCACAGCCCACAAAGAACACAAATGGGTTCCTGAAGCAGTGTTGTTAGCAGAGGCAAAGGCCTTGCTGGCATTTGCAACTTTAGAAAAACAGCTCAGTTTACTGTTGCCGCATGATTTGTGTTAACAGCAAGGATGCACCCATGACCTATAGATGAAAGCTGTATTTATTTTTTAAAAGTTACCTTAGCTATAATCATCAATCAGTGCTGGATTTATGTATAAGCTTGACAAGCTATAGCTTAGGGCCCCACTGTCTTGGGGGCCCCCAGAAAATTTAAAGGAAAAAAACAACCTGGATGTACTGTACATTTCCAAAATATAAGATAAAAAACAAATAAAATAAAACCTACATACAGCATCAGTGTTTTGTGTTTTGTAGACTCCTATGTGGTAAGTAATGGGCCCTGCCTGCTAGTCTGCTCCCTAAAATATCACTGGTTTGCTCATTAATTGTATTTCAGTTCAACAATTACTTTGATAAAATACATATTTTGTTACGTGCAAATGGCTTAAGATACCTATTAGGTTCATAAATTACCTTATAGCATATATTCAACACAAAAAACAGTGACAATTTGTTGTTGACAAAGGACAGCTGGACATATAAAGGGCCCCATATAAAGGGTGGTGCTGTGGGTTAAACCACAGAGTCTAGGACTTGCCAATCAGAAGGTTGGTGGTTCGAATCCCCGCGACGGGGTGAGCTCCCGTTGCTCGGTCCCTGATCCTGCCAATCTAGCAGTTAGAAAGCACGAAGTGCAAATAGATAAATAGGTACCGCTCTGGCAGGAAGGTAAATGGCATTTCCGTGCACTGCTCTGGTTCTCCAGAAGCGGCTTAGTCATGCTGGCCACATGACCTGGAAGCTGTATGCCGGCTCCCTCGGCCAATAAAGCGAGATGAGCACCGCAACCCCAGAGTTGTTGCCAGTATTGAAAATAACTTCTAGAAAGGGCTACATACATCGGATGGCCAGACAAGCTTGAACAAATTGCACCATCAGCCTCGGTTCAATAGGAATAACAGTGCCCTCTCTCTCACAGTGTTGTTTTTGTGGCTGCCCCTTTTGAAAGCAGAGGTAGGGTGACAGCCTACATTACAAAGCTGTTTGAACCCACATCCTTTTTTTTTTAAATTAATTTTTATTCAAATTTCCAATAACCATTCCAATTATAGTTTAACATCCAATTTAACTTATACATCTTTTAGACTTCCATCAGTCTATCTGACAATTTTCATATTTATCACAACTTCTCACATTCCTTAAATTTATGTTGCACTTTAACAATCCTTATTTTATCTTCTCCTTTAAGCGACATTCCTATCTATTCTTTTCACAGAGCTTCCTGAAATCCAACAAGCGTTATTTCCTGATCACACACAGTTTTGATATACTCTGTAAATTTGTTCCAGTCCCCGGTGAATCTCTGATCGCGTTGGTTTCGAATTTTTCCCGTTCATTTGTCCATTTCTGCATATTCCATCAATTTCATTCTCCATTCTTCCCTCGTTGGCATTTCTTCCTGTTTCCATTTTTGGGACAACAAGATTCTGGCTGCTGTAACTGCATATCTAAATAACTTCACATCTTTCTTTTCAACATCATTACCTAATATGCCTAGTAACAATGCTTCTGGTTTCTTAACAAAGGTATATTTCAACATTTTTTTCATCTCGTTATAAATCATTTCCCAAAAGCATTTCACGTTTGAACCCACATCCTAGCTGAGCTTCTGATGCCATTCCAGGCATCACATGCCTCCTCTGGATTTTTCCCTGGGAAGCCTGCAAATGTCAACAAATGGACTCTAGTACCTGCGAGGGTGAGAAGATTCATTGTTGTCTATTGAAATCAAATGACCCTTTCTGGAGAGGTTTAGTCAGGGGTTATTAGCTGTTCTTCCCATTTCCCAGAATGGTGAGCTGTTCCAGTGGAGCTTCTGTAGCTGATGCACAAACACTGGATAAAATGTGTCTGGGGAAGCCCATCCAGGGACCTAGAATACGGAGTTGTGGGGAGGAGATGGAGAGAAAGAAGGAGCCACCGACTGACTGAAACTGCTTTGACAGACAATCGGATTACCCAATACAAAGAGAGCAGCAGCCGCAAGGGCGTCTGGAAGACAGATCCCACCAATCGGGTGGTGGTCGCTGGGTATAAGAGAACCAGTCCATGGACACAGCTGTAAAAAACAGGATGGTGAGTGGGGAGTTCGTCTGTGGCTCCCTCTGCTTGAAGCCACAAATGCAAGTGAGAATACTTAAGAAGGAGCCCCATGGTGTTCAGTGGAGTGGGGGCTGTGAGCCTAACTTTTACTTACACGGGAGTAAACCCCCATGGAATTCCATAGGACCAGGGCCGGATTTAGGTTTGATGAGGCCCTAAACTACTGAGGGTAATGGGGCCCTTTATATGTCCAGCTTTGTCAACAACAAATTGTCGCTGTTTTTTGTGTTGAATATATGCTCTATGGTAATTTATGGACCTAATAGGTATCTAAAGCCTTTGCACATGCAGAATATAAAAAGGTAAAGGTAAAGGACCCCTGACCGTTAAGTCAGGTCACAAACGACTCTGGGGTTGCAGCGCTCATCTCACTTTACTGGCAGAGGGAGCCGATGTTTGTCCACAGACAGTTTTTCTGGGTCATATGGCCAGCATGACTAAGCCGCTTCTGGCGAAACCAGAGCAGCAAATGGAAACGCCGTTTACCTTCCTGCTGGAGCGGTACCCATTTATCTACTCACACTTTTGGGTGTGCTTTCGAACTGCTAGGTTGGCAGGAGCAGGGACCGAGCAACGGGAGCTCACCCCATCGCGGGGATTCAAACTGCTGAGCTTCCGACTGGCAAGCCCTAGGCTCAGTGCTTTAGACAACTGTAGATAAATAGGTACTGTTCCGGCGGGAAGGTAAACGGCATTTCCGTGCACTTCATTGCTCTGGTTCGCCAGAAGTGGCTTAGCCATGCTGGCCACATGACCCAGAAGCTGTACGCCGGCTCCCTCAGCCAGGAAAACGAGATGAGCGCCACAACCCCAGAGTCGTCAGCGACTGGACCTAATGGTCAGGGGTCCCTTTACCTTTAAGTCCCTTGGAACAAATAGGAACTTGCTGGGATCAGACCAGGGCAGGGAACGAGGGAAGAAGGGAATGAAATAAAAAAGCATTGCTTGGCAGAATATTTATCTAGCTATAGCATGTTGACTCGTGCTCATTGGGGCTTACTCCCAGGTAAGCGTTCAGGGGATTGCCACTGGTTTAAAGCCAAACTAGTTTCAAATTGTACCCGGTTTGAAAACGAAGCCTTTTGAGTGTGGTGTTGCAGTTGTGGAGAGCTTCGCACCAGGGTTCAAATCGCCCCCTCCCAGCCACGAAGCTCATTGGGTGATCTTGGGCCAGGCAGTTTCTTAGCCTAACCAACCTCACAGGGTTGTTGTGTGAGGGTAAAAGGAACAGGGAGGCGGAAAGAGTACCATGGACACCACCTCGAGCTTCTTCCTTGGAGGAAAGCCGGAAAACCAACCAACTAACTAACTAACTAACTAACAAACTAACTAAATAAATAAAACAACAACAACAACAACCTTTTTATTGTGGGGAGGGGATCTTTTGTGTTTGTGGCGAGGGGGGAGGGGGGAGAAAAAAGTCGGGAGGACGAAAAGTAGGATCTGGTGCATCCCCGATCCTAAGCACGTGGCCTTGCAAGTAAGCCCCCCAAACCCCGGCCACCTTCGCCCTAAAATGTGCAGGAATGGCAGTTCAGGATTTTGGAAAATAATAATAATTCAAACCTCCCCCCTTAATATAATGAAGATCTGTGCATGCTGGCCTATTGGAGGGCTAGAGAAGAGATCCAGACTTTGCCTCCCTCTCCGCGCTGCTCGTGGGGTCGTCGGCGTGTCCCCATTTTGCTCCCTCTGCGGGCAGCGAGGCAATTGCGTGTGACTCTCTCTCCGATGCGCCCAGGCTGCTGGGCGAGACGAGGAAAGCTTTGCAGGGCCGGGAGAGGGCGAGAGAAATCTGCAAGGGGAGGAGGCGCCTTTGCGGGCGCGCTTGGCAGCTCCGGCAAGAGCGAGGGCGCAAAGCAGGAGAGCGAGATGCCGTGTGCGCGCGTGTGAAGCTTTGACCTTCTTGCTCTGCTGATCAATTGCTGAGTATTTGATTTGAAGGCGGCTCCTCCCCCTTCCTCCCTCCCTCCCAGCCCGCCTCCTCTGCGATCGTGTGAAGCGAGGAGGAATCTCTCCCATGACTATGATCATCCTCAAGCTGAAGGCGGAGACGCAGCAGAAGGCGGCGAGATGGTGAGCTGATCTGGGTCACTGGGGTGCTGATGGAGGGAGACCACGAGCATGCATCTTTTTTGGGGGGGGGGTGGAGTGGGGGTGTGTATCTGATCTCGTGCAAAGAGAGAGCGCACCTTAACCCCCCCCGCCCTCCTTTCCACGCTAACCTTTGTTTTGCCCACAAAGGTTGCGGCTTCGTAGGCGCCTTCCCCTCCCCCATGTGGAAGGGTGGTTGGTTTTTTTGGGGGGGGGGAGAGAAGCTAATCATATTAAGGATAATCGCCCACGTTTCGTGTGCTCGCTCATTGTTTCGGAGCGGTGGGGGAGCAGCGCGTGTGCTGGATTGCTATGGGAATGGGTTAAAGGAAGAAAAGGGGGGGGGGAAGCACATATGCAAAAAAGGCTAAACAAACCGGCATTGTGCCGTGTGGGAACGCTGCATTGCAAAAGGAAGCCTTTGCTCTTGTCAGGGTAGGAAATCGGCGCCTCCACCTCCCCCTTCTGCGTGGTTTGCATCGTGAACAGTCCAGATCCAGGGCTTAAACCACGCTGCCCTTTCCCTCCCCAATAGGTAGATGATTGTGCACCCTATGTCCCCCCCTAAAAAACTAGCTTGCCCCTTAAACTTTCCTCTGTTGCCTGGAGTATTATTTCCTGGGGCTGCAAAGAACTTGAGAGAACTCCTGCTTCCTCCTCCTCCTCCTCCCTTTTCAAAATCAGTGCCACCATGGTGATGAAATTGGATAAATAGACTTGGCTGTCTGCAATGTGCTAATTCTCTGGGGAGAAAGCTGCAGCCCTGGGCAGGCTTCCCTGAGAGGAAGCCCCACCGAGCACAGCGGGGTTTACTTCTGAGTAAGCATGCCTACAGGAGTGCAGGGTTGCACATTCCTTTTAGCTGCTTTGGGTAGCATCGCAGTGGGTGCCACCCCCCCTTTCCCCTTCACACTGCAGAGCCTCTCACAGTCTCTCCCCCCCGTTGCCCCTCCCCCTGCTTTTGAGATGTTTCCAGGCGCCACTTATATATGTCAAAGCAGCGACTTGCTTGCAGATAAATATGTATTTTCTTCCAGGGAGCGAGGATAAGGTTTATTTCTGTGCCGTTTTAAAGAGAGAGAGTTCTAGTCCCAAGTGACAGAATATTGACATCTGCTGATTGTATCTTAGCCAAGATGACATGCTGCAGTCTCGGCTTTAAGCGGGTTGCCAAGTTTGAGTTTCCAGAGAGATTGGAATGGATACTCCTAAAACTTACAAAATTGTAGGAACGGCGAAGCTGAGCGTTTGCTTTCCCACACAACCCTCAAGGGCACACAAATCAAGGGGGAAGCAGTGTTGCTGTAAGGAACTCTTTGTGTGTGTAAAGTATATCTAAAACAGCATATGGCAGAGTAGCAGGTACTTGCAAACCAGGAAGGTTGGTTCCTTCCTAGAAGAAAGCAGGTCTGTGCTGTGAGCCAGGGCATTGCTGGGTGTTTGTCTTCCACTGGCTGTTTCCGTAAATGTATGAAATGTTTATATGATGTACTTCATTAGGCAAATTTTTTGCTTGTTTTTTCCTCGAACAAACCGGCTAAGTAAGGCTTAAGAATGCAAGAGAGTTCATGTTCTTTCAAGCATCCTGGCTTGGAAGATATTGGTGATTCCCCACCTCCCCTTTTGTTCTTTTCTTTCATTAAATGATTTTTTCATATGAAAAAAACACACACACATAATCAACAGCATGGAAACCAAACCAACATAAATATACCAGCTGCTGTTTTTTGTTTTTTTAAAAAAACTGTTTCCTATGTAATATATTTGGTTGGACAATTACTTGAGGCTAGTTACTAGGGATGGGTGAATCTGTCAGTTTCAGTTTCTCAGTTTTTGCCTTTTCAATTCAGTTCTCCATATTTCCATATAAGTTTGTGATTTATTTATTTTTAAATAAAGGGAAAGTCCTCATCCGCAGTTTGGTGCAAATTTCTCCTAATGCACACTTTTCTTTTCTTTCAAAGCAGTTTCCTCATATGTAATGCATCTGTGCATGTTTCACAAAAGCATGCAATTTTATGCACACTATTGCACATTTTTGTGCCCATCGCTTGGCTTTGGAGAGCTGCCTTGCGAAACTGGCAGAAGTGTGGGTTTCTCAAAGGACTGCTTTGTTTCTGTTTGCTAATTGTTTCGGCAAGTGCGAATTAGGTGGGTTTGCCTTTAAATGCAAATTTAATCCTATTTCTCCCCCCCCCCCATAATCTGAGTTCAAGGAAACATTCCAGCCAGGCAAAAGCAGTCAAGTGTAATGGAGCAGAGCTTGGGAGAGGAGATGTGGCCTGGGAAGAGTCCCAAGGGCTGCAATGAGATGCCTGGAATACTGCATTTGGCCCATAAGGAGGTGTGATTTCCCAGCATGCCTCACTCCTCAGGCCAGCACCCCTGTTCAGTGTCTTGAACTTAAGAACGGGCTGCCATATTGTACAGTTGGTCCCCAAGCCAGAGGTTCGCCGCCACTTGGCTCATGGAATCGGTTGACTGCTGAAGGTTACCTTGATAATGCAGGGGTTCCAAGATTGTGGTGGTCACTGGCATGCCCGTATTAAATATCCATAATTGGTTTCTTAATTGCATGTGTATTGCTTCTTCTGTTTCTGATGCATTGCAATCTGGAATCTACGGAGTTGTAATTTGCGATATACAATAAAATATAAGAAATAAAAACCGTGCAGCATCTAGCACAGTGCATTACAACTGCTACAACAGGCCGTAAAATTTTAAGTGGTTTGCCAAGGCCATCAGCAATTTTCAAGTGGTTCAGAGGGAGGGAAAGCTTAGGTTGTGTTTGCTTCATGTATCATTTTGGAAGGTGTCAATTATAGTGGTACCTCTGGTTACGAACTTAATTTGTTCCGGAGGTCCGTTCTTAATCTGAAACCGTTCTTAACCTAAGGCACCACTTTAGCTAATGGGGCCTGCCGCGCCACCAGCGTGCAATTTCTGTTCTCATTCTGGGGCAAAGTTCTTAACCCGAGGTTCTACTTCCGTGTTAGCGGAGTCTGTAACCCGAAGTGTTTGTAACCCAAGGTACCACTGTACTTAAGTTGATGGAATGTGAACTGAATCACTGAAAAGTGATCTGAGTCAGATTCCTTACCCCAACTCTACTTGTTAACAGCAATACAAGACCCACCTGTTCCATGTTTTCAATAAATGCCTTGTCAAGTTGCCTGCTTTCCCTCACCTGTGCATTCTTAGTTAGCTTTACTATATGGGCTATCTTCTAGTCTGTTATTAGTCGATTAAAAATACATATACACAAGTTGCTATATACCGGTAGGCAGTTGCCAGCAAGTACCGTATATTACCAGTTTCATATCTACTGGTAAGGCGGACATATCCTTACATATGCAAACAGTGGAACCAATGGATCTATCAGCAAATCATATCCTGTTGTTAGTTTTATAACATTTTCCAAAATATTTTTATTTTGGGCCAGCACCATAAAATAGGAAGCACAGCTGCATTTACTGGATACTGGTGAATTTATTATCAGTGTGTTCCTTTATCAAACAAAAATTTGGTTTTCTCTCCCAGTAGATGTTGGTAATATCAATACCTAGTTCAGTTATTGGGCTGAAAGTGTTGGCTGCTGTTGGCTTCCATTTGGTCGTTTGGGATTCCCCTGCAGAGAGTTCTAAAAATGCATTTGGCCCTTTGTTGGAAGGACTGGCATAAGGTTAGCAAAATGCGGTGTTGCTATCTCTATGTGAGTGCACACACACAGAATAGCTTTGTATCGACACCAGATTCTTCCCTTTTGCATGTTGGTGAGCGCTACATATTCTGTCATAACTCTACTTAAAAAAACAATAATACACCTCTTGACATTTATCTAGGCCATCATGTGTATGCAGACATATCACAGTTATGGGAATCTGAGCTGGTGCATCTTATTTTCTTCAGTGCAATTTGCAAGAGCATTGCAAATGCCTCTGGAGGGTATATATAACTTCGGAAATGAGGGGGGGGGAAATCTATCAGGAAACTCGTTAGAGCTGTTGTAACATCGGATCTATAATATGCTGCTCTTAATATTTTATTGTGTGGGTATAAATCATTGACATGGATGCTGTAAAGAAATCCCTTTTATAGCTATGGAGGAAAAAAAACCACTGGGGTTTGTTTCTCCCTTTTGAACTGAAGTGTAGTGTGATAACACTTAGGCCATTGGTTATTGTAATCTCTTTTGCAATCAGTTACTGCCCCTCCTCTCTGTCTAGTTTTCTATTTACTTGAGTCCCCCAGGTTGTTCCTTTCTGAGGCCCCTCCCACCAGCCATTTCTTTCTGTTGCCTCTTAGCCTTTACTGAGCTCCCTAATCTGGCTTGCTGCCTTGGGTGTTGTGCAGGATACTGTTCCATTCACTAGTGTTGAAGTCAGATTCAGCTTCTACACATGGAATGAGGAGGGGCGCCATCTTGGTTCTTTGCCTTAGGCACCAACATGTCTTGGGATAGCCCTGCATGAGCCCCAAATCCAGCAGATGCTAATGATCATTGGGACGGTTGGGGCAGTAGGCAGGGAGCCCAAAGAGCAGGTGGTGCTACACAGCCAGGTAAAAAGGTAAAGGGACCCCTGACCATTAGGTCCAGTCATGACCGACTCTGGGGTTGCGGCGCTCATCTCGCTTTATTGGCCGAGGGAGCCGGCGTACAGCTTCCCGGTCATGTGGCCAGCATGACTAAGCCGCTTCTGGAGAACCAGAGCAACGCACGGAAACGCCGTTTACCTTCCCGCCGGAGCAGTACCTATTTATCTACTAGCACTTTGATGTAATTTCGAACTGCTAGGTTGGCAGGAGCAGGGACAGAGCAACAGGAGCTCACCCCGTTGTGGGGATTCGAACCACCGACCTTCTGATCAGCAAGTCCTAGGCTCTGTGGTTCAACCCACAGTGCCACCCGTGTCCCATACACACAGCCAGGTAGAGCCACCTAATTCTGACCTTGTCCCCATCTTCCTCTCTTCTGAGTCCTTCAAGGGCAACACTAAGGCTAAGGAGAGGAAACTGATAGCCAGGACCAACTCCCTGGGATGGTTATAAGTAAAAAGTCAGGCAGGTGGGGGCTGCTTGAGGACAGACTGAGGTTGGTAGGGCAGTGTCCGATTTGCCTTAATGCACAAGCTTCCACTACTCAGATGCCTGGGCTGTGTTTGGTTTGTGTATTGTTTCAGAAAGTCTGAATGGCTTAAGTTGACTGAATGTGAACCGAATCACTGAAAAGTTATCCAAATCAAATTTCTTCCCTGACTCCACTTAACACAAAAACATGACCTACCTGCTCCAGGTTTTCAATAAATGCATCCTCAAGTTGCCTGCTTTCCCTCACCTGTGCATTATTAGTTAGTTTTACTATATGGACTGTCTTCCAGGCTATCATTATCTGGTGTCCTGATATGGAAGTAACCATTCCCACCCCCAAAAATTGCATAAAACATGTCACATGGAGTGTAGGGTTTTATAAGAAGCCAATAAGAGCTCTGCTGGATCATCATCATTTTATTTGTATATAGGCATACCTTGGTTTTCGAACAGCTTAGTTCTCAAACGTTTTGGCACCCGAACGCTGCAAGCCTGGAAGTGAGTGTTCTGGTTTGCGAACTATTTTTGGAAGCCAAACGTCTGACAGAGCTTCTGTGGCTTCCTGCAGCCAATCAGAAGCCACGCTTTGGTTTCCGAACGTTTCAGAAGTCGAACGGACTTCTGGAACGGATTCTGTTCGACTTCCGAGGTATGACTGTGCTACCTTTCCAAGAAAAAGAATCCCTCTCAAAGCGGCTTAGAACAACAACAGAAAAAAGGAGAACACCTCAAAACCTGCCATTGCAAGGGCGATTTTGTAACGATGTAATGAGCCACCAACATAATATCAAATACAGCAATGAAAGAAAAAACAACATTTCGGTGCTATAAATATAACAAGGCTACATTATAGCACCACACCTCCTGGCAGCAAGAGAAATAGCAAGGGAGCTGCATAGTTTCACCTTGGCCCCAGGAACACCTGCCAGGTAATGTTTGCTGACAGTTCTTCTCCTGCAGCAACTTGCAAGGCTTCCAAAGGCAGCGGGTGGGATCAGCCCCACGTCCCTTCTAGTCGAGCATCCTGTTTTCACAGTGGCCAACTGGAAGCATATGGGAATTCTGCAAGCAGAACCCGAACATAACATCACTCTCCCCATTTGCAACGGGTATTCAGAGACTTCTTTGCCTCTAGGATTCAACAAAGCACTATTTCACCTGTGCTTGACACTGACTGCTCAGAGTTATCAGTATCTGAAAAAAAATATACAGTGGTACCTCGGGTTACATACGCTTCAGGTTACAGGCGCTTCAAGTTACAGACTCCGCTAACCCAGAAATAGTGCTTCAGGTTAAGAACTTTGCTTCAGGATGAGAACAGAAATCGTGCTCCGGTGGCACGGCAGCAGCGGGAGGCCCCATTAGCTAAAGTGGTGCTTCAGGTTAAGAACAGTTTCAGGTTAAGAACGGACCTCCGGAATGAATTAAGTACTTAACCCGAGGTACCACTGTATATAAACTTGCAAATTTGCATTATTTATATTGCGCCCTGCTTTTCTTTCAAAACAGGAATTCAAAGTGGACCGAAGGATGGATAGATTAGTATCCATAGCAATTTCACAGACGCAGATGTCTGTTGAGCCTCATTAGCACATTAATCTGTGACTTTAAAAGCCGGTATGAAAAAATTGTTAGAATACGTATTTAAATATCTCGCTGTACATATTTCTAAAACATTTTATTCCTAAAATAATGTTTGTCGATGCATTGGGCTACAACGGCTTTTTTCTTTCCATGAGCCAAGGGCTGTGTCATGCAGAATCGGAAAGATAATTACATTCCAATTGTGAACTGGTCCAGGAGATGCGAATTAGATTAAAAAGTCTGCTTAAAAATGCAGACTTAACAAAAATCTTCTTCTATCCTTGAGGACTAATTTATTCTTCTTTGCAAATTTAACCCTAGAGACAAGGAAGCCATGCAAGGCCTGAACTTTGAGTAAAAATCGAAAGCCTCTGTTAGCTATGATTTTCAGTGAGGGCGGAGGTTTGTGGTTCTAGCCCTTGCATTTCTCTCATGAAAACTCTCTATACCTTGAATAGAAGTTAGAATGGGAGAACCAGTTCAGTTTTTTTAAAAAAATAATTTTTATTAACAAACCAATCAAATCACATTAGTTCCAAATTACAAAACCGAATTTTAAATTTTTGTTCGGGGTACCCATGCTTCGAGCTCAGAAAGGGTCCAATCATCTCTTATTTCTGCTGCTTTGATGTTCACAGTTCTGTCCATTCATCTCTTTGTTGTTTTCCTTTACAAATCATCTTTCAATTTTCTTGTTGTTATCGTATTTTTTTCCTTTCTTTATAACCTCTGAAAGTCTCCATAAGCAAGTTGAAATGAACGTTGTTATAGTCCTGTGTGGATTTTCACATTAATCCAAAAGTCGTATTCAGATGGCAGATGCCATAAAATACAGTCTCAGCGTCTGCTCATTAGCTTTCTCAGACCTGTTGCTCCGACATCAATCTTTTCAGGGGGTTCTGCCAGATCAAACGCAGAGTCAAATATGATAACAAAACCATGGCTTCCTCCCCCTCTTGACCGTCAATCCTGCAACAGAGCCTGTCTTGTCATGGTGGGAGAACCAGTTCAATTTTAGGCTGGAAGTGCCAGTAAAATCTCCAGCGGTGGATCTAGACTTCTTCTTTCTATGAAGATGAATGCCTTGCTCAAGTCTGCCTTCTACAAGGTGTGACCAGAAAGTTTGGTGAATGGTCACAGAAATCGGACAGCGAGAAATATTTGAACATACATACCTTATAGGCCTTCAAAGGAGGCCCCCTCTGATACAATCCACCATTGACAATGTTCGTAGAACTGTTGGAAGCTTCTGGAGAAGTCCTCTTTTTGTACTGCTTTCACTTCCCTCGTCACAGCAGCTTGGATGTGTGAAATGTTGGGAAATCTGTGCCCTTTCAGCGCAGAGTTCAGTTTTGGAAAAAGAAAGAAATCCGGTGGGGTCAGATTGGGAGAATATGGAGGGTGGGACTGCTCAGTAACCTCAGTAAGGATTTCACGTGGAATATCCAATTCTTCCGCCATCATTCAGATGGACAAATGCCGATCCTGCAGCAATAACTCACAAACTCTGTTGACGTTTGTCACCGTTCTGCTCGTCAACGGTCTACCAGACGAGGGTCATCTTCGATGGTTTGCCGTCCTTCACAGAAACGCTTTAACCACTCATACGCTGTCTTTTGAGTTACAGCTTCATCTCCGTACACAATTGTGAGCATTTCGTGGGTTTCCAGTGCCAATTATATGTTGAAATATTTCTTGCTGTCCAATTTCTGTGACAATTCACTGAACTTTCCAGTCACACCTTGTGTTTTTATCCTCTTTTGAATCTTTCTTACTTTCCTTGTCACTTCCTATCTTTCCCTGTAGCTTTTTCAAATGTTCATTTCCTTCCTCATAAGCACCTCATCTTCCTTCCTTCCTTCCTTCCTTCCTTCTTTCCTCTCTCTCTCTCTCTCTCTCTCTCTCTCTCTCTGTGTGTGTGTGTGTCTCTCTGTGTGTAAACATTTTGTTTTTGCTATTGGGAACTGTGGCTGATGTGGGAGTGGTGGGCCTGCTGTAATAGGAGATAAATAGGAAATAGAAATATACCCACCATGTTATTGACTTGAGTATTTATTCGCTTCCATGGTTCTGCGTGAGGGGAAATGGTTCTGCAGGTGATTGGCTGTAATCCTCCCTTCTATGACATGCTACAAAATGGGTTATGCTTTTTAATATGTAATAAAATGTAATATAAAAATAAGATGCCAAATGAGCAGATAAAACTCATGAACATTCATGCTGCAACTTTTTTAAAAAGCATAATCTTGTTGCTGTAATCCGCTCTGGGGATGAGGGAGGGCGTGCTGCAACTGTTGGCCAATCAGTGCTGTGTACAGGCAAAGCTGTAGCAAAACTTGTCAGAGGATGCTCATTTCACCACACAAGCGAGGGGGGGCAGGGGGAGAGATGAGGTCTTTTAATATTTACTGGAGGGACGCGGGTGGCACTGTGGTCTAAACCACAAAGCCTAGGGCTTGCCGATCAGAAGGTTGGCGGTTCGAATCCCCAAGACAGGGTGAGCTCCCGTTGCTCTGTCCCTGCTCCTGCCAACCTAGCAGTTCGAAAGCACACCCAAAAGTGCAAGTAGATAAATAGGTACCGCTCCAGCGGGAATGTAAACAGCGTTTCCGTGTGCTGCTCTGGTTCGCCAGAAGTGGCTTAGTCATGCTGGCCACATGACCCGGAAGCTGTCTGCGGACAAACACCAGCTCCCTCGGCCAGTAAAGCGAGATGAGCACCACAACCCCAGAGTCGTTTGCGACTGGACCTAAGGGTCAGGGGTCCCTTTACCTTTAATATTTACTAGTGCATAATGCAAGCATATTTGTACCAACCTGATAATTAATTAATTTGTACCAACTTGATAATTAAGGGGGAAACTGTTGTGTGCACATCCTTGGATATTGCAGCTCAGATCTACAATCCTCGATTGCAAAACTTATGAGGCCTGGTTCAGTTGTAACAACCCTAGTTTATTAGAGAGAAAATAAGTGCTGTGACACGGGTGGCGCTGTGGGTTAAATCACAGAGCCTAGGACTTGCTGATCAGAAGGTCAGCGGTTCGAATCCCCATGACAGGGTGAGCTCCCATTGCTCGGTCCCTGCTCCTGCCAACCTAGCAGTTCGAAAGCACATCAAAGTGCAAGTAGATAAATAGGTACCGCTCTGGCGGGAAGGTAAACGGCATTTCCGTGCTCTGCTCTGGTTCACCAGAAGCGGCTTAGTCATGCTGGCCACATGACCCGGAAACTACGCCGGCTCCCTTGGCCAATAAAGAGAGATGAGCGCCGCAACCCCAGAGTCTGTCACGACTAGACCTAATGGTCAGGGGTCCCTTTACCTTTACCTTTAAGTGCTGTGAACATGGCAGCCTCCCTTCCCTTTAAGACTTCAGGGTTTTTGCTAAACCTTAGTTAAACCAAGAAACTCTGATTTGCTTTGCTTAGTAATGACGATGTTGAACTAAGATCTGGCAGTGGTGTCATACCAGGTTTCTAGTGCTTTAAAAAACCTGGAAATAATTGAATTCCCACACAAAGAAGAGAGCGGAAATTGGAACAAGTGGGCACAACTCTTGGTTTATTTGGCTGACTGTTGTGTTTGAACTGAGACAAAGAATAAGCAGAAATAGTGACAATTAATACTACGGTATGCCAGGCAGTTATGGTGATGACTGAGTCTGGATGGGGAAGCTCTCAGCTCATCAGAAAAGGAAACAATGACAGGAAATACAATTTGGTATGTTCCATGCCTCTGAGAATAAATTATATTCCAACTCAGACTATGTTCATCCTTGGGTAGTGTGTCACAAGCATTCTCTGTTGCTGTCATGGGTAGAGGAGAACACCACAGTTTTCAGAAAATCAAAATACTTTTCGTGGGGGATTAAGGAAGTGATCTTGGAATGCTGGCTAACTGTTGAGAGGAAAGCCCTCCCCCTGGAAAAAAAACTGGAGTGGAAGTGGGATGAAATAGAATGGAGGCCATGGCTGGCTCCCGAAACAGCAGCACTCTATGCTGCAACATTTTGTCGCAGGCTCCACTAGAATGGGTTACAATTTCAAAATAAGAAGGCATCCTTGAGCCCTCTTAGTAATTAAATTATCATTATCTTGAGTTTTGGCAGTGGGGAAGTTGGTGTGGAGAAAATGTAGTAATATAATCATACTGCTGTCATGGGGCGGGTACAAAACACCCCCAATCTCAATGGGCATGGTGAGGGGAGGAACTGTAGCTTAGTGACAGAGGCCATTTTTGCATGGAGAAGGTTGCAAGTTCAATCTCAGTACTGAGGACCAAGTGGGTTGCAGGAGGCTAGGTGGGTCAAACAGTCCGACCCAATAAAAAACAGCTTTGTTTGCTGTTTTGAATGTTATTATTCTCATCCAGTGGTTGTTGCCCTCATGTGTGAGAGAAAACCAGTGGCTTTATGATTCTGTATGAGTATGCGTATGGGTCTCTTAAATGAGGCACTGGGAACCTGTGGTCTTCTAGATCTTGCTGAATCGTGATTCCCATGATCTCTAATTCTTGGCCATTCTTGCCTGGGCTGATGGCAGCTGCCATTCAGCAAAGTCAGGAGGGCCTAAGGCTCCGTAATTGAACCAAACATACGAGTACTACATATGCAGGTAGTATCCCCTCCTTATTTAAAGGTCAGGGCCTCAATACCTTAAGACCGCCTCCCATCATACGAACCAACCCGGACCCGGTATTTGTCATCCGAGGCCCTTCTCTATGTCTCCTACCCCTGAGAGGTTTGGAGGGTGACAACAGGAGACTGGGCCTTTTCTGTGGTGGCTCCCTGTCTGTGGAATGCTCTCTCCAGAGAGACTGACCTGGCACTTTCATTCTGTATCTTTAGGCGCCAGGCAAAAACATTCCTCTGTACCCAGGCCTTTGGCCATTAAATAATATACGGCCTGTTAAAGCTGTGAGGGGAGGGAATGTTATTACGATTATTATTTAAATTATGCTGATTGTTATGGTGCTTTTTATTATTTTGCTCCATAAAATGTGCTCTTCTTGTATACCCCTTTTGATAATGGGTGGTATAATAATAAATAATAATAATAATAAAGTTTAACAAGAGAATAATAAAATCTAGAATTGTAGAGTTGGAAGAGAAAACAAGGGTCATCCACTCCTGAAGGGAGAGGGGAACGGTTAATCATTAATATTATCTACACATAGTAAATTCCGGCACTCTGCTAGGATGGCTACACAAGCTCAAACTCAAAAATGCAGTTATTTGCAAAGCCTAAATCAGACAGGTCAGGAGACCGTTTCCTGTCTAACCAGCTATCTGAAACTGCTGATGCTAGCTACAGGTCAGAAGGTCGTTTCCTGCCTAGCCAAAAACTGCTGTCAACTAAAAACCACTAGCAAGATGTTTCCTGCTTTGCTTCTGCTTTAAGTAATGCAAGATAAGAAGAGATACGAAGGGAATGCTTAGCTGGCAAAAGAAAGACACGTGTACAAGAAGGTGGGAGGGGGTGCTTACTGAGCAGAGAAAATGCTTAACCAGCAGAGGAAGTGCTTAGCTAGCAGCCTTAGCCAGCAAATATTGGGGGGGAGGTATGGGAGGAGGGTGAATGCTTTCAGGTATAAAAATGCTTGCTGAACATGGTAACAACACAGTCAGATTTCAGAAACTATATTCTGCTGACTGTCTCTGTGCACAGATTTGCAATAAATCTCTTTTCTCTGACCAAGAAGTCTCTGGAATTGTTTTTCCCCTCTGGCCACGGGGTTGGCGGACCGCTGGACCTCCGGGTACTGCTAATCTAAGGCTTCAGTTTTGGGGACTCGTGTCCGGGATGGGTCCCCACCCCACGAAAGGTGGACCGAGGGGCCAGACTCGACCGGGTGAGCAACCAGGACCAGGGCTCGCAATCTCCAGCGCGCACCCTGCCAGTTTGTAGGGGGAGATCGCCACGCTGTGCCTGAGCCGAGACACCCAGTCGGGAGAGAAAAGAGGACGGCCGAAGGAGGGGTCCGCAGCGGAACAGGTAAGCCCAAGGGAAAGGGCGTGGTAGGAAGCCTGATCAGCTTCCCCTGGCTGTGAGCAGTAGAGTGCCGCCAGTAAGGTTGGGTAAAAGGGAAACAGAGGGGAAATTGTATTGGTGTGTTTTGTGTGTTGCATGTTGAAATTATAATGGTGTGATTTGTATGTTATATGTTGCATGTCGGATACCCCAGTGACTGAATTGTTGTCAAGTGTGGGTCGGGGCTTAGCGTCCCCTTGGCCGAGCGATTGCAGGGTTGTGCATTTTCTGCCAGGGCGACCTCGGCAGGTCACAATCTGTAGTGCGTGGAGTGTGAAAGAATTTACAGCCCATTAGGTGCGGGGTATCTGAAAAAGAAAAAAAAAAAATGGGGTCTGGGGCAAGCCAATGTAGTCCTCTGAAATGTTTTTTAAAGAACTGGAAAGCGGCCACAAAGCATGATGATTGGGTTCAAATTGAGAAGAGAGAGGATGTGAAGTTGATTGGCCCCAACAAACTAACTGGCCCTCGGAGGGGAGCTTTGATTTGCAACTAATCAGCCCACTATATCAAAATATCTTGAACGTCCACCCAGACCAGATCCCTTATATTTCTACTTGGAAAACCAATGTAGAAAAGAATCCACCGTGGTTGAAAGCCTGCCAAGGCGACGCCCCACGAAATACAATCTGTACAGTTCGACCGGCAGGGAAGGCAGAAAAGCCCCCGGTGATACCAGACCCAGAAGATGAGGAGGGGGGAAGTCATTAAACCGCCGCCACCCTATGCTCCACCAGCTGCCCCTCTAGCGAATCCCCCAGGCCCAGGGCCCCAGGACCAGGGAGGAGCCGGCCCTCAGCCTGAACCCTCCAAGGTTGATGAATTAGAGAGCAAAGAGGAAGAGGATGATGAGGAGTTTATGAAGGGACTAATTGAGTTAGCAAAGAAAGGAAAAATGTGGACACAGTATCAGACATTGAGATTGCAACAGTATGTACAACCCTATGTGAAAGAAGTGGATGTTAGTTCCCATTTGTTAGCAGCAACCAGGGTGTCCCTCCATAAGTCCCATAAGGCACAGAAAAAGGGTGGGACTGCAATGATGCCTCTACGCAGAGTGTATGACCCACCAGCCCCCCAGGACAGGGTGGGGAAGCACCACCTTGCACTTATACAGTCCAACATGTGCCTTTTTCAAGTGCTGATGTGTGCAATTGGAGAAATTAGAACCCTACCTTTGAGGAGAACCCAGATGATATTGCCATAAAGGCTGCCTTTGTAGCTCAGGCAGCGTCCAATATTCGCCAAAAGAAAAAATCCAGAAGCATGAGGGGTGCATCGGCCATGGGCTGGAATAGATGTTGGAAATAGCTCAAACCACTTACAATCAGAGAGATGAGGAGGCCCAGAGAAAAAAAAAAAAAGGAGAAGTATCAAACAAGGAAGTTGACGGCATTACAGGCAGCCACCCCCACCCCTCAGAAAAGAGGAAGTGCCCGGGGAGGAGGGCGAAGCCGTCTTGGAAGGAATCAGTGCGCCATCTGCCGACAGGAAGGGCACTGGAAGAGAGAATGCCCTATTCTATTATTAGGAAGAGATTTGTTGGTAAAGTTGCAAGCCCAAATTACTTTTAAGCCATCGGGAGAAGCCACATTGTCCACTATGTCACTTGGGGAACTGGTTGTGGAGGCACCCCTGAGAGAGTACTGGCGCCTCATGATAATAAAAGAAGAGGAGGGACCCATCCCCGCCAGTATTCTGGAACAAGTGAACCCCCCAGGAATGGCAAAGAATATCCCACCAATAATTGTGAAGCCCAAGCCATTTGTCAATCCTGTTGCAGTAAATAAGTATCCCATCCCACGAAGGGCGACTGAAGGAGTGTAGGTGCATCTAGAGCGACTGCTCCAACATAGGATCTTGAGGCAATGCCAATCACAGTGGAACACCCTTTTGTTACCAGTGAAAAAAGGAAGCAGGCTATTATCCTGATACCAGAGCCAAAGAACTGCAGAGAACTCTGTGGCTTTCTGGGGTCTGCAGGATTTTGTAGGATATGGATATTTAATTACAGCATCATTGCCAAGCCTCTACATGAGTCAACCAGAGGAACTGAGAGAGACCCCTTTGTTTGAAACACAGAACAACAGCAAGCCTTCGTGGATTTGAAGAGGGCACTACAGCAAGCCCCAGCGCTTGGCATCCCAAACCCTGAGAAACCCTTTACTCTATTCGTGGATGAGGACCAAGGGACGGGGAAAGGGGTTTTGTGCCAAAAATTGGGAAGCTGGCAACAGCCAGTGACATGAAGGGTACCTGAGCGCCTGCCGCCTACAGAACAAGGCTTACCGCCGTGCATGAGAGCAGTTGTGGCAGTAGCCACCCTACTGAACAAAGCAGACAAATTTACTTTTGGCCAAGACACTGTTTGTGTGACCCCGCATGCAGTCCCAGCTCTGCTTGACATGAAGGGTACCTATTTCCTCTCCCAAGCAAAGATGATGAAGAATATTTTAGCAGGCCTGACCTCAAAGATGAAGCAAACCCCCACTGGCCTTCATGGTTTGTGGATGGAAGCAGCTTTGTTAAGGCTGGACAGCGGAAGGCAGGCTATGCAGTAGTAGCCTTGGAAGACCAAGTGATTGAAGCGCAGCCACTCCCGCCTGGAACGTCGGCCCGGCTGGCATAAATAACAGCGCTCACCAGAGCCCTGACCCTAGCAAAGGGACAGAAGATAAACATTTATACTCTAAGTATGCCTTTCTGACTTTACATGCCCATGGAGCCTTATGGAAGGAAAGAGGTTTGCTTACCTCCAGAGGAAACCAGGTGGCCCACCCACAAGCCTTATTGAACTTTCTGGATGCTGTATGGGAGCCCAAGGCAGTGGCAGTTATCCATTGTTATGGACACAAAACTGGACTAGGAGAAGTGGCCAGAGGAAACCGACTAGCAGACAGGGTGGCCAAGGAAGCAGCCCGAGAACCAGCTCCCGCATCAGTTATTGGAGCACTGGTCCCTGGAAGGATCTTGAACACCGCTGATAAGCCAATATACACCAAAAAGGAAAGGGACACTGCAGATGCCCAGGGGCTGACCATGTCCAAAGAAGGATGGTACCTTACTCATGATGACAGAATATGGATTCCAGAGTCCCTTTCTCGGCAGATTATTCAGAGGTACCATGATTCAACCCACATAGGACCCGATGCTACAACCAAGCAGCTGGAAAAATGCTTCTACATAGCCCACCTCTACCAACTGGCAGCCCAGATCTCCAGGAAATGCCTGCTGTGTCAAAAGAATAATCCTAGAACCGGACCCTTGGCTCCCCCGGGGATTCAGCATAGTGGAACTGCACCCATGGAAGACCTTGTTGTGGATTTCACTGAATTGCCCCGCTGTGGACTATACCGCTACCTGTTCGTGGCGATCTGCACGTATACAGAATGGGTTGAAGCCTGGCCCACCAGAACTGAAAAGGCATTTGAAGTAACCAGGTGCCTGCTTAGGGAGATCATTCCCCGCTATGGACTACCTAGGTCAATAGGATCTGACAATGGACCAGCCTTTGTCCACTCAGTTTTGCAATAACCCCCCCCCCATGCTAGTCAAAATGTGCAGTTTAATAATTATGTGCAGTAATTCTCCCGAGATTTTCTCTCTGTCTTAACAGGTGGACCCAGGCCCACTGCTGTTGAAGTTGCTGACCTCACCCCTTGGGTCCACCACACTTAAGTGAAGAAGGCTATTTTAGATTGGACAGTTACACCAAATCCTGATGATCCTCTGAAGCTAACCATCTCCAGAAGAGCGCCAGACGGCTGGACAAGTGGATGGGAGGGACGCCCGCGGGCAGCGTCCCCAACGTAGAGACTTTTTTTTTCCAGCAAATTCTGAGGCACCGCCAGGACTTTTGATATTGGGGCCAGAACTCTTTGATATGGTCACTCCGTGTGTCAGGCCTCTGCAAGGGTGGATATATATATTCCTGTGGGTATATGTTAATATATGTAGAGGGAGAAGCCCCTTTCGGATACAGTATGTTGGGAGGAAATCATGAGAGTATTAAGCATCCACAAGGACAGGTGGGAAAATTGGTTAAGATAATAGGCTCCTCCTCAGAGAGGTGGGACACAACCTCCCAAAAAGCAAGGCAGCTGATAGAGCACGAGTATCAGTGGGCCCTTCAGCGATAAAATAGATATGTCCTAGATAATATTTCAGTCACCATCAACCACATGGAAACAATGATAGCTGAAAACCCGCTGAAAGCCACAGGGAGTGATGCATGGGGTTGGTTGTATTCCTGGCTCCCTGATGGCAGTTGGCTCAGGAATGTTATAGTATTATTAGCAGGACCGCTATTAATCCTTTTGCTTCTTTGCCTCTGTATCCCCTGCTTATTGCAATGCTTGCAGCAAATGATGCAAAGACTCCTGTCACGGAAGCTAGGACCCACAGTCATCGCTGTGATGAGGGAGTATAGGCCCATACCCCAGAACGAACCTAAGTATTAGGTTGTTCAGAAGAAGAGGAGGGAGTGAAGGGAGAGGGGAACGGTTAATCATTAATATTATCTACACATAGTAAATTCCGGCACTCTGCTAGGATGGCTACACAAGCTCAAACTCAAAAATGCAGTTATTTGCAAAGCCTAAATCAGACAGGTCAGGAGACCGTTTCCTGTCTAACCAGCTATCTGAAACTGCTGATGCTAGCTACAGGTCAGAAGGTCGTTTCCTGCCTAGCCAAAAACTGCTGTCAACTAAAAACCACTAGCAAGATGTTTCCTGCTTTGCTTCTGCTTTAAGTAATGCAAGATAAGAAGAGATACGAAGGGAATGCTTAGCTGGCAAAAGAAAGACACGTGTACAAGAAGGTGGGAGGGGGTGCTTACTGAGCAGAGAAAATGCTTAACCAGCAGAGGAAGTGCTTAGCTAGCAGCCTTAGCCAGCAAATATTGGGGGGGAGGTATGGGAGGAGGGTGAATGCTTTCAGGTATAAAAATGCTTGCTGAACATGGTAACAACACAGTCAGATTTCAGAAACTATATTCTGCTGACTGTCTCTGTGCACAGATTTGCAATAAATCTCTTTTCTCTGACCAAGAAGTCTCTGGAATTGTTTTTCCCCTCTGGCCACGGGGTTGGCGGACCGCTGGACCTCCGGGTACTGCTAATCTAAGGCTTCACTCCAACTTCCTACAATTCAGAAATGTTTTACCCAACATGGGGCTCGAACCTGCAACCTTGAGATCAAGTGTCTCCTGCTTTACTGATTGAGCTATCTTTTCTTAGAATATTTCTGAGCAGTGGAGGACATAACCAGCCTCCCTATATTGTGCCTGAAGGCAAAGCCATTGATTTATGACACACGTTTATATCCTTTCCTCTAAACAACGCAGGGTCCATGGCTCTCCCTCCCTTGTTTTTTCCTTCAAACAATCCCGTGAAGCAGGTCAGACTAAGAGAGGGTGGCTCAAGGTTACCTGGTGAACACCATGGCAGAGTGGGCATTTGAACCCTGGTCTCCCAGATCCTGGTTCAGCAGCCTAGAACCACACCACACTTGCTTTCAAATGGTATTTTCCTGTCTACCTCTTTTAAAGGAAGAAATTCAGAGGGGGTTTATTCTTCTCTTGCAAACATCCTCGAATGCTCTTGGAGTAAGCGGAAAACACTGGAGAACCTGTTGCTCCCCAGATGCTGCTGAGCGCCAGTGCCCATCATTTCTTGCAGTGTGGTCCAAGGTCAGGAGTGATGATGTTAACAGAAAAATCCGAGGGCTCCCTTGGACAAAAACAAAGACACCAACCAGGATTACTTGGAGCAAAACAGCAGCCTGTAGGCTTGGCCTTTATTGATCTGTTGCAACACGGTGCTCCCCTCACCCGCAGGAGAGAGGAGGGACCCAGAAAAATGGCACGCAAGGCCTTATAAAGACTTTTGAAATTGCCACCCTGTAGATCAAGACCACCCCCAGAAACATCATACATACATCACAGGAGGGGTGTAACCTAAGACCACCCCTCGGATACATCACACCTACATCACAGAAAAGGCGGTCTAAAACAGAAATTTGAATGTTGTTTTTCTCCTGTTGTTGTTTATCTCCTGTCTGGCAGGTTACTTGATTGGATTGCCTGGGGAGCCTGGCCATTCTTTTGTAGTGATAAATACTTAGTTCCTGGGCCAGGTCACAGGCTCACACCCTATTCAAACACAGACATACCCTTAAGACAGGATTTGTGAAGGAAAAGACAATGGGGAGGCTTTTCCAGTTTGACATTGCAGAGAAAACATTTGCTCGGTTTAGGAATCAAAATGGTTCCAGGTTGGCCTTCCTGTGCGGATCTATGTATGTGCTTGGTTGGTACACTTATGAACATTACCATATATCTAAGACCATAAAATTCCTATCACAGTGGGAGGAGCCATGTACAGAGGGCCACATATTTCCTAGCCCTGCACCCATCAAGCTCACGCAAGCAGGTTTCGAAGATGATATTTCGCTATCCTCCCTCCGAACAACAGCCAGAGTTCCATTTGTAACTGTTGCAGCTTATGGCTTGTCAATGGACTTATCTCCATGACTTCCCCCCCCTAATCCTTTTAAATAGAAAAGCTGTGTAAATGAAATCTGGCTTTCTCAATACTCCAGCAAAAAACTGTTTGTGTGCGGTGGGTGATTAGGGAGGCAGATGTTGTCCACACTTTAGCCTCTGAGCATTGCAAAAAAAAAGAGAAAAGGAAAAAAGTTTTGTTTAAAAGAAGTGAGCAGCTGTTAAGCTATTTTTAAGCATGAGGTTAATAGGGGGAAAAACTGATGCAGAGCGGTTGAGATCGAGCTTGTAGTTCAAAGCGCATGCACACACTTCTGATCAAATCCATTGTGAGTCTCCTAATTGGAAGGAGGCTCAGCTAGCCTTTCGGTTGTGGAAAGATCTCCCATGTTATATTCAGTTTTTCCACAGCAGCAAATTAGGAGAGACTGAATGCCTTTTTTGAGAAAGGGGGAGAGGGAAAAAAAGACCAGTATGAAGGATAATCCTTTGCCAAAAAGCAGCCTCGGGTTTAGTTTGGCAAAAGGGTAGTAAGGTCCTGGTGATTAGTTTTGAAACCTTTTGATGAGGTTTAGAGGGAGTACAAAAACACGTTCCTTCTTTCTCTCTGCTCTCTTCACTATAAGGACACAATGGAAGCAGTTCTTTGTATGGCAAAGGGATGTGTGTGTGTGTGTGGAAAATGAAATATACATTCTCTTATCGCTGCAATAATACTGCTGTAATTTCATTTGTTTCGCTGTTGAACAAGTGAGCTAAACCCAGTGCCCCCCTGGCAAATCGCTGAATTATTTGTTTTAACACTTTGTTCGTCAGTTCTTATAGCAGTATAATTTTGGTCACACATGACTTGAGAGCATATCATTGTCACGCCTCCATTGCATTTTACTCACTATAGTTAAGCAAAACCTGTTTTCATCCAGGTTATGCAGTGATAAAGTGCCTGGCTCCTCCCACGCACTGCCAATTTCTCCCCCCCCCCGGCTTTCCATTTTATTTTGCTGTTTTGATCCCTGAGGTTGGGTCCACAGAATTAATCTCATCCTAGACAGCACTAAAACAGCTCGTCTAGATTATAATTAGATTATCGTTATGGCGGGTGGACTTAAAATGCAGCGTGATTAAACAGCGGTGTCTGCTGCCGCCGGATAAATGGTGACTTGTCACGCAGGTGAGCGTGTTCAGTTAGGGATGTTTTGAAAAGGCTCTTTGAGCATTCAGACTGATGGAACACTGGGTTGGAAGGGCTGGGAGAGTCGAGGAGGGGATTCTGTTTATCCTAGGCCAGTGGTGGCCAAACTCGGCCCTCCAGCTGTTTTGGGACTACAGTTCCCATCATCCCTGACCACTTGTCCTGTTAGGTAAGGATGATGGGAGTTGTGGTAAAAAAAAAACAGCTAGAGGGCCAAGTTTGGCCACCACTGGCCTAGGCTGTTTGGAGTCTACTAAGTTGACCTAGGGATGTTCAGTTCTGCCAATTTCAGTTTCTCTCTTTTTCTAGTCTTATATTCAGTCCAGTCTTATGAATTATATCATAATAAGATCTGAAAATAAAGATGCAAAAATTAAAATCAACAACTCCCCCCTAAGCAATTCCAACATCCTAAGCACGCTAGAAGCCTTGCAGGTGAACCAAGCCGCTATATCAAGCAATGCTATAAAGTTCCATGAAGTCATCAAAGCCATACTGATGAATCTTGAATTTGGTTGCTTTTCCGCACAGGGGAGCATGTTACTTTACGAAAGGTTGGGGGACCTGCAGCCCTCCAGATGCGCTGGACTACACTTCCCACCATCTCATAACCTGCCAAGTGTCCTGGGAAAAATGGAACATCTCATTTTCCTGTGCACGATTGTGGCGGCCATCTTGGGTGCCATGTGACACCTCGCCCTGGGTCACGTGACTCGTCTGGGAGCGTGTCCTGAGTTTTGAAATGAAAAGGTTGGACAGTGTGCCATCCTTTACCGTCGGCTGTGCTATCTGGGCCCGAAGTCCAGTTGTTGGCCACACACGCTGTGCTTGGAGTCCAACAACATCTGGAGAGCCGTAGGCTGTTACAGCTGTGCTGTCCCATCAGCTGAGGACCAGAAGTCTGGATTTGCACTCTCAGCAGCTAGTTGCCCATCCTACTGCTATGTATTGAGCCCAAAATTTTAGGCCTTGAAGGCGAAAGTGGGCTGACTCTACCCATCCTTGATATATTGTCATTGAATAGATTTGTTCTGTGCCACATTCTGCCGGTATGTCAGTAATATGCACACAGAGAGGTGTTAAAATAATTTTACTGTAGATAAGGGTCATAAATTTAAAAGCTTTCCGCTGTGTTTCAGTTGTAAGTCTTTCCCTCTGGCTGGATGAGTACAATATCTGACTTTATTTTCTCAGTGTAATGTCAAGTGGAGTATTGAAGATGAATCTTGCCTGAAACTGGCAGCGTTCTGCTTCCTGTCCTGTCATCATGGCATAACTTCATTTTTTAGAAAAAACTCCTCTTCTACTTTAATACAGTGCGACAACACAAGAAGTGAGTTATTGACAGCGGCTGAGGTTGAGACTATTATAACCATAATCAATAACATGCCTGCCGGAATAATAACCACTACCAGGAATGCATTTTTTTTGGTGGTATTGATCTCAAAATTATGTCTCCTCTTCTCTCCCCCCCACAAAAAAGATTGCTTTGTTACTTTTGATTTATACGACGAAATGTTTTACTTTGGACAGATAGCAGCATCTCTTAAATATTAAGGAAGGATGATGGCATCTCAAGGTGTAGCAGAGCTGCACTGAAAGCTGCCTTATAGAGAGTCAGACTGTTGGTCCACCTAGTATTGTCTACACTGACTGGCAGCTGCTTTCCAGGATTTCAGTATCTCCCAGCCCTGCCTGGAGCTGCTGGGGATAGATAGAACTTGGAACCTGAAGCAGGGAGTTGTTGTTGTTTAGTTATTTAGTCGTGTCCGACTCTTCATGACCCCATGGACCAGAGCACGCCAGGCACTTCTGTCTTCTACTGCCTCCCGCAGTTTGGTCAAACTCATGCTGGTAGCCTTGAGAACACTGTCCAACCATCTCGTCCTCTGTCGTCCCCTTCTCCTTGTGCCCTCCATCTTTCCCAACATCAGGGTCTTTTCCAGGAAGTCTTCTCTTCTCATGAGGTGGCCAAAGTATTGGGGTCTCAGCTTCAGGATCTGTCCTTCCAGTGAGCACTCAGGGCTGATTTCCTTCAGAATGGATAGGTTTGATCTTATTGCAGTCCATGGGACTCTCAAGAGTCTCCTCCAGTACCATAATTCAAAAGCATCAATTCTTTGGTGATCAGCCTTCTTTATGGTCCAGCTCTCACTTCCATACATCACTACTGGGAAAACCATAGCTTTAACTATACGGACCTTTGTTGGCAAGGTGATGTCTCTGCTTTTTAAGAGGCTGTCAATGCTTTTCTCCCAAGAAGCAGGCGTCTTTTAATTTCGTGACTGCTGTCACCATCTGCAGTGATCATGGAGCCCAAGAAAGTACAATCTCCCACTGCCTCCATTTCTTCCCCTTCTATTTGCCAGGAGGTGATGGGACCAGTGGCCATGATCTTCGTTTTTTTTGATGTTGAGCTTCAGACCATATTTTGCGCTCTCCTCTTTCACCCTCATCAAAAGGTTCTTTAATTCCTCCTCACTATTGATGCCTTTTGTAAATCTAAATAAATTGAACACCCAGATCAAGAGAGGCATGGCGGTAGGAAGAGTCAGGGCGTAAAATAAAATCTGAGTTCCAAATTCTACTGTGCGTAGCCAGTGTATAATTTTAATATTTTGTGCGCTGTGTACAGTTCTGGCTTCCTCACCTTGAAAAGGATATTGCAGAGTTGGAGAAGGTTAAGAAAAGGGCGACCGAAATTATCAAGCGGATGGAGCAACTGCCCTATGAAGAAAGGTTGTAGTGTTTTGGACTTTTCAGCTTAGAAAAGCAGTGAGTTAGAGGTGCCAAGGTAGTTTAGAAAATTCTGCATGGCATGGAGAGAAAAGAAGTGTTTCTCCGTCTCTCATTGAAGTTTAGGTGGGTTCTCACGAGACACAGTGATAACAGCAAGAACCTTTATTGAACTGACAGAACTGGCCAACTGGGGCAAAGCAACTGCTCATATACATTTCTGAAGGCATGGGCCACTCCCACGCCCAACGTGATTGGCTGTCTAAACTCCCAAGCTGCGAATCATGACTCAGAGTTGAAGGGCCAGTGGCAGAGGCCCAAATCCTGAAATGTTCTGTGATTGGATATCATGTATTGAATCCGAACACAGGGGCTCAGAATCCTTAGTCCAGACCAGGGGTAGACAAACTAAGGCCCGGGGGCTGGATGCGGCCCAAACGCCTTCTCAATCCGGGCCGCGGATGGTCCGGGAGTCAGCATGTTTTTACATGAACAGAATGTGTCCATTTATTTAAAATGCATCTCTGGGTTATTTGTGGGGCCTGCCTGGTGTTTTTACATGAGTAGAATGTGTGCTTTTATTTAAAGCATATCTCTGGGTTATTTGTGGGGCATAGGAATTCGTTCATTTTTTTTCTTTCAAAATATAGTCCGGCCCACCACATGGTCTGAGGGACGGTGGACCGGCCCATGGCTGAAAAAGGTTGCTGTCACTGGTCCGGACTCAAGCACAGGCAAACCCAGACCACGGAACACATAACACTCATAACACTTGAACTTGCAGACACCCAGTGAAGTTGAATGCTGGAATGCAGACAAGAGGAAATAATTCTTCACGCAGCGGATAGTTGCATTATGGAACTTGCTTCTTCAGGAGGTGCTGATAGCCATCACCCTGGATGGCTCTAGAATAGGATTAAACAAATTCATGGCAGGGAAGGCAATTGATGGCTGCTAGCTCTGATGGCTACGGTCTGCCTCTGCGCTTGGAGGCAGCAGTGCTTTGCACAGGCATCTGGTTGGCCACTGTGAGAACAGGATGCTGGACTAGATGGGTCAATGGCCGGATCCAGCAAGCTCTTATGTATTAGCTGAACATTGAAAATTCTCTTGTGATTTGGTTTTTATAGTTCTCCCAGTAAATGCTGATAATTTTCCTTGTTTTCTTGGGTTGTGGTTTTTTTTTAAAAAAATGCTCTATGTTGTATTTTATTGGTTTTCTAAAGACTGCTACATTAATACAAGCCAATCCAAATTTTGTTATATGGTCACAGGCCCATTAAGACTTCTGTATTAGGATGCTTTTAGTTTGTGTGTTGCCGCTGTCGGTCAAACCTTTACATTTTAAACATTTTCTTCAATTCATTATATATCATTTCGCAATTTTTTTTAACTTCTCAACATTTGTGGGGCCAGCCTCCCTGACGCTTTGAGCCTCTCTGCTGCCTCCCCCTGAGCTGTAGGATGGCTGAGGGAGAGGCAGTAGGCAGAGGCAAGCCCCGCGCTGCCGTTTCAGGCAGTGCAGAACCTGCAGGCTCATAAGCCATCATGTCACTCCTAAAAGGTTTCGTGAACCCAATTTAAAAAAACCTCATTTTGTCACCCCCTCTCAGTGATGACTGTGGCGATCGCACAGGGTCCCGGGACGTTTCACCGTCTATTGATCCCTGTGCCACCACTTTATTTCTCGCTGCCACCACCCAGGCCCTACCTGGTACAATACTGAGTCCAGTCAGGGTTAAATGGGAACATAAACTTCTGTTTATTTATTGCAGTTTAACAAGCGTGTGGTTTCATAAACGGTCTCAGTCAATTACAATCATGGGGTGCCTATGCAGACCTATAACTTCCGCTACCTGCTTTCACTCACTAAACCACCTCTCAGATATTTACTTGTCTTCCTAGCTCCTAACTGTTCCTGACTCAGCTTATTTCGCTACACTAAGTCAACCTACCCACAGACTCTATCCCAACTCACTCCAACCAACCACCCAACTCCCAACAAACTCCACTTCTTTGCCCCTCCCACAGCTGGTTTTATAGCCCTCTGACTCCACCCCCTGGGTTCTGATTGGGTAACCTGTTTAACTATTTCACCTCCAGCACTCTCATATGTTAACGTCACAATGACACCCGGGGTGAACTGCACCCCCACTCCCCCTTCCTCCACCACTGTGTACAGATGGATGTGTGAGAGTTTGCATACTAGCCTAATGTCCAAAGGCACTTTTTGCTCTGTTCACTTTTGCCACCGACCCAGTCCACTTAGGCCTCTGGCGCAACCAGGGTTGCTGCCCTTGGTCTCCAAAAAACAGGACAGGATGGGGTGGGGGATTGCATACAGTGGTACCTTGGGTTAAGAATTATTATTATTTTTTAATCATTATTATTAAGTTTCCCATTTTAACAATCCAATCAAATCACATTGAAAGTCCCAAATTATACAAATACATATCAAATAGTCCAAATATTCTGCCTAAATTATATTTTTTTTGTTGGGACTTCCCATGCTTCAAGTTCGGGTTAAGAATTTAATTCGTTCCGGAGGTCCATTCTTAACCTGAGGTACCACTTTAGCTAATGGGGCCTCCTGCTGCTGCAGCACTGCTGCTGTGCGATTTCTGTTCTCATCCTGAAGCAAAGTTCTTAACCCGAGGTACTATTTCCGGGTTAGCAGAGTCTGTAACCTGAACCGTCTGTAACCTGAAGCGTATGTAACCCGAGGTACCACTGTACCCCACAAGTGTACCGGACTGGGACATCCCGCTTTTTTTATTGCGAGAGCATAACGGCCATTTTGGTTGCCATGATCTCCTGCGATTTTGCGGTGCAATTCCCCTCCCCCCACAAAAGTGCTTTTTCGGGGCTTGATTTCGTGCAGCGCCCTTTCTGGGCGCTGTGTGTGAAAAAACACTTTTTTGGGGGGGGGAGGAGAGAAGCGCAGGGTGAAATGGCCGCCATGCTCTCATGAGAAAAAACAGCAAGAGGGCGTCCGGAAAGATGGCGTCCCAGATTTTGGCTTCCAAGTATTGGAGGGTATGGGGGAGGGAGGGAGAGAGAGAGAGATTCAGGAAAATGGAAATATAAGGCAAACTGCACCCTGTGTATTGAATCAATACAGGACATAGCATTTTACACTGAAATATGGGACAATCTTGTATTATACAGGACAGGTGGCAACCCTAGGCACAACTCACCACTGGCATCTGGTCCCTGGAAGGTTGTACAGTAGAGAATTTGGCCCTCAGCCTGAAAAAACTGCTTCCCATCCCCGGTTCAGAAGATAAACATAGTACAGCAAGCATCTTGGTTAAAGGCAGAGCATTTAAGTACAGGATTTACTGGAATCTCTCCCTTTTCAGGCACTAATCTACCTGGTCAGGGAAGACCAGCCTTTCTTCCTAGTTGAAATTGAGGCTTTGGTCACGCTTCAAAGCAGAGGTTTATCCCTTTGGTGCTTCTCGTTGTCAGAGGCATGTTGCTTTGGCCTGAAATCTTATCCACCCTCACCTGGGAGTGCATCCCGATGGACTCTGCAGGGCTTGTTTCTGAGCAGAAATGGATGGGCTTGCTCTGCAAATGTCATCATTGTCTAAAACAGCCTTTTCCCCAGGTAGTACCCTCCAGATGTTTCAGACAATAACGTTAATCACCCCGATCACTGACCAAGCTGGCTGGGACCAATGGTGGTTAAACTGAAATTGAAATATTGAAATTGAAATTGAAATACAGTGGTACCTCGGGTTACATACGCTTCAGGTTACAGATGCTTCAAGTTACAAACTCCGCTAACCCAGAAATAGTACCTCGGGTTAAGAACTTTGCTTCAGGATGAGAACAGAAATTGTGCTCTGGCGGCGCGGCAGCAGTGGGAGGCCCCATTAGCTAAAGTGCTGCTTCAGGTTAAGAACAGTTTCAGGTTAAGAACGGACCAATTAAGTTCTTAACCCGAAGTACCACTGTATACTTTATTGTCACTTGTACAACTTGTATACAGTGAGATTACAAGAGAACCCCCCACTCAGCTCTCTTAAGTCTTAATTCCCGATTAATTCCATAATTTTATAATATTTTTATTTTATAATAATAATTTTATAATAATAAAAATAATTAAATTCCATAATATCTGGAGGGCAGCAGGTTGGGGAAGACTGGTTCACTGAAATCCTGTGTGTTATTGTAGCACCCTGCTTGTGGTTAACGCTTAGCTGGAATGAAATATTCAACGCAGCAATAGAGAAATTAAAATAATAATTTATTTGTCAGACAAATAAATGAGAGGCACAGTGGTATATGGTTACCAAAGCTCTGCCTGCCCTCCAGCCCTGATGGCCAGCACTTATATTTCCTCAACCCAGCCCCCTTACTCCTCCTTTGGCTGCCTCTGTCGAATCAGCCTGGTTGAAATTCCTATTGGCTGTTTGCTAGAACCAATCATAAAAGATACACCCATTTCCTATTACCTTTTATGGGAGACAAAGAGCTATATTTCCTTCTGTCCATAAATGGCAGACAAGTAGCCAAATATCTTACATTTGCCTCGACAAGGCACCTTAATTACCAGATCACCTTTTGCCCCTATATTCTAAAACAGATGGCTAAAACAGATGGCTCGTGGTATTTATGTTTTATCTTAAACAGAGATCTTGGGTTCACCTTCTCACACACCATCAATGAAATAAGAATCTAACATAAGAATCTAACATTTCTTACTTTCCTTTGCCTACTACATTCAGACAACAAATATCATACATAACATAAATAACTTTTTAAAAGGAAAAGACCTTTGCAGAGTAAAAAGGAACTCAGTTGAAAAACAACTTAAAAAGCTCTTCAAATTACCCCCCCCTTTGCCAGCCAGCTGCTTTTCCCATTAGCTCTTAAACCCTATTAAAATATGGCTCTTTGTCTGATGGGAGGCACATGGTATTATTTTCTGTTAATTAGTGTTTTTGCAGCTTGATTGTATTCTGTAATATGTAGGGTCAGTGTAACCTTTGCTCTCAGCCTGCATTTCCCTTTTATGACTTTGTATTTCCCTTTTATGACTGCTATAAATCAGAGGGGCCCTTTGTCCAAGAGGATAAACACCTGCCAAAGTCCTTAGAAGCTGTGATGAAACATTTGCAAATCTTTAAGCTCATTTTAAAATACAGGCCTTGATCAGATGCCTCATTATGTGACAATGAAAACGGAAGCAAGAAAATATTGGAAAGGACAAAATTATGGTTTGGAAAACTGAGGGAAGAGAGACTCGTTGGAAACAGTGAGATGAACAGTGAATACTAAAAGTGAAATTAGAGCTAGTTTATTTTTTTAATTAAACCAAACTTCCATAGCTCAGTTGGTTAGAGCGTGGTGCTGACAACACCAAGCTTGCACGTTTGATCCCTGTAAGAGACAGCTTCATATTCCTCCATTGCAGAGGGTTGGACTAGACCAGGGGTCTGCAACCTTTAAGACAAAAAGAGCCATTTGGACCCGTTTCCGAAGAAAGAAAAAACTGGGAGCCGCAAAACCATTGCGACATTTAAAATAAATATATCTCCGGAGCCGCGATCTGACAGAGGGCGGGAAGGTGACGTCGGGACGGTGCGTGACTAATGCACGCACCGCCCCCATGCGACATCACAGCCAGTACAGCGCCCGCCACAGTGGGGAGTGTCAGGGCGCACAATGCGCCTCCTCCCCTCGGTAGTATCCGTCCCGGAGCCGCGGCAAAGGTGTAAAAGAGCCACATGCGGCTCCGGAGCCGCGGGTTGCTGACTCCTGGACTAGATGATCCTTAGGGTCCCTTCCAACTCTATTGATTCTTTGAGCACCAAAATATCTGGAGGACTGTCACACGGAAGAAGCAACAAGCTTGTTTTCCTCTGGCCCCGAGGGTAGGACCTGAACCAGTGGATTCAAATTACAAGAAAGGAGATTCCGACTAAACATCAGGAAGAGCTTTCCTGACAGTAAGAGTTGTTTGAAAGTGGAACAGACTAGATAAGCCTTTGGGTACCTTCCAAATCCATAATTCCATGAATTCACAGCTGTATAGGGTGGATAAAAATCAATGATTTAAGAAACAAACAAACCAAAAAAACACTCCCAGATTGCTTTTATTTAAATCAGATTTTTTTATTTAAATCAATTTTTTTGATTTAAATCTTTTTTTTTATTGGATTTTGTAAAATAAAATGCTTTTGGAGGAAATAATCTTTCTAAAGATAGTTTTCTATTCAAGTTACATTATAGTCCAGAGGCCATCAGGAAATAAGGATTTGTTTTAAGTTTTTCATGCGTGCTGAAACTCAGTCTATTTTTTTTTTAATGTTTAACCACATCAGTTAACAAATATGGATACATATGCTATAATGTTATTGTTTTAGTTAAATAAATTGTTTAAATTGTTATTAAGGAAATGATTATTTTTCTCCTTCCAATAAAGGACAGCAGGAAAGTTGTCCAAATATAAACAGTTAACTTACAGTATTAAACCTCACAATGATTTCATAATTATCTGTCTATGTATTTCTAATAGTAGAGTGGTACCTCGGTTTAAGAACAGTTTACGAACGATTCGGTTTACGAACTCCGCAAAACCGGAAGTAGTGTCCCAGTTTGCGAACTTTACTTCGGTCTAAGAATGGAATATGAACGGTGGAAGGGCACCGGCTGCAGAAGGCCTCATTAGGGAAAGCATGCCTCGGTTTAAGAACGGATTTGGTTTAAGAACGGACTTCCGGAAGGGATTAAGTTTGTAAACCAAGGTACCACTGTATAACTAAAATCAGTAATTTTTGATATAACTGCAAAAGCTACTCTGAAAATTTATTATTCCAAAAATGAAAACTTCATCTGGTTGTAATATAAAGGTAAAGGTAAAGGGACCCCTGACCATTAGGTCCAGTCGTGACCGACTCTGGGGTTGCGGCGCTCATCCCGCTTTACTGGCCGAGGGAGCCGGTGTACAGCTTCCGGGTCATGTGGCCAGCATGACTAAGCTGCTTCTGGCGAACCAGAGCAGTGCACGGAAACGCCGTTTATCTTCCCCCCGGAGCAGTACCTATTTATCTACTTGCACTTTGAGGTGCTTTCGAACTGCTAGGTTGGCAGGAGCAGGGACCGAATAACGGGAGCTCACCCCGTCACAGGGATTCGAACCTCCGGCCTTCTGATTGGCAAGTCCTAGGCTCTGTGGTTTAACCCACAGTGGCACCTGCGTCCCTACCAGCAGGAATACCTTTCTGTAAAAAGAAGAAGAAGATTTAAATCAAGTCTGTCTAACTAGTGATTTAAATCAAACCCACCCTGCAGCTGTAGGAATAGAGTGTGTTCCAAAACACACACATTTCAGGTGTCAAAGGCCAGGCTAAACAGGTGCATTTTCAGCAGGACCTGAAAGCTGTACAGGGAAAGTCCCAGCCACATTGCTATGGGGAGAGAATTCCACGGTTTAGGGGCTGACATAGGCAATGCCCACTCCTGTCCAGCACCACTTGAATTTCTGGTGGCAGCAGATCTGCCAAGAGTGCTTCCACTGCTGATCTCAACACCCAAAAGGATTTGCAGGGAAGGAACTGGTCTCTTAGATATTTGGGGCCTAAGTCGTCCGCATGTCTTCCCATTAGTCATTTGTCCACCCCACACATTTCAATGCATTTCGCCGTCACTTTCCAAAATGCAAAAAAACCCCACCTTCACAGTGTGTTTGTGTGTTTTAAAAACATTGGTTTGTTGTGCCAGGGCGACAGAGCCCTTCAATCCACTTTAAATGTGCAGTTACGGCATGTGATTGAACGCAGACGGTTTGCAGGCGCCTGCAGCTTTTGGGAACTTTGAAAATGTGGTCCGTGGATGTTTCAGCAGCCGCTTAGTTGAAAGTTGTTTTCAGTTTAATAGATTTAACAATGCCGATGTCCCAGATAAAATGCTGTGCAAAGCTTTTTTTTATTTTTTTACACTATTTAATCCCTCCCTTTTGTCCTCGAAAGGCCTCTGCCTTTGTCAATGTCAAATTAGTTTTTGTGGCCTCAATATGGATAGGAAGTGGACTTGACGCTAAATGGGACAGGAATCCTGACAAAATGTTTTTTGTTTCTCTGGAATCTTTATGTCTGTTTCTTTCTCTCTCTCTCTGTGACCGCTTTCTCAAAATCAAAGAATGCTTCTTTTGCAGAGGTGGGTAGATATGGGAGGCATTCAACCAAAAACTGGAAATGATTACACAATGATGAAGATTAGAAACACCTTCTTCTTCTTCTTCTTCTTCTTCTTCTTCTTCTTCTTCTTCTTCTTCCTCCTCCTCCTCCCCTTCCTCTTCCTCTTCCTCTTCCTCTTCTTCTCTCCTCCCCCTTCTCCTCCTCCATTGCTTATTATCAAAGCCTCCAAGAGCTATACCTTTCAAAACATGAACATATTGCACCATTAAAATCCTTGTGAAGCATTAATGTTCTCATACAAACATACTGGGATACCTCAGTCAGTAGAGCAGGAGACTCTTAATCTCAGGAACATGGGTTCGAGAGCCCCACATTGGGCAAAAGACTCCTACATTGCAGGGGGCTGGACTAGATGACCCCAGTGGTGCTCCCTTCCAACTGTACAGTTCTATGAAACACCTTGAAATATACTCGGAGTCCTGTAGTGATTTCATGCTCTTTATTGCAGCTTGTAAAACAGTGATTGAATTGCCCCCCAATCCTCAGGCTTTTATATACATTATTTACACAATGAGTCCCGTCTGATTGGCTGATTCTGCTTCCCTCCTGGAGCCTGATTGGTCTTTTCCTGCAGGCCAATCAATTGTTGCATTCTAGGATCTACCAGCCTAATAGGCTGATTAACTTCCTCCTGGAGCTTGATTGGTCTTTTCCTGCAAGCCAATCAGTTGTTGTGTTCTAGTATCCTACTTGCCTATTGTTTTGGATCCAAGCTTAGTACACAACACACCTACACATATTAATACCCCCACATATCCCAGAGTGGTTCAGCAGTCGTTCCTCTCCACAGGGAACTCTGGAAGTGTAGCTCTGTGAGGAAAATAAGGTCTCCTAACAACCCTCCTAAGAACAGCATCTTAAAAAGCAGAGACATCACCTTGCCAATAAAAGTCTGTATAGTTAAAGCTATGGTTTCCCCAGTAGTGATGTATGGAAGTGAGAGCTGGAGCATAAAGAAGGCTGATTGCCGAAGAATGGATGCTTTTGAATTGTGGTGCTGGAGGAGACTCTTGAGAGTCCCATGGACTGCAAGAAGATCAAACCTATCCATTCTGAAGGAAATCAGCCCTGAGTGCTCACTGGAAGGACAGATCCTGAAGCTGAGACTCCAATACTTTGGCCACCTCATGAGAAGAGAAGACTCCCTGGAAAAGACCCTGATGTTGGGAAAGATGGAGGGCGCAAGGAGAAGGGGACGACAGAGGACGAGATGGCTGGACAGTGTTCTCGCAGCTACCAGCATGAGTTTGACCAAACTGCGGGAGGAAGTGGAAGACAGGAGTGCCTGGCGTGCTCTGGTCCATGGGGTCACGAAGAGTCGGACACAACTAAACGACTAAACAACAACAACAACCCTCAACACCTTTAACTACAACTCCCAGAGTTCTTTGGGGGGAAGCCATTACAGTTTAAAGTGGTTTCATAGTGCTTTCAATGTATGGCACGGATATGGCCCATGTAGCTCAGTATGCTCCACACTGACTGGCAGTGGGTCCCCAGGGTTTTAGACAGCCCCCAGTCCTACCTCGAGATGCCAGTGATTGAACCTGGGACTTTGTGCATGCAAATAAATCTCCCACTTCACCCCCTCCCTGGTCCAGATTTAGGTTTGATGAGGCCCTAAGTTACTGAAGGTAATGGGGCCCTTAAATGTCCAGCTGTCCTTTGTCAACAACAAATTGGTGCTGTTTTTTTGTGTTGAATATATGCTATATGGTAATTTATGGACCTAATAGGTATCTAAGGGACACGGGTGGCGCTGTGGTCTAAACCACAGAGTCTAGGGCTTGCCGATCAGAAGGTCGGCGGTTCGAATCCCCGCGATGGGGTGAGCTCCAGTTGCTCGGTTCCTGTTCCTGCCCACCTACCAGTTTGAAAGCACGTCAAAGTGCAAGTAGATAAATAGGAACCGCTCCGGCAGGAAGGTAAATGGTGTTTCCGTGCGCTGCTCTGGTCTGCGGACAAACGCCACCTCCCTTGGCCAGTAAAGCAAGATGAGCACCAGAACCGCAGAGTCGTCTGCGACTGGACCTAACGGTCAGGGGTCCCTTTACCTTTAATAGGTATCTAAAGCCATTTGCACGTAACAAAATAAGTATTTTATCAAAGTAATTGATACAGAAATGAGCAAACCAGTGATATTTTAGAGAGCAAGGCTAGCAGGCGGGGTCCATTACTTACATCATAGGAGCCTACACAACACAAAACACTGACGCTCTATGTAGGTATTATTTTATTTGTTTTTTATCTTATATTTTGGAAATGTACATCCAGGTTTTTTTCCCTTTAATTTTTTTGGGGGCCCCACAAGAGAGTGGGGCCCTAAGCTATAGCTTGTTTAGCTTATACATAAATCCAGCACTGCCCCCTCCTATAATGCAGCCCTCTGATTAATATGTTTCCACAGTGGTCCTCGAATCTGAATCATAAGATTCCTCAATAACATGGTGACTTTCATAGATGCAGTTCTCTCCAATTTCCCTAAGCCTACATTATATTTCCCCCCCTTTAATTAGAAATCACCCTCCCCCTTTTAAGACCAGGTGCATTCTCTTTTATCCTCTTAGTTCAGATTAGGGGGGGGGACCTGCTTTGTTCTCTGGATTCCAGAAGGGCAATGCAGCTGTTTGAACGAAATATTCCACATCTTCTTGAATGGCGACGGTGAGTGATGGAAGCGATCAAACCTTCTGGGGTCAAGTTCAATTGATGTCACAGGCTTCCCATCATTCATATATACCAGACATGTCCAACTCCCAAGAGACTGCGATCTACTCCCAGTATTAAAAAAACTGGCAGTGATCTACCCAGAGCTGTTTTTGGGGAGCATTGCCAAGAGGAGTTGAGCCTTTTTTTAGGGGGGGAGTTCCAGGAGTTCTTTTTTGGGGGGGGATTGCAAAAAACCGCTCACCCAGCAGTCCACTGCCCTCTGTGCCCAGCGGCGATGGGATCTAGCGCCAGGGGTGGCGACATTTCTTGCCCACTTGATTTAATCCCGCGATCAATCAGGATCACCTTGGCGATCTACCTGCCAATCGCGGTCAAACGGTTGAACATGTCTGATACAGTCATACCTCGGGTTGAAGTCACTTCAGGTTAAGCCTTTTTGGGTTACGCTCCGCGGTGACCCGGAAGTAACTGAGCGTGTTACTTCCGGGTTTCGCTGCTCGCGCATGCGTAGACGCTCAAAATGACGTCATGCGCATGCGCGGAAGCGGGGAATCGTGACCCGCACAGACGCGGGTTGCGTTCACTTCAGGATACGAACGGGGCTCTGGAACGGATCCCGTTCGCATCCAGAGGTACCACTGTATATACCTAGTAAAGGTAAAGGGAATCCTGACCATTAGGTCCAGTCGGGGCCGACTCTGGGGTTGCGGCGCTCATCTCGCTTTATTGGCCGAGGGAGCCAGCGTACAGCTTCTGGGCCATGTGGCCAGCATGACTAAGCTGCTTCTGGTGAACCAGAGCAGCGCACGGAAACGCCGTTTACCTTCCTGCCGGAGCGGTACCTATTTATCTACTTGCACTTCGTGCTTTCGAAATGCTAGGTTGGCAGGAGCAGGGACCGAGCAACGGGAGCTCACCCTGTTGCGGGGATTCGAACCGCCGACCTTCTGATCGGCAAGTCCTAGGCTCTGTGGTTTAACCCACAGCACCACCCGCGTCCCGTATATACCTAGTGGACTCTTGTAAATAAAACAATTCTTAGAAGTCTGCGGAAAAGTTTCCTTAAAGAGCAACCAAGATGTTCAAGGGGCCAGAGCGATTCCCCAGTGTTGCAAACTTACAACATTGGGGGCCTTTTAAAATCAAGCAAGGGCCGGAGGGATGGACGGGACTTGACAGAGGTGTGTAAGATAATGCATGGGGTGGAGCAAGTGGATAGAGATAATTTATTTGCCTTCTCCCATAACAAAACTTGGGGACGTCCAACGAAGCTGAATGTCGGCAGGTTCAGGACAAACAAACTGCACTGTTGTGGCTGAAATCCAGTGCAACATGTCAGCAGGTTGATACAGCCGCAGTCCCATAACATAGCAGTGTGAAAGGAACATTAAAAACCAGGGCAGAAGCATCCCGAATGCCTTTAGGGAGGTATTTTTATATGCAACGGCTGCAGCTCGGACTTTGGTGGCAAAGGGGTGGAAGAAAGAAGAAGTCCCGACAATAACAGATTGGCATAACAAGCTACAAGAATTTGCTGAAATGGTGCAGTTGACAAATAGCCTGAGAGGCAATTCAAAACAAAAATTTATGGAAAAGTGGGATCGATATAAGATATATGTTCAAAAATGCAGTAAAGTTTCGCTATCTATGCTAGCATTCGATTGATGTTGGAGAGAGACTGAGTTGAGGAATAAGACCATGGGTACATATTGATATAGGAAGGTATTAGATAAAATGTAGAGAAATACACAATAATAAGAGTACATTCATTTGTCAAAAAGGAATTTAGGCAGGAAGTCCAAAGTGTTGGTACATATATGATTTTGGAACAGTTTTTTGTTCTTGTTTCCACCCCTTTAGGTTTATAAACTTTGTATACATGCTGAAAATTATATTATAATAAGCCTTGTGATGTAATATGATAATGTTTACCAATGTAACATAAGAACGTTAATAGCGTTTATTAATTTTCCAATAAAAACATCTAATTAACATATCAAATCAAATCCAATAAAAATAAAAAACTAAAATAAAAAAGTCCAATTGTTTTCCAAATTTTAATAATATTTGTTTTGGCTTCCCACGGTCTGAATTCCGAAGCGCTTTCAACATCATAGTCCTGCCTCTCATCATCATCATCATCAGTGTTTTTCATAATTCCATATCCGATTTTTCCCCTCCACGTTTTGACTCTGGTTCTGTGATCTTCATTCATGTCAGAAAACAGATACTTTTTTTTCTATGGAGTGCAGATTTGTCCGTATATTGTACTCTTTCAGTTGTTTTTGTTTTTTCATCGCACATAAGAACGTTAATAAATAAATAAAACTCAAAACAACAACAACAACAACAACAACCAGGACAGAAGCATAACCAGGAAAGTTGGCATGAGAATTGTAGAAACTGGGTGGGACCCTGTGGGGTCATCTAGCCCAACCCCCCTGCAATGCAGGAATCTCAGCTAAAGCATCCGTGTGCAGACAGCCGTCTGGGATCTGCTTAAAAACCTCCCAGGAAAGGAGAGTCCATGACCTTCCAAGGTAGCCCGTTCTACTGTTGAACAGCTCTTACCGTCAGAAAGTTCTTCCTGAGGTTTAGTCGGAATCTGCTTTCTTGTAACCTGAAGCCACGTCTGAATACACCGTCATTCCGTTTATTGCAGAATTCCAAATAGTGGAAACGCTGTTATCCCTGCAGGAGGAGACCATGCCAGGCTTTTACCCTCTTTCTGCCAGTTCCCAAGTTTGAATACTGCATTCAGTTCCGCCCCCTAAAAAAAATATTAAATGGCTTCCTCAGGGGCTCAAAACGGCAGTGATTTCCCGCCTCTAAATACAATAATTGGCCAATTCGTCCCTTCCAATGAAATAATTCATTTCATGTCCATAAGAGAAGAAAGACCATGTAATGTATGTTCTTCTCCTCAGGAGGCTTTTGACATTTCCTTGCTTGTTACTTTTGCCCTTCTTGGAGCAAATGTCACTTGAGACCCTTTAACAACAGCCAAAAAGGAAAAAAGAATTGTGTTTATTTTGGACCACTTGTGTCATTTCAGATGACATCAAGAGGCTGACTTACGGGAAGTCAAAATGTCATGTTCGTGGAGGCTCGCTTCTTCCCTTGTTATTATAATGTTCACGTTGTTCGTATAAGCAACCCCGGAGCCCAAAATCATATGTGGGGTTGCTTAAAAATGGTTACATTAAAAAAACAAGAGGGAAAAGGTCCTGTCCTGTGAATGTCATGACATAACCTGGCTTGGTCTGCAAGGTCCCAGCAGGAGTTTCCCCACAGGGAATTCTACAGGAATGGAACGAGAGATAATTGTGTTGGATTTCCTCATTATAATCCTAGCTCTTCGGTCCTGGTTTCTAACATTCCCTTTGCTTGCTGTGTTATGGAATTGTGGCTTTTTGATTGACATGCCACCATGTTGCGCTGAATTTCATTTGTGCCGGTGTTTCTGGCTAGCTGGAACTTGTCCTTCAACTGTTACAATGCCTCTTCCTTTTCTGGAAGAAGGGTCAAGACTGTGTGTAGAAACTAGCCTTCTGTGGAAGGATAAAATTCACATACTGTATTTTCCCGTGTATAACATGCTCCCATGTACGTGGGTCCTGGGCCGCACGAGTACAGTGGTGCCTCGCAAGACGAACACCTCGCAAAAAGAAAAACTCGCAAGACGAAAGAGTTTTCCGTTTTGGAGGTGCTTCGCAAAACGAATTTCCCTATGGGCTTGCTTCGCAAGAAGAAAGCCCATAGGGAAATCTCCGCCAGCCTTCAGAAGAGGTCCTGGACCTCTTCTGAAGGCCGGCGGGGGGCAAAAGTCTTTGCTCCCCCCGCCTGCCTTCCCAGGACAGCGGAGACTTCTCTGCTGTCCCGGGCGATCTGAAAATGCTGGCGGGCGGCAGTGAAGGCTTCGCTGCTGCCCGCCAACATTTTCAGATCGCCCCGGGACAGCGGAGAAGTCTCCGCTGTCCTGGGGGCTTTTAAAATGCTGGCAGTCGGGAGGAAAGCCCTCCTGTCCCCGGAGCTTGCGGGGTGGGAGGTGGGGAGAAGGGCTTTTCTTCCCACCGCCAGCCTTCAGAACAGCCTTCTGAAGTCTGGCGGTGGGAAGAAAAGCCCTTGCCCCCCCCAGCCTTCAGAAGAGGTCGGGGGACAGACTGTCCCCGGACCTGGTCTGAAGGCGGTTTCCCTAGGAACGCATTGATTGATTTTCAATGCATTCCTATGGGAAACTGTGCTTCGCAAGACGAAAAACTCGCAAGAAGAAAAAACTTGCGGAACGAATTAATTTCGTCTTGCAAGGCACCACTGTACCGATTAGATCTGTTGCCTCTACACCAAACAGCTGCTTCCAGTCATGTCACTGGGTCCAGTCCTAATGGGAATCACAGAATCATAGAATTCTCGAGTTGGAAGGGACCATGTGGGTCACCTGGTCTCACCCCCTGCGATGTAGAAATCTTTTGCCCAACATGGGGCTGGAACCCAAGATTCTGAGATTAGGAATCTCATGCTACCAACTGAGCTACCTCAGGTGTAAGTTGTGCCTTTGTCATCCTACAGGGCTTCAGGGTGGTGGAAGGAAAATTGTGCTGTTTTTTTTTTAGCTCTTAAAACAGGAAGAAAGGGAGGGCTTTTACTCTGGGGTGTGGTTGAAGGGGAGGGAGAAAGGTGTCATGGGAAAGCCTTTTGCATATTTTAGAACTCATTAAGCAAATGCTCTCCGCTGCTCAAAGAATGTAACTCATTAGTCTGTGCTATAAATGCTGCGCTAGACATTTGTTAGAGCTTGTGATAGTCGATTAGATTAAGTGCTTCCCCCCCCATCATTAATGATGTTAAGCTATATTAGTTGTATATATGGCGAGTTAAAAATGCATTTCCCTTTTATGCTGCCGCTTGTAGTTTCTTGGGCATTGTACTTCGCTGGCCATTTGGGAGCTAATGTTTGGCAGATGAAACATTCGGAGATAAAAATATGTCATGCTGTGGCTCCCTCCCTTCGGCTGTGAGCATTATATATTTCCATAAACAAATTCTGATGCATATGTTGGTTTTGATTTATTTTGATTTATTACATTTCTATCTCCCTGTTTCTATCTATGGGACGCGGGTGGCGCTGTGGGTTAAACCACAGAGCCTAGGACTTGCCGATCAGAAGGTCGGCGGTTCGAATCCCCACGACGGGGTGAGCTCCTGTTGCTTGGTCCCTTCTCCTGCCCAACTAGCAGTTCGAAAGCACACCTGTGCAAGTAGATAAATAGGTATTGCTCCGGCCGGAATTGCTCTGGCATTTCCGTGCGCTGCTCTGGTTCGTCAGAAGCAGCTTAGTCATGCTGGCCACATGACCCAGAAGCTGTACGCTGGCTCCCTTGGCCAATAAAGCGAGATGAGCGCCACAACCCCAGAGTCGGTCACGACTGGACCTAATGGTCAGGGGTCCCTTTACCCTTTTATCTCCCTGTTCCTCCAAAGAGCCCAAGGGAGGAAACCTTTTTCTCCTCCTCCCTGTTTATATCTTCACAACAACCCTGTGAGGCAGATTAGTTCCAGCGCACAGTGCTAGTTTTGACCTATAAAGCCTTATGCAGCTCAGAATCTCAAGGACCACCTCTGCCCATTTGAATCGACCCAGACCCTGTGATTGTCATCTAAGACTCTTTTTTTGTGTGCCCCCTCCACAGGAGGGCTGGAGGGTGGCAACACAAGAACAGGCCTTATCAGTGGTGGCTCCCTGCTTGTCGAATGCTCTGCCCTGGCAGGCTCACCTGACACCATCATTCCATAGCCTGATGTACCAGGCAATGCCTTTTCTTCTTCTTTTGGCTAGACCTTAAGCTCTTAATTATCTGCGGCCTTGAGTGTGTGGAATGTTTCAATCCTGCCTTTTAAAAATATGGATGAGTTCTAGAATTTTCTTTTTTCTTCCATGCTGGTTTCAATGTATGTGTTTATATATTGCAAGTGCATGTATAACTCAGTTGGTTGGAGCGTGGTGCTGCCAAGGTTGCAGGTTCGATCCCCGTTTCGGACAGCTGCATATCCTACATTGGACTGGATGATCCTCAGGGTCGTGTGTGTATATATATATATATATATATATATATATATATATATATATATATATGTAAAGGGACCCCTGACCATTAGGTCCAGTCGTGATCGACTCTGGGGTTGTGGCGCTCATCTCGCTTTATTGGCCGAGGGAGCCAGCGTACAGCTTCCGGGTCATGTGGCCAGCATGACTAAGCCGCTTCTGGCGAACCAGAGCAGCACACGGAAACGCCGTTTACCTTCCCGCCGGAGCGGTACCTATTTATCTACTTGCACTTTGACATGCTTTCAAACTGCTAGGTTGGCAGGAGCAGGGACCGAGCAACGGGAGCTCACCCCGCCGACCTCCTGATCGGCAAATCCTAGGCTCTGTGGACAGCGCCACCCGCATCCATATATATATATATTTCATCTTTACATATAATTTCCAAAAATCATATAACATATTTTCTGATCTTATACAATGTTATGGACTTCCATCAACTACATCTGAAGATTTTTCAGTCTTTATCACTTAGTCTGCATTTCATTAATTTCACTATTACTTAATAGTTCTTCACTAATAATTCTCTTCATAATTTTTTTCTGCAATATTTCGCATAGTCCTCCTTACAAAACTTCTTGCAATCCTACTAGTGTAATCTGTTGATTACAATTGCTTTTCAAATAATTCACATATTTACTCCAGTCCTCTGAGAATCTCTGATCCCACAGGTTTCGAATCCTTCCTGTCATCTTATCCAATTTTGCATAGTCCATTAATTTCATCTGCCATTCTTCTTTCGTCAGTAAATCTTCTTGTTTCCATTTCTGTGCCAACAATACTCGTGCTGTCATTGTTGCAGCTTTATTGTCCTGTCTATTAATATCCTCACCTACAATGCCAAGTAAAAATGCTTCTGGTTTTTTTTAATAAATGTATATTTCAACATCTTTTTCATCTTATTATATATCATTTCCCAGAAGCTTTTCACTTTCTTACATTCCCACCACATGTGACAAAAAGATCCTTCTTTTTCTTTAAATTTCCAACATTTATTACTTGTTTTATACATTGTAGCTAATTTCACTGGTGTAATATACCATCTGTACATCATTTTCATCATATTTTCTTTCAGAGCATTGCATGCTGTAAATTTTATTGCTTCTTTCCACAGTTTTTCGATCCTCAGGGTGCTTTCTAACTGCAATTCTATGATACTATGAAGTTACCTTGGATAAAAAAAGAGAGACCAATATGTTTACTTGTATTAGGCTGATAAACTGTGACTGGCCCAGGGTCACCTAGTGAGCTTGATGACTGAGTGAGGTTTTGAACCCTGGTCTCCCAGGCCCTAGTCCAACACTCTAACCCCTACATTGCACTGTAATTTTTTTGCAGTGTTTGGAATTACTTGCACAAGGACGTAACACATAGAAGCAGGTTTTGTCATTATCCACAGATGTTCTAGAGTACATGCTTTGCAGGTATGTTTGTTTGTTTGTTTATTTATTTATTTATTTACGGCTATTAGCCCATAAAATATGTACAAACATAAAAACACAGAGACATAAAGACCGATATATCCGACAACAGAGGGTGAACACCACGATGCAAGGGTGGGTAATTGAGCAAAGCCAAATGACAGCTTGGGGCCGGGAAAGCTCCAAGGGACGGTTCACAGAAAAAGAAAAACTGAAGACGAGATCCGACATGCACTCTCATCATAACAGTCCGATTAGTTTTGATGTTTTTGTTGTTTTTTGGTGGTTTTTGTGTGTGAGATAACCGCATTCAGGAATCTCGCCACCTGCAGAGTTACAGAAGGATCAGTATCCTGCAAAAGCAGTGCGGCGTGTAACTCAACAGGCCTGCCAACCAAGCGCAGTAAAGCAGGACCCAGGAATTTAGACCTGGCTATGCTATGTAGGGGACAGTTGAACATTATATGTGGAAGAGATTCAACAGTTTTCCCGTCAGACACGCATAGCGGAGACACCAAACCCTTGGAAAATCTGTGGCTCAGTAGGTTCGATGGAAAGACATTGAACCTTGCATGAATAAATGCAAGTCGGTGTGGTACTGATGAAAGAGATGACATGTATGGTGGAAGGCCAAGTGGTGGAGTTATTCCGTGATACCTGGGGGAGCAGACACCCCCACCTCTGGCAAGGTTGTGTTGATTTTCAATGTCTGCTAGTCTTTGCTCAATAAGGCTTTTGGCTGAGCGTAAGTTCATCATTGCAGGTATGATCTGTGGCGTCTCTGTGTGGAGCTGGGAAAGATCTTAATGAGTCCCTGCCAATATTTGGTGCCCTCTAGGTGGTTTAATGTGATGTATGGAAGTGAGAGCTGGACCATAAGGAAGGCTGATGGCTGAAGAATTGATGCCTTTGAATTATGGTGCTGGAGGAGACTCTTGAGAGTCCCATGGACTGCAAGAAGACCAAACCTCTCCATTCTGAAGGAAATCAGCTCAACAACTTTGCCTGGTAACGACAATGGGTAGATCACAGCCAGTATTTTTATACTGTGAGTAGATCACAGTCTCTCTGGAGTTGGACGTGTCTGAGAAATACTAATAAATCACAATGTCTGAAATAAGGATGGAGCTCTGTAGAGGCATTGGCTGGCTGGCTTCACAGTTTCTCCCCACATTGTGATTTTTGCACAGCACACACACATACCATGATTCACAACACATTGCCAGGTCAAAAGCTATGAAACCGATACCACAATATGGTCTTCAAACCGGTTTTGGATGATGTATCTTCCAGCACAGGTCACCCCTGGAGGTGCACTCCATTGTCTCTTGAGACAGATGGATATGAACTCCCAACTATACTTGGAAGACCATAGGTTTGCCCTGCCTGCCTTACGGCAAGTAAATTGCATGGGTGCCAACTTTTCACCTGGCAATTGATGGGCAGCCCAGCTGTTCACTATGCAAATTGGGCAAAACAAGTGTGGCATCAGAGGGCTTATTGTGATGAGAACCTAATCGTGCTTCTGTAGTTGTGTTTTGGTTTTTTGCTATTAAAACGCAATGAAGAAAGAGTATGCGGTGGAGAAAGATTGATGCCTAATTATTGTAATAGCCCCTCTATTATGTTACATGGCTGCTCCATTCTCCAGAGTGGAAGAACGCTAACATGAATGATCTTTTCTGCAAAACAACTCGCCCCCTTATTCATTTTAAAGCATGCTTGCTGCTGGGTTGTTGGTTTTTTTGCCAGTTCCAAAATTCCTGTCTCGCTCTCGAATGCGTATTTCTTGCAGCGGAAGGCAAGAAACACCGAGAAAACTCTGTCCTTAAGTGTGGGCAGAGCTCTTGAAATACGAATGGTCCGTAAAATACTGTGGATGGGAAGGAACCCTCATTGCAGGATAAGTCCTTCTCTGTATGCACCCACAGATTCTGTTCCAGGAGTCATCTCTTCTACGCAGAATGCTGCATAGAAGCTGACCTTTTGCGTTGAGCAGCTGACATTAACAAGTGTGATAATTAAACATTGCTACTGGCTTTATTATCTCTTGGCAACCTCAATACTGGGGGTGGGAGGTTTGATTCTGATGTAACCATGGAACGCTTGCTCTCTCTTTTTTTAAGTTATGCTGGAACAGATAGGAGTCGATTGGATTTTGCTTGAAGAAAGAGTGGGTGCTGATCTGGCCTCTGGCTTGTGAGTCTTATCGGGAAAAGTGAACAAGACTTTGTACGTCAAATCTTAGGGTGTGCCCTAAAAGAGTGGAGGAGGAGGACAGGCCGAGGGATTTTGTGAGGACAGGTATGGGAGGTTTAATGATTTCCTGGCCTATAGAGTGAGATGAGCGCGCAACCCCAGAGTCGTTCGCAACTGGACTTAACGGTCAGGGGTCCCTTTACCTTTTACCCTTCTCAATGGGACGCGTTTGGCGTTATGGTCTAAACCACTGAGCCTCTTGGGCTTGCTTATCAGGAGGTCGGTGGTTCGAATCCCCGCGACGGGGTGAGCTCCTGTTGCTCGGTCCCAGCTCCTGCCAACTTAGCAGTTCAAAAGCATGCCAAAAAGTGCAAGTAGATAAATAGGTACCACTCCGGTGGGAAGGTAAATGGCGTTTCCATGCGCTGCTCTGGTTTCGGTGTTCTATTGTGCCAGAAGTGGCTTAGTCATGCTGGCCACATGACCTGGAAAAACGGTCTGCGGACAAACGCTGGCTCGCTCAGCCTGTAAAGCGAGATGAGCGCCGCGAATCCTAGAGTCATCTGTCACTGGACTTAACTGTCAGGGGTCCTTTACCGTTACCTTTACCCTTCTCAATGACCCAGAGCTCTAAAACCAAGTGTCACACTTGTTCCAGGGATGCTTAATTTGTATTAGACCATGGGTACAGAGCCCCAGACCTGGAGGAAAAATGAAACAGCTCAGTTGGTAGAGCGTGAGACGCTCTATCTCAGGGTCATGAGTTTGAGACTTGTGTTGGGCAAAGAGATTTCTGCATTTCAGGGGGTTGGCCTAGATGACCGGTCCCTTCCCATTCTACAATTCTATGATTTTATGTGGTTCTCCATGCTTATTATTATTATTACCATTATCCTCCGCATCATGGATTCAGTAATCGCCTTCTAATCTCAAGGTGATTTATACCTAAGATAAATAAAAAAAAACCAAATCCCTGGGCAGAGGAATTGAATTTTAAACCACTATGGAAACTGTAGCTCTACGAGGGGAATAGGGTCGCTTTAACAATTGTTGACACCCTTAAGAAATTACACTGCCCAGGATTCTTTGAGGGGACGTGGTTGTTTAAAGTGGCATGATACTGCTTAAAATGTACACTCGTACCTTGGTTTTCAAACAGAATCCGTTCCGGAAGTCCGTTCGACTTCCGAAAACGTTTGAAAACCAAAGCGTGGCTTCCGATTGGCTGCAGGAGCTTCCATTCGGCTTCCAAAAAAAGTTCGCAAACTGGAACACTTACTTCTGAGTTTGTGGCATTCGGGAGCCAAAATGCTCGAGTCACAAGGTGTTCGAGAACCGAGGTACGACTGTGCAGTGTAAATGGAGCCTTAGAATAGTGAGTTTTCTGGAAAATGTTGAACTGTGGAATATTTTTTTCTGCGAATTAGGTTAATTATGATTCCCCACCCCCCGATGTCCTAGAACAGAGGTGAGGAGCCTCTGTCTGGCAGACCAAATTAGGCCAATCAGCTCTCCCCATTTATTCCACCCACCTGCGCTATACCGGATGCCCGGTAAGGGCAGTTAGCATGGAGCCTGGCCAAAGGGGGATGATTGACAATGTCTGCAAAGACCCTTGTGCAGCCCTTCCCATGGCCTGATAATCAATTGTTTGTCAGGCACTTTGGAAGCACTTTGCAAGTCCTTGGAATTCCCTCCGCCCAGCTCCATGGGTTAGCTTTGACAGCGTATTTATAACATCAGATGATTGACAGATATCACCTGTCAAAGTTGTCCCACAAGAGGGAGGGATAAGAATCTGGCCCACACGCTGCAAAAGATTCCCTTTTCCTCTCCTAGCAAACTTTTTCAGCTGGGGGCCAGTCCACTGTCCCTCAGACCTTGTGGGAGGTGGACTATATTTTGGAAAAAAAAAAAATGAACAAATTCCTATGCCCCACAAATAACCCAGAGATGCACTTTGAATAAAAGCATACATTCTACTCATGTAAAAACACCAAGCAGGCCCCACAAATAACCCAGAGATGCATTTTAAATAAAAGGACACATTCTACTCATGTAAAAACATATCGGTACTGATTCCCGGACTGTCCGCGGGCAGGATTTAGAAGGCGATTGGGACAGATCCGGACCCTGGCCCTTAGTTTGTCTATCCATGTTTTACTGGCATTAGGAAACAGAACTAAAAAAGAAAAGAAGTATTTAGCCTGGAATATTTTAGAGAGGGAAATGAAACTGCACTTAATGCACTTTTAAACTTTATATTATTTAGGTATGTTTATTATGATCCTTGTAAACGTTTATAGTTGTGTACTTCCTGTGCATTGTTTATTGTTTATTTTTTTAAAAGGAGAGATGCTGGAAACTGTTGACACGCTAATAGGTTTTAGCAGCCCAGTGAACTGTGCATGATGTGCTGACTCACAGACTTCCTAGTGATAATCACCTGAAAGACATTAATTACAATGTTAAAACTGCCATGCTTGCCTAATACTGTATCCTTGCTACTAATGAACTTACGGAATTGCAACTTTTCTGTGGAAAATGAAAGCAGCAGAAATTTTTCCGTCCCACTTTCTATTCACTCTGATTTTTAAGCTTTTTTTCTTTTTTAAATCAGTTGCTCCTGTTCTTGTTGTTTTTCTTCTCATTTTAATTGGTACTGATATTGTAAGACTGGTTTCTTGGCTGTATTATCATTGAATCCTTTTTCCTGTTTTTAGTGGTCTCAGTGGACCATTTTAGAAAGATGGCTTGTAAATTTAAATAATAATTAATCTTTACAGTGACCTTGTGCGGGAGGCTCAGTGAGGCATTACTGACTTGGCAGTGTGGTGCAGTGGTTAGAGTGTTAGGCTAGGTTGTTGGAGGCCGAGTTCAAATTCCCACATGGCCATGAAGGCTCACTGGGTGGTTTGGGGCACATTGCCTCTCTCAACTTAGCCTACATCACAGGGTTGTTTTGAGGATAATACGGAGCAGGGAAGTTTTGGGAAATGGTATACAATGAATTGAAAAAAAAGTTTAATATGACATTTGTAAAAAAAAAAACCAGAAGCATTTTTGTTAGGGATTGTAGGACAAGACCTTCCAAGAAAAATCGGAAATATATAATTGGAAAGACGCTAATGCACATACATCAAGTGAAGATTGGGAGTAAAGACTGCTGATTAATGGGATCTCTGTGAGCGGAGTGACGGGCTGGACAATAAATCAAGTGAAGAATCATCATTAAAAGACTGGTGTGTTTTAATGCGGGGGGGGGGGGGGAGGAAAAAACTTTTCTTCTTTTTGTTTTACCCAATAATCCTCCCCTCCAGAGAGAAGAATCGTTGCAAAATTACTAATCACAAGCAGGAGATTAAGAACGGTGTGGATGAATTACTGATCAAAGAGAGGACTGGTGGAAACATCGGGGAATGGAAAGAAAGTTTTATGACGCAGTTACAAATGGAGTTTCGTTAAGACAGGCTTGCCCATAGGAGAACGAGGGGGAGGAGGACCAGGGTCATCGGAATGTGAATGTATGGTTATCGGAATGTGATCTTGACCTGGCAGGGCCCCCTGAGATATAGATTGGCAAGCCTGTGGAAATCAACAGACAGACTGTGGGAATGTTCTTTACGGAGGTGTGGAAATGGCGCCTGTTCTTTATATGATATGACTCTTGGAGAGTGTAAAACCCACACAGGAATGTTTGTTTTCAACCCGCTTGTGAAGATTATCAGAGATCACAAAGAAAGGAATATATGATAACAATAAGAAGATGAGGAAAATAACAAAGAGACTATCTGGACAGAACTGGATAGAACTGTTTAATTAAAGCAGCAGCAAGAGTGATGTTTGGATCCCTTTCGGAGCTTGAAGTATGGGTACCCCCAACAAATTTTTTTAAAATCTGGCTGTATAATTTGGAACTAATGTGATTTGATTGGCCTGTTAATAAAAATTATATTTTTTAAAAAAAAGAAAAACAAAGAATCTAGTTATGTATGCTACAACAGTGGCAAGAGTCTTGATAGCACAAGGATGGAAGAATGAGGAAATCCCAACAAAAGAACAGTGGCAAGAAAAATTGATGAGTTATGCAGAACTGGCTAAATTGACATACAAATTGCAGGACAAGGACAACTGTGACTTTAAGGAGGAGTGGGAACTTTTTACAAATTATCTAAAAAGACAACAAAATGAACTGGACTCCTTGGCAGGTTTTTAATAAACATACACAAATTTATTGGTTGATAACATGATAGACAGACAATGCAAGGATATGCATAATTTTATAACATGCAGAGAATAATATATGCAGAGAAATCAGAGAGAGGAGCTGAGGGAAGTCCCTGGTGGGTGGGGGGGAGGGAGGGATGGAAGGGCGGGGGCAGGGAAAAAGGGAAAAAATAATGTATGTGATTATATGATTTGATAATTTGTTATGTCAAAATTGCTTAATAAAAGTATTTTTTAAAAAATAAGGAGCAGGGAAGAATGATGTACACCACCTTAAGCTTCCTGGAGGAAAGGTGGGATATAAAACCATAGAATTGTAGAGTTGCAGAATTGTACAGTTCGAAGAGACCACAAGGGTTGTTATGTATTCAGTGGTCTATGTTTGCCTGAGCTTGAGTCTGGACTAAGGATTCTGAGCCCCTGTGTTCTGATTCAATACATGATATCCAATCACAGAGCATTTCAGGATTTGGGCCACTGCCATTGGCCCTTAAACTCTTGAGTTATGATTCGCAGCTTGGGAGTTTAGACAGCCAATCACGTTGTTGGCCCAGAAATGGAAACAGGAAGAATTACTGATGAAAGAAGAATGGCAGATGAAATTAATGGACTATGCAGAATTAGATAAGATGACAGGAAGGATTCGAAACCTGCGGGACCAGAGAGTCTCAGAAGACTGGAATAAATATGTGAACTATTTGAAAAGCAATTGTAATCAACAAATCATGCTAGTAGGACTACAAGACGTTTTGTAAGGAGGAATATATGAAATATTGCAAGGATGGTTATGAAGAGAGTTGTTAGTTAAGATAATTAAAAGTACAGTGGTACCTTGGGTTACAGACGCCTCAGGTTACATACACTTCAGGTTACAGACTTCGCTAACCCAGAAATAGTACCTCGGGTTAAGAACTTTGTTTCAGGATAAGAACAGAAATCGTGCGGCGGCAGTGGGAGGCCCCATTAGCTTAAGTGGTACCTCAGGTTAAGAACGGACCTCCAGAACGAATTAAGTTCTCAACCTGAGGTACCACTGTAATAGTGAAATTAAGAAATGTAAACTAGGTGAAAAAGATTAGAAAATTTTCAGATGTGATTGATGGAAGTCTAAAAATTGTATAAGATATGAAATTATGTTAAACAATTGTTGAAAATGATATGTTAAAAAATTAATAATAATAAAAAGACAGCCAATCACGTTGACAGTGGGACATTGACATATAACACCAGTCTTGAAAGACCTACATTGGCTCCCAGTACATTTCCGAGCACAATTCAAAGTGTTGGTGCTGACCTTTAAAGCCCTAAACGGCCTCGGTCCAGTATATCTGAAGGAGCGTCTCCTCCCCCATCGTTCTGCCCGGACACTGAGGTCCAGCTCCGAGGGCCTTCTGGCAGTTCCCTCACTGCGAGAGGCCAAGTTACAGGGAACCAGGCAGAGGGCCTTTTCGGTAGTGGCGCCCGCCCTGTGGAACGCCCTCCCATCAGATGTCAAAGCGATAAACATCTACCTGACATTCAGAAGACATCTGAAGGCAGCCCTGTTCAGGGAAGTTTTTAATATGTGACATTTTAGTGTATTTTTCATCTTTGTTGGAAGCCGCCCAGAGTGGCTGGGGAAACCCAGCCAGATGGGCGGGGTGCAAATAAATAATAATAATAATAATAATAATAATAATAATAATTATTATTATTATTATTATTATTATTATTATTAGTGGCCCAGTCCTTCAGAAATGTATATAAGTAGTTGCTTTGCCCCTGTTGTCCAGTTCTGTTAGTTCAGGCTTCCTCAACCTCGGCCCTCCAGATGTTTTGAAACTACAATTCCCATCATCCCTGACCACTGGTCCTGCTAGCTGGGGGTCATGGGAGTTGTAGGCCAAAAACATCTGGAGGGCTGAGGTTGAGGAAGCCTGTGTTAGTTCAATAAAGGTTCTTGTTGTTATCACTGTGTCTTGCTTTGTGGGAACCCACTTACACTTCAAGAGTCACCTAGTCTAACCCTCTGCAATGTGGGAATCTTTTGCCCAGCGTGGGCAAAATCAATCAATAAAAGTGAATCAGTAGCAGTCACCCAGTGAGCTTTGTGGCTGATCAGGAATCTGAGCCCCAGTCCAATCCTATGCATGCTGTACTGCAATCTCCGGATGAACGGTAGAATTTCTATGTTCCTATTACTGAGTTGGCTCCCCGTAGGCTTGAGATACTATTTGCTCCTCAGTTAGACAGATTATGTGAGGCATGATAGTTTGCCTTAGTCCTATAAACTTTCCTGGGGTCTTTTCCAACTCTACAATTACCGTATTTTTTGCTCTATAAGCCTCACTTTTTCCCTCCTAAAAAGTAAGGGGAAATGTGTGTGCGTCTTATGGAGCGAATGCAGGCTGCGCAGCTATCCCAGAAGCCAGAACAGTAAGAGGGATTGCTGCTTTCACTGTGCAGCGATCCCTCTTGCTGTTCTGGCTTCTGAGATTCAGAATATTTTTTTTCTTGTTTTCCTCCTCCAAAAACTAGGTGCGTCTTGTGGTCTGGTGCGTCTTATAGAGCGAAAAATACAGTATATAATTCTAAGAGTATCTGTCTTTACGATGGAGTTCTTCTCTGTTCCTTCATCTAACAAAATGGAAGACAAAAATATTGCCATTACAGGCTCTTGACGTATGAGAGGCCTCATCAACATCGTCTCTCATAAAGCAATCATGTTCTAACATATATGCTCCATTTCAGAGTAATTTAAACTATTGATCTTTCTGCCTACCCCTCCTTCCGTGTCCCTTCATTTCCCGTGAAGGAGTCAGTTTTGTTTTGAATTCTTCCTTGTCCCCTTTTATCTGACTGAGTTACTCATCTGCCCCCCCCTTCATTTGGACTTAATTGTATTCAGAAGCGAGTTTCTCCCAGGTTATGCTGTCTCTTTACTTCAGGGGACGCCTCTTGTGAGTTGCCGTTGGTTCCTCAGAACAAGCATTATAATCACTCTGCTCAAGAGTCCACCCCCCCACTCCACCCCGGGACTTCGAAAATAGCTTTTCTGATTGCAAGGCAGGCTGGTATATATGAAAATACATTTCGTTTACTCATAGCCTCTGAATAGATGATTGAGGGCTGGAAGGAACGCATGTTTGGGCAGAAAATAGCAAGTGAGTTAATTGCAAACAAGACCTCTTTGGAAGGCTGGGGGGGGGCACAGGGCAAACTTTAAAAGGCACAGGCGATCCTGTTGATTGGATTGCGCCCCCCTCAGTCGGCGATGCCCTGAAGTGGTGCTCCTCAGCTGGCTGGCATGGTGCATTTTCAGGGGTGGGCCAAGAGACAGAGGTGAGCGTCCTTTGCTTCGAAATTGCTTCGTTGGCCTTTCGTTATGCTTTTAGAAAATTGCTGTGCCTCTTTTAAAGAAAGCGGTTTCACATAGTAACATACAGGGCAGTAACAGCAATGCGGGTCACATCTGCGTTCTATGTTTAAAGCAGCACCATACCACTTTAATGGTCACCCGCGACTTCCCCCAAAGAATCCTGGGAGCTGTAGTATGTTAAGAGCGCTGGGAGGTGTTAGATTCAGGTAGGTAGCTGTGTTGGTCTGTAGAAATATACAGTGGTACCTCGGGATGAGAACAGGATCCGTTCTGGAGCCCCGTTCGCATCCTGAATAGAATGTAAGATGGGACTGTGCATCTGTGCATGCACGGGTCGCGTTTTGCCGCTTCCGCGCATACAAGTGATGTCATTTTGAGCGTCTGTGCATGCGCAAGTGGCGAAACCCGGAAGTAACACACTCCATTACTTCTGGGTTGCCGTGGAGCGCTACCCAAAAGCGCTCAACCTGAAGCACATTCAACCTGAGGTATTACTGTTTATAAAAAATAAAAAATAAAAATGTCCAGTAGCACCTTAGAGACCAACTAAGTTTGTTATTGGTATGAGCTTTTGTGTGCATGCACACTTCTTCAGATACACTGAAACAGAAGTCACCAGACCTTTATATATAGTGAGACGGTGGGAAGGGGTATTACTCAGAAGGGTGGTGGGAATGGGTGATTGGCTGGCAGGTGTGGTAGACCTGTTGATGTCTGTTAACGACTGCAATTGGTCTTACAGGAAAAAGCAAGGGATGAGATGGCCAAAAATAGCTTTATCATGTATAACGAGATAAGAATCCAATGCCTCTATTCAGACCAGGTCCCTCCATGGTTTTAAGTTTGGTAATACGTTGTAATTCAGCAACTTCTCTTTCCCGTCTATTTCTGAAATTCTTTTGTAATATGACAGCTACTTTGCGATCTTGTATAGAATGTTCTGGGAGATTGAAGTGTTCTCCTACTGGTTTCTCTGTCTTGTGATTTCTGATGTCAGATTTATGTCCAATCATCCTTTGGCGCAGGCTTTGGGTGGTGTTAGGAGACCCTCCTTTCTTCCCCTCACAGAGCTACAATTCCCACAATTCCCTGGGAAGAGGGACTGGTTGTTAAACCACCCTGGGAACTGTTGCTCTGTGAGGGGAATGAGAATTCATAGTTCTTTGCACCATTGAAGTAAAACACGATAGGTGAAAAGAAAGGACAGGTGAACGATAGCCTGGCTAATGTGGTTTGTGCTTTGGGCCTTCTGGTGCAGTTTAAGCAGCGGCACAAAGCCTCAGGGGATGTAGCAGTCAACCGGGGCAGGGAACTGAGGTGAGGATATAAGAGAATTAAACACTGGTTGGCTTCCATCCAGCAGCTTCTCCTCCAGTTGTATTGCTCCCCCATGAAATCTGCCCAAGGGCCCAAGCCAAACATGTTGCTTGAAAGCATCTTTATGAAATGGGTGGGAATGCAGTTTTTCAGCCCATGGGATACACTACATTCTGGGCAACCTTCTGAAGTGGGGCAGGGGCACATGCCGGTGGTGGGTGGGGGCAGAGGTAAAAATGGGCAGAGCGAGGAATGTAAATTTCACCTTTGCGCATTAGAAGAACAAGAGTTTGGATTTGATATCCTGCTTTATCACTACCCGAAGGAGTCTCAAAGCGGCTAACATTCTCCTTTCTCTTCCTCCCCCACAACAAACACTCTGTGAGGTGAGTGGGGCTGAGAGACTTCAGAGAAGTGTGACTAGCCCAAGGTCACCCAGCAGCTGCATGTGGAGGAGCGGAGACACGAACCCGGTTCCCCAGATTATGAGTCCACCGCTCTTAACCACCACCCCATGCTGGTTTCGACACCCCTCTTGCACCCCTCCCTGCCCTCCATCCAGACAAGTAAGAGCAGAGGTGGATTTAAGGGAGTGTGACTGGTTTGCCTGCACAGGGAGCTGAGCCGCGAGGGCACCACAGCCATGAGGAACAAGGGAAGGCAAGGGGCAGAGGGAGGTCTGGACCTTGGCGTCACACAGGGAACTGCTGAAATTTGAAAGCCCCAAGTGTGCAACTGGTAAAAGCAGGGGTCAGCAAACTTTTTCAGCAGGGGCTGGTCCACTGTCCCTCAGTGGAAAATGAATAAATGAATGAATGAGTGAAAATGAATGAATGAATGAATGAGTAGAAAAAAATATGAATGAATTCTCATGCCCCACAAATAACCAAGAGATGCATTTTAAATAAAAGCACACATTCTACTCATGTAAAAATACTCTGATTCCTGGACCATCCACTGGCCGGATTGAGAAGGCGATTGGGCTGGATCCGGCCCCCGGGCCTTAGTTTGCCTACCCATGGGTAAGGGGCATCATCGGAGTTCAAGGACACATTTCATCCGTGCAAAAACCTTGGTGTGCAAAACAAGACCAGTGAGGAGCGTGGCCTGGGGAGAGGAGGTGTGGCCTGGAAGGCGTTCCAAGAACCAGATGAAGAGGCCTGGTGGGTCCCTGGACCTGAGATTCCCCACCCTCATTATGAAATGTTTCCGTGTTTTTTAAATATTGTGTTGGGACCCTCTGCTTTCTAATTTGGATTGCAGGAGGGAAGCAGTAGTCTTTTCTTCTCATGTCACATTTCTGCCAACGATGGCCTCTCTTGTGGAAAAAGAAGGAGGTCCCATTGATGTCGGTGGGAGTCCCCCCCCCTCAAAAAAAGAAGCATAGGCATGATGATTTTCATCAAGAATGCAGCTTGGAAGGGAAGAGTTGAGCCTCCCACCCCCACGGAAATCTCCTTCTGCACCTGCTAGTATAATAAAACAGCAGTACTGACATGCTTTCGGGTAACTGCTTGGAATTGCCTCGCGTTTGCCTCCCCCTAAGTACTGTCATTTGCTGTGCTAGCAGATTTCTTTTCCCTTTTGGATCTGGGTAGGTTTGCTTATTTTTAGGAAATGAGTTAGCAGGGAACAACTGGATCTGAAATAATGCCAAGATCTTGCCTCCTTGACTTTCTGAGCGTGGATTTGCTCAGCAGGTAAGAAATTACAATTGGTAATTGCAAGATGTGAGGTGGGGGAGAAATCTTTTGCGCCAATATTGGATATGCTTATGCGTGACTCACGGCTGCTATCCTTACCATCCTGCACCAGCTCCTACAGCATTGTAACCCTCTTAAGTCAATTGACTCCTTAAAGTTTTTTGATTTTGATAAGCAGAATTTCTTCAGTACGTGCTTGACTTGCCGCTGTTTCTTCCATTTCCGAGGGCATTTCGCTTCCTGACCTGCTCATGCGAGCACAATGCCGAGCAAACAAAGTGTTTTTCAACAGTTATTGCTGTACAAATGACCACAATCAAGCAGTTTCCTTTGCATTCAGGCACAAGTTGTCCTGTTAAGAAAAGCTGCACTGTTTTTTACCTGTGCAGTGACTAATTGTGAAACAACAGATTGCCTGGAGCTTACTGGCTTAATGGGCAAATCTTGAGTTCAGATCTTATTTCTGCATCAGGCATGTGTAGTACCTGTGTAGAGTTGAGAGGGTGAGTGAGTGGGCCTTACTCCCTCTTTCAGTGGTCATTCTACATTATTCTGTTTGCCCCAGGGTTCAAAGGGTTGACAAGCCAGCACACACACACACACACACACACACACACAAATTTGGGTTCCTGCAAGTGGTCTTTTGCAACCACTTAGGAATCAAGAAGTCATTAAACGAAACAAACATCTGGTTTGGGCGTAACCTACCTTGTTCTGTAGAGAGCTTGAGTCTCAGGAGAAGTCCATCAGTATCAATAGTCTTTGAGTCAGGAATCCATGGCTCCCCAAGCATTTTCAGGACCTTGGAGAGCTCCCAGAGTCCAGCTGAAGCAGTATTATAGACGGCTCTGCAAGCACCTGCCGTATTTTTTGCTCTATAAGGCTCACTTTTTCCCTCCTAAAAAGTAAGGGGAAATGTGTGTGCATCTTATGGAGCGAATGCAGGCTGTGCAGCTATCCCAGAAGCCAGAACAGCAAGAGGGATTGCTGCTTTCACTGCGCAGGGATCCCTCTTGCTGTTCTGGCTTCTGAGATTCAGAATATTTTTTTTTCTTGTTTTCCTCCTCCAAAAACTAGGTGCGTCTTGTGGTCTGGAGCATCTTATAGAGCGAAAAATACGGTATATCCAACTGAAGCCTTGTATCAAGGATGCGGGAGTTTATTTTAGCCAGTTGGCCAGATCTTTATCTCCCTACCCACTAGAAGTCCAGATTTGAGAGATGGGCCAAGTCACAATGATGTCAAGTGATGCTCCAACTCTTGGGACTTCAAAGCACAGCGAGGGGGCTTTTTTGAAAACCTTTTTGCAGAAAGCCCTAGGCTTATCTTTCCACCTCTGAAAACCAGAGAGGTAAAGAGCAGCATGGCGTTGTTTGCAAAAGGGCTTTCAAATAGCCCCACACTGTGCTGGGGCTTCAACCTGGGGTCTTCTGCATGCAGCGCAGGTGCTCTTTCACTGAGCTATGGCCCTTCCTTTTGGGAACTTGGCTTGGATCTTCGTATGTTATTGCTTGTCTTTTTTCAGATGTGTTTATGGGTTTATCTAGTTATGTGAAGCCAACAGCAGATTTCTACCAGCTGGCCAACAGGGGGAAGAGTTGTTATTTCTTATCCACACAGCAGGCAGACGTGAATTAGATGTGCAGACATGAATCCTGGACAGAGGCGCCGTCTTGTGCCCAAGATTGGGGGGGGCCCTGTTGCAGGCATGTGACATCATGTGCCTGGCACTTTTTGCACATGTGTGACTGTGATGGCCTGGGATTCAGACTCGGATGCTGAACCTGAGGGATCCCAGCCTGCACAGGATTCACCGCCTCAAGAACCAGCTGAGCCGGGGCTGGGGCTTGAGCCTGAAGGGTCCTCACCTGTGCTGGATCCTCAGGTGCAGGCACCAGCTGAGTCTGCTCTGGCTCCTGAGGTGATGGAGGACCCATTGCCTGCAGGTGCTCCACTCTCAGCCCCATCAGAGGAAGCTGAGGTTGCCTCTGGGTCCGGTAACCCTCCAGCCTCTCCTGAGCTGCAGAGGCTCAGGGCAGAGAGGCGGAGGGAACTAAGTTCCCGCAGGAGGAGTGCTCGCCTCCAGGCCAGGAGAGGCGAGTAACCAGAGGATCAGGGCTGCCCTATGCCTTGGGGCAGATAAAAGCCAGTCAGCTCCAGTCCCAAGTTGTGGGAGCTACGTTGTTGGTGGCCAATTCCTGCCTGAACCCTGTCCTGCTGGATCTCCTTACCTCACCCAACTCCCTGCCTTGGACCCAGCTTCAGCTTTGATGGACGGCTTCAATACAGCACCCACGACCTCGGACTGGACTCGGACCTCGCCTCCCAGTTAACCCACGGGACCAGCACAGTGACATCATGTGCATGCGATGTTGCATCATTTGGGAGGAGGCTGAGCATTGAGCTCAGTGCTGTGCATCATCTTCTCCTGCTCTCAGGAGGAGCCAGCTACTGAACCACACCATGCTTGGCCTCCTCTGCCCCCTCAAGATTGTGGGGGCCTGGCCCCGTGCCAGCAGATATTGAGGGGGCTGAATACACCTCCACCCCTAGGAGTTGGTGTGCCTGCTGGCTGAATGTAAAAGTTTCTATCGTAAGTCATTTAGAGCCTTCCTGACCTTTGCTGTTCCAAGATCTCTTAAAAGTTTCTGCTCCTTTTGACCAGAAGTTGTTCCCTGTTATACTGAGTTCAACTTTTGGAAATTACTTGTAGTGACCTTTTTTTGTCAAATAACAAGACAGATGAGTTTCAGTGGCAGGCTTGGAGTTCTGAACCAGCTTTCTGGGATTTAATCAAGAACACCGGAGAAAACAAATGCCTGGCTTGGAAAACTTTTGCTTGGGATCTCAAATGCTGTTTTCAGTTAAGTGTAGATTATTTATCTATTTTATTTGCATCCTCCCTCCCAAGGGAGGCTCAAGGCAGTGTTCATGGCCCTCTCACCATTCATTTGCACAGCAACCCTGTGAGGTAGGCTAGCAGCTGATGACAGGATCAAGGTTCATGGAAGATAAGTCTATCCATAACTGCTGATGGTTATGTTCTGCCTCCCCGTGTCAGAGGAAGTAATGCTTCTTTAGAAACCACAAGGAGGGGAGAGTGCTCCTGTGCTTGCCAGTTTCCCAGAGGCATCTGGTTGGCCTCTCTGAGAATGGGATTCTCATCTAGATGGGACTGAATCGCGGAGGCCATTCTTGGCTTCTCATGGTACCTACCAAGCCTCATGGACAAGTGGGAATTTGAACCCAGGTCCCCACCCTATCCTAGTTCAATACTCTAATGGCTTTAGTCTGCTACTCTAGCCACTACATCACTGGCTAGCAGGGAGCTGCCTTTGGTCTTTTTTCTTTTTAAACTAGAATCCCGATGTTACACCAAAGGTGTTTGTAAGTCTTAAAGCAAGAAGATCTTTATAATGATCTTGGGAGAGTAGCTCAGTTGCACGGTAGATGCTTCAATCAAATTGCTTCCCCTTACAGCTGCATGACCTCTGCTGGTCAATGTAGAGAGCACTGAGCTAAGTGCTTGGTGAGATAGACTCAAGTTGTGACTATAAGGAGCACCCTCCGTGGCACCTGCCGCAATCTCTTGAGTGCTAGGCTGGGTGGGAGACCTGGAGGGCGATTTTCATTCCCTGCACTGCCCAGCGGGATCGCCAGAGCGCATCCCTGCAGGTGTAGCCAACATGGTGCCCTCAAGACGTTGTGAGACTCTTAACTCCCATCAGCCCCAGTCAGCATGGCCAATGACCAGGGGTGATGGGAATTATAGTCCAGGAGCATGCCGGTCAATAATCACACAGTTCAAGTTGGAGTTAACTCTTTATTAGCTAAAACACGATCTTCACAGACTTGGCTGAGTGTCAGGCCTAATGAGCAGAGCAGTTCATTCCCGGTGGTCTTACTCCATGGAAAACAATTGCCGAGACTGAAAGTCCCCACATCCCCACAGCAGTCTAAGTCCCCTCCTTTCCAGGGCTTTCACCAAGCAATCAGAGACTGTGCTTGCATGCAGCCTGCTGTAGCCCCGCTCGTTTCAGCCCTCTTCTGGTTCTGGGAGATGGGGGGGGAGAGGATCTTGTCGCAGCAGGAGGGGGAGTCTCTTGTGACTCTTCATTAGGCTGACTCATCTTTGCCTCTTGGCCTCCCTCCTCCCATTCTCCTGCTTCTGCCTCTGATTCTGGACTGATTCTGCCACAAGCTCTGTTACCTCTTCTGTTTCCAACACCTCTTGCCATTCTTCTCCTTCTGGCCACTCCTCCTTGTCCCACCACTTCCCCCCAGGTTTTGAACCTTCTTCCTTTGGTGATTCCCCAGCTGGTTCCTCACGCCATTCGTCTGTGTCCAACAAGTCCATGACATCCTGCAACACCTGGAGTCCACTACCTTGGCTTCACCTGATTTATATGGTGCATTTAGGATCCAGTACAATACAGCTTTGAGAGTTGCCTTGAGCATGAGCAAAGAGTAGAACAAACACCTTGCCTGGGAGTGCTGATAAATAAATTCTTAATGTTCATTGTAATGTTTCTGAAGTGTTGTTGTCTTGGCAACAAGACCTCTCTCTTGTTAAAAAGAAATCTACCTCTTAGCCAGCTATATTTTCATTGCATTTTTAAACAACAAAGGTTCCAACTTATACGGATAAACTAATAACAATACAGCAAATTAGTGACAGTACAGGGTGTTCTACATTGCCATTAAACTTACTATCCCAGAACATTGCAAAAAAACCAGCCATCTCTCCATAAACGTGTTAGCTTGATTATTATCATGTTTATCACCTGCTAATTGTACCTGGTTTTGGGTCACAGCTATCTTTTCAGGCTAGGACCTTGGATGATCTTTCAAGTACCTTTTGTGGATGGTAAAGGGACCCCTGACCATTAGGTCCAGTCGTGGACAACTCTGGGGTTGCGGTGCTCATCTCGCTTTATTGGTCGAGGGAGCCGGCGTACAGCTTCCGGGTCATGTGGCCAGCATGACTAAGCCGCTTCTGGCAAACCAGAGCAGCGCATGGAAACGCTGTTTACCTTCCCGCCGGAGTGGTACCTATTTATGTACTTGCACTTTGATGTGCTTTCGAACTGGTAGGTGGGCAGGAGCAGGGACCGAGCAACGGGAGCTCACCCCGTCGTGGGGATTCGAACTGCTGACCTTCTGATCGGCAAGCCCTAGGCTCTGTGGTTTAACCCTCAGTGCCACCCGTGTTCCTTTTGTGGATGGTACTCAGGTTTAATTTTTCAAGCAGATAACCGTGGTTTTAGAAGGCACATGCTAGAATGTGAATATGGAGCCGAGAATACCTCTTGTGAAAGAAGTGTGTTTGTGTGATTGGCTCCTGGAACCGTACAGTGGATGAGGCCTAGGAGTTATCATTTTCCAAAACTGGGTAATTGTTGCCCTCTGCAAAACAAAGGTTTTTGAATACTACTGTGATCTTGGGAGCAAGGCAGGAAGCTCAGCTGTTAGCAGTCTAAATTATAGGCTGCGGGTGTGTTTGTGTTGCGAGACATCCTGTTATTGCTTTGCACTATCCCTCTGTACTTGGGGACTCGCTGGCTTTAATACACCGAAATAAAGAGCAGCGAAATTAGGATCATTACAAAATCTCTCCCCCCCCCCACATCTCCTATCCCAAGAGATTGCAACTCAGGCTGTGTGATTTGCTTCTTTCAAGATTTAGATGTGCTCTATCCCTTTCTGCGAAATATGTGTCAGCTTTAATAAAGGCAGTGAAATGTTTTCTGAATGGCTGTGCTACCCGAGTTCATTGTGGGGCACTGCCTGCTGTGTTGGTGCCTCATCCATTTTTCTTTTGCAAAATTTGGGCCTGGGTTGTGTTCCGGTCTAGAAAGAGCCTTTGTTTTAGAAAGGTGATTTTTAAGAGATTTGCTTTGCATTTCCCACAGGGGGTTTGCCGGGTGGTGTGTGTGTGTGTGTGTGTGTGTGTGTTTGTGTGTGTTGCCTGTTTCTCTAGCAGCAGGTGGTAGAATTTGCATTGCATTGAAGTGGGTGTAGTGGCAAGGATTGCAAAAATAAAGATTACATCTCTGCTTCTCAATAATATAACAAACAGTGCAATCCTACACACACACACACACACACACACACACACTGTTAGAAACTCAGATATACAATGGTGCCTCAGGTTACATACGCTTCAGGTTACACACTCCGCTAACCCAGAAATAGTGCTTCAGGTTAAGAACTTTGCTTCAGGATAAGAACAGAAATCGTGCTCCGGCGGCGCGGCGGCAGCAGCAGGAGGCCCCATTAGCAAAAGTGGTGCTTCAGGTTAAGAACAGTTTCAGGTTAAGAATGGACCTCTGGAACGAATTAAGTACTTAACCCGAGGTACCACTGTAGTGCAATTACAGGCTCCCTGGGAGGGCATTCTGGGGGAAGAGCATGGATGGAGAACCTTATGCTCAGGGGCCAAATATGGCCCTTGAGACCTCTGTGACTGCCTTTGGGACTCCCCCCAAGCCACACTCCCCACAACCCCTCGATGGAGTAAAGGCAGTAGAGAGAGTGCACATAGTAACTGTAGGGACGCGGGTGGTGCTGTGGTCTAAACCACTGAGCCTCTTGCACCACTGATTTTTAAATATTTTTTTATTAAAGGTGTTACGATAGTGGCTGTTTTCTTTTCAATCCCTTTCTTAATAATCCATAACTTGGAATTCATTTTTTTTTCACAGCCGGAAAATCCACCCCCCCCAGCAGTGTAGTGTTTTGAGCAGGCAGAGGCAAACTCCGGCCCTCCAGATGTTTTGGGACTACAACTCCCATCATCCCTAGCTAACAGGACCAGTGGTCAGGGATGATGGGAATTGTAGTCCCAAATATCTGGAGGGCCGGAGTTTGCCTATGCCTGGTTTTGAGGAATCATTTATATTTTATAGCAATTGGTTTAAGTTCTGGTTCACTTCTAACGAGGACCCCCTAAAGGTATTTAAATTGTGGATCGCTGATTTACTTTGCAAATGTGTGACTTGCAGATGTGTGAACATCTCTTTGTGTGAGTTTTATATCACTTTGAAACTTTAGGTGTGCGTTTTCAGGTGGTGTTGGGTTCATTTTTCTGCCTTAGCTGTTTCAAGAGATGTTCACATGTAGAAGAGAGTAAAAAGCTATTTAAAAACACCATAAATAGTGGTGTGGGCAATTGTATATGATAGGGCTTAGCCCAGGCTTCCTCAGACTCAGCCCTCCAGATGTTTTTGGCCTACAATTCCCATGATGCTTAGCTAGCAAGACCAGTGGTCAGGGACAATGGGAATCTGGAGGGCTGAGTTTGAGGAAGCCTGACTTAGCCTCCTGAGAGTTTTGATATATGATCAGTGCTGGATTTATGTATAAGCTAAACAAGCTATAGCTTAGGGCCCCACTCTTGGGGGGGGGGCGAAAATTTTCAAGGAAAAAAACCTGGATGTACATTTCCAAAATATAAGATAAAAAACAAATAAAATACAGCAACAGCGTTTTGTGTTGTGTTGACTCCTGTGATGTAAGTAATGGGCCCCGCCTGCTAGCCTGCTCCCTAAAATATCACTGGTTTGCTCATTTCTATATATAGGGTGCCCATATTCTGCATGGACTGGTTGCATGGCTACATGTGCAAATGGCTTTAGATACCTATCAGGTCCATAAATTACCATATAGCATATATTCTACACAAAAAACAGTGACAATTTGTTCTTGACAAAGGACAGCTGGACATATAAAGGGCCCCATTACCTTCTGTAGCTTAGGGCCTCATCAAACCTAAATCCGGCCCTGTATATGATATGCTTCCTGCCCCCTTTTGTCTCTGGCTGCACCCACCAATGTCATGTGGCCCCTGAAAGGTTGCGCAGACAGAAAAGTGGCCCCCAGGATGAAAAGCATTCTCCAGGCCTAATCTATCAGAAGACGCAATGGAAATCAGAAGCAACAGAAATGCACAAAAAGTTCTTTAATACTTAGGCTTGTGTCGTGCTGGGATAAATATTTGCCAGGCTTTCTTTTTTCACCCCCTCCAGGAAGGAGCTGCTGGAGGGAAGACAGTTGGTCTGATGATTAATGTAAAAGTATGGAACTGTGAATGTCCACTCAACCGCTGTGCGTGTTGATAGTCGAGGGGAATATTCTTTTGGAATGAGAGCAGGGGGAACGTGATGGCGGGAGCAAAACAGAGGGAGTCTCGCCTCCCTTCTCTGAGGATGATTATCCTTGCAGTGTGCTGTATAATAATTTGTGCCAACATGGAGAGTGAAAGATTAAGGGGATTCTGCAAAGTGATTTGAATATTCTCGTAGTTTTAGAAGCCACTTTTCAACCTCAAAGTCCCTCAAAGTGCTGTAAGTTAGGACAAATATGAAGGATAAGAAATGAGAAAGGCTTCTTTGTGTTGATGAGCAGGTGAGAGTTTGTTTGTCTCAAATCAGACCTAATATAGATGAGCTCAAGCTCACACCTCTCACTGAGTCTGTATACGTTCTTAAGGGGCATATGTAAGAGGTTCATTTATAATTATATTTTGAGTATGATTCATGTTCTCATGTATATGCATTGTTTTATACTTTTGGGTGTCCCTTGATCCTATTATGAAGCGGTTATGTTCTATGTTTCTTTTCATTTCCCAGTGTATTTCTTATCAATAAAAAATTGGGCATGGCACGAGCAAGTTTTTAATTCTGAAAGTTTGAGAACCACTGTTTAAATTTATGGTGCTGGGGAGAAACCATGTGCTTTAATGGAAGAGGGTCCTCTACACTGTGAACTCTTAGGTGGAATCTACACACAAATAGAAAACCCCTCTGAAAATGCTGTTTTTTAAAAAGCATTTTTAAAAATACAGTGGTACCTCGGGTTACAGATGCTTCAGGTTACAGACTCCTCTAACCCAGAAATAGTACCTCGGGTTAAGAACTTTGCTTCAGGATGAGAACAGAAATCATGCAGTGGCGGCATGGTGGCAGCGGGAGGCCCCATTAGCTAAAGTAGTACCTCAGGTTAAGAATGGTTTCAGGTTAAGAACGAATTAAGTTCTTAACCCAAGGTACCACTGTACATTGAATTTTCCATAAGGCTCACCATCTACTGTCACATTGTATATTCCACTTGAAACATTTTATTTGCAGCTGTATAGCTGAGTCCTTAGGCTCTCACCTGGAACCTTATGACTCTTGAAATCAAGGTGTGTGTAGAATCATAGAGTTGGAAGGGACCGTGAGGATCATCTAATCCAGGGGTTGGCAACTTAAGGCCCATTTAACCAACCCATGGACCCCTGCCACCTGCTTGGTTGGCTCCCGTGCGCTGCGCTAAACCGGCGCAGAGCAGAGCAGGGACCGCCTTCCGCGGTGCTGGCCAGCTTCCCATTGGCTGCAGGAAGCTCCTGCAGCCAATGAGAAGCTGCGCATGCCTCCTCTGCGCTGGAAGGAGTGCTGGAAATAGCTTTTGCACTGTGGTGTCTGCGGGACTGTGAACTGGCCCAAGCCATAAAAACTTTGCCAACCCTTGATCTAATCCAACCCCCCATGCAATGTAGGAATATGCAGCTGTCCCATACAGAGATCAAACCTGCAACATTGATGATATGAGCAACATGCTATGGAACCTTTGCTCTGTTACTCCTCAAATGAATGACACCAGGGGAACAGTTCTCTTCAGTGGCAATAGCTTGCTTTTATGGGCAGACACCAAGGGACACGGGTGGCGCTATAGGTTAAACCACAGAGCCTAGGGCTTGCCGATCAGAAGGTTGGCAGTTCGAATCCCCGCCATGGGGTGAGCTCCCGTTGCTCGGTCCCTGCTCCTGCCCACCTAGCAGTTTTAAAGCACATCAAAGCGCAAGTAGATAAATAGGTACCGCTGCAGCAGGAAGGTAAACGGTGTTAAACGCACAGTGGGTAGGTGGTTGCAGGCTTGTGTAAGCCTCTCACTATTAGGTTTCTGGTAAGTTCCCTTAAATAGGTACCGCTCTGGCTGGAAGGTAAACGGCGTTTCCGTGTGCTGCTCTGGTTTGACAGAAGTGGCTTAGTCATGCTGGCCACATGACCCTGAAGCTGTATGCCGGCTCCCTCGGCCAGTAAAGTGAGATGAGCATCGCAACCCCAGAGTCGGTCACGACTGGACCTAATGGTCAGGACCTTCCTAAGGCTGCGCACAGCTATGTTGCCTTCAGCAATCAGCTGCGCTCCCAAGTCCAGGCTGCAGCAGAACTTAGTGAGTTTCCCAGAGGCCAGCAAATGAGGCTGGTCTTTCTCTCACGTCCAGTTTCTCAAGGGTTCTTGGGGAAATTGGTTGCTGCGTTCTCCCCCGTAGCTCTCCCTGACTCCCAGTGAGTTTCTCGAAAGGAGAGCCGGGCTTCATTAAGAACCTTGGCTCCACTGTTTCCTCTCCAGGGCGAGGGGGCTTTCAGCTGATTCTACAACATTGCTTTGGATGGCTGCCACCAACATTGGTATTGCTCAATTATTCATTTCCCGAGGATGCATTATTTATTGACTCAAGCAGCGCCAGGGAGCCAGATCTGAAGCTCCGTTCGCCCTGTTAATGTTTTGGGGGGTACCTCACCAACGCTTGAGACAAAGGATGCTCTCACATGGTGAGGAAATCTGCCCAGCATCTTGAGACCATTTGTATAACTTGCAAAACAGTAGATAAATCTTAGATCAAAGCAGGGGCTTTATTCTGCCCCCCCCCAATAACGATGCACAAGCGCTTTTCCTCTTGTGTTGTCAGTTTGTCCGCACTAGGGGGAGATGTGTGTGTCAATGGCTTGATTATACTCTTTTTTTTTTGAGGCTATGTGGTGTAGTGGTTAGAGCAGTGTTTTTCAAACTTGGGTCCCCTGCTGTTGTTGGACTACAACTCCCATCACCCCTAGCTAGCAGGACTGGTGGGTCAGGGATGATGGGAGTTATCATCATCATTTAGCAGACTCACCCCGCTAGGCCCTTTCAACGAATTTCTACAATTTACCACAGGCTATCTGGTGGGGGCCTTGTGCAAGGGAACAGTTAGTGATCTCAGGCAGGAGCTGATCAAATCAGAAAAGCTTTATTTACAAAAGGAAAAAGTTTGTGAGACAAAGTTGGGTCAGGAAATGCGTTCTTTCAGGTAGAAGTTGACTTATTACTTAAACTTAATATAAAGATAACACAGTAGCATATGCACAGCTTTCCTTAAACCTCACGTGCTAAAAATCAGTTGGTACACTTCAGGTGGATGTTAAGGTTTCTAGAATAGGTGGTAAAATGCTTAACTCAGTTTCTGTTACTTCCCATTCATTCATTCATTCACTCATTCCCTTACTTAGTTATTACAGATAATTACTTTTAACACGGGACGCAGGTGGCGCTGTGGGTTAAACCACAGATCTAAGGGCTTGCTGATCAGAAGGTTGGCGGTTCGAATCCCCGCGACAGGGTGAGCTCCCGTTCCTCGGTCCCTGCTCCTGCCAACCTAGCAGTTCGAAAGCATTTCAAGGTGCAAGTAGATAAATAGGTACCGCTTTGGCGGGAAGGTAAACAGCGTTTCCGTGCTCTGCTCTGCTTCGCCAGAAGCGGCTTAGTCATGCTGGCCACATGACCCAGAAGCTGTACGCCGGCTCCCTCGGCCAATAAAGCGAGATGAGCATCGCAACCCCAGAGTCGGCCACGACTGGACCTAATGGTCAGGGGTCCCCAGGAGATAGACTGCCACAGATGCCAGATTAAACAGACTGGCGGGGCCGGAGTAAGTCCCCAAAATGGACTTGGGACATCCCTGGTCTAATACTTTGGTTCGTGAGCAAGGGGCACTTTTCATCTGTTACCCATTCCCTTAACAATCCCACTCCTGAGATATTCCAGTTAGTATAACAGACCCTCGTCCCTTGTTACTGGTTTGGGAGTCTACTTCCCTTAGAAGAGTTCTCTGCTCCTGGCTAGAATGATTCCCAGGGAGTCTGTATTCCCACAGCTTCATCCTCTCCTGGCTCAGACCCAGCCCTGCAGTTCATGGGTGTAGCCAGGATTTGGGGCGGGGCATCCAATTGCTGAGCTTTTTTTGGGGGGGGGGACCATCCCCTTAAGATGTTGAGGTTTTTTTTTAATAAAAAAAATCATGGGTAAAAATACCTCCCAGGACATTACAGGGCTGCAGGCTTTGGTTGGGGGGCAGGCTACTGCTAGGGGGGGCAGAACCTCAGTTAATTGAATACTTTCAGTGCTTTTCAATACTTGTATTTGTTTTGTCTGAAACCTTGGGCACCCTCAATGTAATATTCCTGGTCTTGGGCCTGTCTACCATTAGGCCATTGCTGCAGTTATTTCTATTATCTACTGTTCTATTGATTTAATGGTTATATTTGTTTCTACTTTACATTTTGGAAAGTTCTTTGTCTACTTGCTATGCATTTGGATACCTCTTAACCACGTTTTCCATGATGTTTCCTGAGATCAAGGAGCAGGTTTTTAATCAAGATATGGTGAGAGTTGGGTGCCATTTTGAATCAAGATGGTGGACTGAACCTTTTAAAACTGAACTGCTTTGAACCACTGACTTCAAAATTGCACTGATTTCTTTTTTTTTGGGTCTCTTCTAAAATTCCTGAGCAATACTTGGGTATGAGGCAGCGAGTAAATTTAATAAATACTTCTTAGAATGTTACCAAGATATGGTGAGAGTTGGGTGCCATTTTGAATCAAGATGGTGGACTGAACCTTTTAAAACTGAACTGCTTTGAACCACTGACTTCAAAATTGCACTGATTTCTTTTTTTGGGGTCTCTTCTAAAATTCCTGAGCAATACTTGGGTATGAGGCAGCGAGTAAATTTAATAAATACTTCTTAGAATGTTACCAAGATATGGTGAGAGTTGGGTGCCATTTTGAATCAAGATGGTGGACTGAACCTTTTAAAACTGAACTGCTTTGAACCACTGACTTCAAAATTGCACTGATTTCTTTTTTTGGGGTCTCTTCTAAAATTCCTGAGCAATACTTGGGTATGAGGCAGCGAGTAAATTTAATAAATACTTCTTAGAATGTTACCGGAAATAACAATTGTGGGTAAAATAAGAATTTAGTTGGGTGGGGATAGCAACAGCCTGCCTCTGAGGTAATAGCGACTACTGTTGTGATGAACGTTTCAACATTATGGTGTATGTCCTTCAGTTAAAGGCTGGAATCTCAGTAAAGATAATTGAAATGCTTCCATTGTAGATTTATTTCTTAAGGGATACACACACACAGGTCTTTTCCCTTCCTTTTATGGCTCGCAATAAAGAAAAAACACCTCTAAGTTAATTACAGAATTGCTTCGAAAGGGTCAGCTCTTTTCCAGTAACATCTTTAATCAGTAAATTGTTAGGAAGAGTCAGGTTAAATGAGCTTGCCATTAATTCTTATTCTGCCCAGTAGAACTAGCTCTATTGTCTTTCATTTGGAGGAAGTGATAATCTTGAAATAGAATCCCTGCAGGTAAGGCTTGGGCAGAGGAATATTGCAGAATTAATGACTATTGACACATAGTCTCCCACTTTCCCTGTTGTAGTGGACAAGCTTGACTATTATCAAAGTGGACCTACATTTAATGGTCAGAGCCACAGATGGCAATGGGAAGCTATGGCTGGCTCTCCCACTGGTAGCCTTTGGACGTCACACTAAACCATGGTTTATGTGGAATGAGCCTTGCCTTCTCTTGTCAGTGCACTTCTTTTCCTGTCTTTCAAAAAAATATATATTGCATATATACACACATCAAAGATACAAAAAAAGAGAAAAAAGGAAACACACATACATACTGAAACCCCCCCAAAAAAACAGAAACAAAAACAAAAGAAAACCAGAAAAAAAGGATACGGTGAATAACCTTCAAGACAAACATTTTCAAATACGCTTCTACATAGGGAGTACAAGCTGTCTTTTTACAACTACTGGCTTGACTCCTTGATTTATAACATGGCTTCCCGCTACTCATGAACGTTACTTAATAATTCCTTTTTCTAAATATCTGTAATTGGTTGTTAAGTCTGTGGAGAAACAATCTAATTCTCCTCCTGTCAGTGTGGCTATGAGGAGCCATTTGTATGTTATTTATTTACCCTGGGTTATTGTGTTGTTTGAACATGACAAACCGCGGTTTGTTTGCAACAAGCCAACTTCAAGCAGTGGGTTGTGGGTTTGCACATAACACCAAATTGTAGTGTAGAGAGCCAGTGTGGTGTAGTGGTTAACAGTGCTAGACTCGTAATCTGGGGAACCGGGTTCGCGTCTCCGCTCCTCCACATGCAGCTGCTGGGTGACCTTGGGCTAGTCACACTTCTTGAAGTCTCTCAGCCCCACTCACCTCACAGAGTGTTTGTTGTGGGGGGGGGGGAGGGAAAGGAGATTGTTAGCCACTTTGAGACTCCTTCGGGTAGTGATAAAGCGGGATATCAAATCCAAACTCCTCTTCTTCTCTTCTTCTAGTTAATCTAAAGCAGAAGCTGCTTACCTTTTCTTCATGGGCAAGCAGGAGGAGGGGATAAGGGAAGCGTATCAGCTCAAGGACAGACTCAGTCCTGCCACATAAACCATGGCTAATTGTGATGTCTAAATGTAGCCAATCTCTTCTTTAAAAATTCCTTCCCAATTTGGATACGAACGTAGGTGGAGAGTTAATGCTTTCTCTCCCCTGCACGAGATTATAAATACTTCAGCAAATAAATAACACATTCACTGTGGCATAAGGTTTCATGAACTTGAATCCTTTTCATCAAGGGTTATCGTTAGTTGACTGATTTGTATGCAGTGGGTGTAAAGGAAATAAAAATGAAAGTGTTGTAAACAGGAGCTTTGGAATTATAGCATTTAACCTTGATGAGTTGTATTCCTCTGAACATTCATAGAGGCTCCTTGCATGCTCCTGCAATGTGGATGCAGGTCTCTGGATGTGATAAAGACACTTGAGACCTGAATAAAGAAACAATTCTTCACTATGGAAATGAACCTGGGTTAGCCCAGCATTCACACAGCTTCCTTTTCCTCCAGCATGACTGCAAGGAAGCGATTTGAAGATTTTGCCCCCCCAATTTACTGCAGATACTTGTTTCTTCCAAACCATGAATCATAGTTAGTGTTAACTATGGTTTAGAGCAGGTTCTCCAAACTAGGGCCTTCAGTTGTTTTTGGACTACAACTCCCATCATCTGTAGCTAGCAGGACCAGTGGTCAGGGATGATGGGAATTGTAGTCCAAAACCAGCTGGAGGCTGAAGTTTGGGAAATGCTGGCTTAGAGCTGTGGCACAACAAATGTTGTGGGACTACAACTCCCATAATCCCTGACCATTGACCATGCTTGTGTGGCTGGTGGAAGTTGTAACCCAACAACATCTGGAAGTTGAAAGGTTCTCCATCCTTGGTTCAGGGAAACAAGCCACGGTTGTAGATCATGGTTTGAAGTTTGCTTGTTTCCCAAAACCACCCTCTCACAACCTGGTACACTCCAAATGTTGGATGTCAACCATCATCAGCCTGAGCCGTTCTGCAGTCTGATGGTCAGGGATGATGAGAGCTGTGTTCCAGCAACATCTGGAGGGCCACCAGCTCATTACCCCTGCACTAAACCACAGTTTACTGTTACACGTGAACCATGACCACTCTAGAACTGCAAATCTTCTGAGCGGAGAGAGTGTTGCATCCTTGCTGCTGGTGCTAAAGCATGCAAGATGAAGAAGAAGAAGAGAAGAAGAGTTTGGACTTGATATCCCCCTTTATCACTACCCTAAGGAGTCTCAAAGCAGCTAACAATCTCCTTTCCCTTCCTTTCCCACAACAAACACTCTGTGAGGTAAGCAAGGCTGAGAGACTTCAGAGAAGTGTGACTAGCCCAAGGTCACCCAGCAGCTGCATGTAGAGGAGCGGGGAAGCGAACCCGGTTCCCCAGATTACGAGACCACCGCTCTTAACCACTACACCACACTGGCTTACCACCATGGTGGTAAGGCAGGGGCAGCTCGAGAAGAAATGTAGTAGGAAAAGTGACTGCTCTGGCCATCTCAAATTTATTTTCCCACCATTTCAGCCAGTTGGATTCCGGCTTGCTTTACAAGGTTCGACTGCTGTGCCGCAATACGTAAGGCTCACGGTGGGGTGGAAAGCAGTAATTAACTCGCAGCAGGGCTGTGCGATGTTTTTGGGGAAGGAGGCAGTGAGTGCGTGCCAACTGGAAAGTGCAGCGAGAAAGCAATTTACCCGGAGTGGAATTTGTGAAACAATCCTTCTCTGGCAGGGCTCGCCATTGGGATTATTGACGCTTACAAATGGTCATGAACTGCGATAGATGTTGGCAGACTAAGGCTTGTAGCATTTACTCTTGGGGTTAATGAGTTTCATGTAGAGCTGCAATTAATCGGTAGATGAATCAACTAAAGCTTGGGTTGATTAATTAGAGGAGGCTAATCGGAAGGTGGGTTTGATCGAAGGAGGTCTGGTAAGGTAAATTTTTGAAATTGCAAACCATCTTGCACTTCCTTCTGTTCCTCAATAAGGCACCTACAGTGAATTGAGGTTCTAGCAATAGCCACATTGATACGCTTCCTTTATAATGAGCGTGATTGCTTGCCTATGAACTTTGGAAGCTCTGCTTGGCTGTCAAATATCAGTTGCTGTGGCTTATGTAGCAAGAAGGTGACAGCAGCCACGAAATTAAAAGACGCCTGCTTCTTGGGAGAAAAGCAATGACAAACCTAGACAGCATCTTAAAAAGCAGAGACATCACCTTGCCAACAAAGGTCCGTATAGTTAAAGCTATGGTTTTCCCAGTAGTGATGTATGGAAGTGAGAGCTGGACCATAAAGAAGGCTGATCGCCGAAGAATGGATGCTTTTGAATTATGGTGCTGGAGGAGACTCTTGAGAGTCCCATGGACTGCAAGAAGATCAAACCTATCCATTCTGAAGGAAATCAGGCATGAGTGCCCACTGGAAGGACAGATCCTGAAGCTGAGGCTCCAATACTTTGGCCACCTCATGAGAAGAGAAGACTCCCTGGAAAAGACCCTGATGTTGGGAAAGATGGAGGGCACAAGGAGAAGGGGACGACAGAGGACAAGATGGTTGGATAGTGTTCTTGAAGCTGCCAGCATGAGTTTGACCAAACTGGGGGAGGCAGTGGAAGACAGGAGTGCCTGGCGTGCTCTGGTCCATGGGGTCACGAAGAGTCGGACACGACTAAACGACTAAACAACAACAACAAAATGTAGCAAGAAAAGGGCTATTGCCTTCGTTCCCCACTCAGGGGCTTTTCAGAGGCATCTGAGTGGCCACACTGGAAATGGGTTGCTGGAACGGACAGACATTTAATCCAGTTCAGACTTCCCCAACCTGCTGCCCTCCCAAACTGCAATAGGTAGGTGGAACCGGTCCTGAAGTTCTTTTGAATCCCGTCCATGGCCTATCATCCCAGCTGTGTTCTTTGAAGCCAACAGGGCTACTGAGGAGCAAGCAGTTCACAGTTGGAAGGTCTGTCTGCACTGATAGGAACGTCTCGCTCTATAGGTGCAAGAAAGGATTTATCCTCCCCCGCCCATTGTATGTGCCTCTTAAATGGAAGAAAGGTCATTCAAGGAAAGCAATTTTTAATGAGAACGAGCGAGGAAGCTGCTTGCTCCCTTCTTGCCCTCCCTTTCTTCATGGATAACAATGTGCTCGGATTAATCCTCACCTTTATATCCCAAAGCTAATCAAAATTTGTTATGTAAACACTCATGATTTCTGCATAATAGGCATTCTTGGGAACAGAAGAGGGTGGGGGAATCACACCCCCCTTTGATGTTTCAAGGTGACGGGCATGTTGAGTTTGCCCTCCTTTAAATAGCTTTTTCAAGAAAGTTGCTCTGATATCGTGAATTTAAGGTTCAGCGGGATCAGAAGCTATCGGATAAAATGTGATAATGAAATATGATTGCAGCTTTTAGAGCTGCAAATAAATTTTTTGAAGTGTTTCAGTGTGATTTATTTTTTTCAGAGAAGATGTACTATGCTTAAAGGCACACACTCAGCAATTATGTTTCTTTACCTTGTTCACTGAAGTTGGAAGCTTATTGGATTTTTTTTATTAAAAAAATGGGAGGGCAGTTATGTGTGTGATATATTTTTGCCTTCTGGTTTTTGCATCTGTCTGTGTGTTTGTGCACTGCTATGTTTTCAAAATACTTTGATTGGGTTCTTCAGAGAGGATAAATGTAAGGTTATCTTGTTAGACTAGAACAGTAGAATTTCATTGTCTTTGGCCTGTTCTAAACATGCAGAAGAAAAAAGGAGTGAGGAACTTTTTTCAGCTCAAAGGCACACCAGTGGCAAAAGTGGGCTACTGAACAAATGTAGATCTTCCCTTTGTATAGTAGGTTAAGTAAGTTTCAACACAAAGACACACGCCCATCTCTATCCAGACAAACAAAGGGCATTAAAACCATTCAAGGACACATTCCAGCCAGGCAAAAACATTCAAGGTTTGATGAGGGGCCATTGTGAGGTATGGCTCCTGGAGAGTCCCAAGGATCAGATACAGAGACCTGAAGGGCCACATTTGACCCCTGGGTTTGACATGCCTTACCCCTGCAGTAGAAAGAGTCAACAGAATGACTGTTTCTAAATAAATTTGCTACAGGAAAGCTGACAGGAGCTGAGGAGCAGCCAGTTTGGGACAAATAACGCCCCCTGGCATGATTTATGACTGTGGCGATCGCACAGGGTCCCCGGACGTTTGACAGTCTATTATTGATCCCTGTGCCACCACTGCTATCGCTTCCCCACTGCCACCAACCCCTTTCTCTCGGGTACACACGGAGTCCAGACAGTTGTTAACATTAATCCAAATAAACAAGTTTATTTGACAAGCTTTCACAAGTTTATGGTTTCAGATTATTTTTCTTGTCAGTTTCTTGATCTCAGTTTCTTTACCGGCCTATACCTTCCTAATAACGACTAACTGATTATCCCAGCTGTCTATCTGACTCCTCTTAACAGAGTCTCCCACTCACATCAAACTATACCAACCCACAGACTTATCCTCCCTCCCTCTTCTCTAACACCCGACTGACTCCCCAACAACGCCAACTCTAACTCTAACTCCTCCCCTTGGGTTCCCACTGGCCAATCACTTCACACTCATTTAACCCTTTCCCTATGACCCAGCATGATGTCAGCTAGGAGGGCAAACGCCACAATGGCCATCCAAATAGAGGAGAGGCTAGAACTAAGGAGCACATCCCGGCAGCAATGGAAAGTGGCCAAAGCACATCTGACATATTTGTAGAGAGATGCTGCTAGATGCCGCTGAGCCAAGATGGGCGAGCTGATGTTCTTGGTCTTAAAGGAAAGCACAGAAACAGTGGAGAAGAATGCAGAGCAGGTAGAATGGAGAGAACCAGTGGGATGCAGTTGACTCTGGACACAAACTCTGTAACTCTGAAGCCAATACTGCTTGGGAACCCCACTGTTCAGTCGGACCAAAGGCTCATCAAGTCCAGCTTCCTATTTTCATGGTGGCCAACCAGATGCCCTTTATGGGAAGCTTCCAAGTGGGACCTGATGGCCACAGCAACTCTGCCCACTTGTAGTTTCCAGCAACTGGTATTCAGAAACATACTGCCTCCCACACTGGATGTAAAATGGGCAGCATTTTGCAGCTGGCTATTGGCCACTTGCAACCAAGTGAAGGTGGTTGGGTGCCAGGATGGCACCTGACATCTCCACCATCTGGAGTGCATGCCTGGGAATCCTTGGATCTTGCCCGTTTTCATTCTCTAACAGCACATCCTTTCGAATTCTACCCATGATGTTTTATCTGCACAATCAGAATGAATTTCAGGCTTAAGGGCTGCTGCATCATGTGACCTTCAAACCACATGACCTTCAGATTTATCAAAGTTGTGTGTGTGTGTAGGCGGTCCTCTAGGAATCTGTGTGGGCTTGTTGTTTTCTGCAAAGTCATTTGCAAGGCTGAATCAATTTTCTTTTTGTTTTCTCTCTTCCCACACCCCAGGTTTGAAATATTAGAGATGGCCACAACCGTTAAAAACAAAGGGGGGGGCGTGATTCATGGAGGACTTGCAATAGGAAGCAAGAGTTCTTGTTATCTTGGGAATCAATCTGGCTTTATTTGCTTGAATTTACAGCTTGCCTTGTCCCAAAGATGTGGAGCAAGGTTATTGATTAGAAAAAGAAGCCGCAAATATAAAATATCCCATTAAAATTCAATTAAAAGCTTGTTAGGTTAAAAAAGTAACAGGTGCAGATTCGACTCTAGCGTCACCAGGATGAGGCATGCTTGCGTCAAAAATGGCAGCTTTTGGAGGGTTCCATTGAAGGACATCTAAATGGTTGATTAAAGCCGTAGTCGTAAGCTTGCTTTGCTAGGAAGTAAGTCTCAATGAAGTCATTGTGATTTACTTCTGAAAAATTGCATGGGACAGGGATGCAAGCTGATTATATAGAGATGGTGATGGGGAGAGGATTTTGATCCTCAGGAGTGAAAAATATCTAGGCAAAATCCCAAAGTCTTTACTAGTTTAAACCACAGGGTGGGGGGACATTTTTTGAGCCCAGGAGACACCATCTTTTATGGGAAACCTTTGGGGAGCTGCATACTAGAGCAGGCTTCCTGAACCTCGACTCTCCAGATGTTTTGAGACTACAATTCCCATCATCCCTGACCACTGGTCCTGCTAGCTAGGGATCATGGGAGTTGTAGGCCAAAAACATCTGGAGGACTGAGGTTCAGGAAGCCTGTACTAGAGACAAAAGTAGGTGGCACAATGGATGTGACTCTTAAATGATTTGGTTTTTTACTCAATAAAACTTATATACTGCTTGATTGTAAAACAAAACAACCATCATCAAAGCCCTTTACAAAATGATAAAACCAAGAAAAAAATTACAAAAATAGGTTTAAACTTGCAAAAGTTAAAATACTGAAACAGATTAAAATTACCTCGACTTTCTAAACATCTGCGTAAAGGTAAAGGTAAAGGGACCCCTGACCATTAGGTCCAGTCGTGGCTGACTCTGGGGTTGCAGCGCTCATCTCGTTTTATTGGCCGAGGGAGCCGGCATACAGCTTCCGGGTCATGTGGCCAGCATGACTAAGCTGCTTCTGGTGAACCAGAGCAGCGCACGGAAACGCCGTTTACCTTCCCGCCGGAGCGGTACCTATTTATCTACTTGCACTTTGATGTGCTTTCAAACTGCTAGGTTGGCAGGAGCTGGGACCGAGCGATGGGAGCTCACCCCGTGGCGGGGATTCGAACCGCCGACCTTCTGATCAGCAAGTCCTAGGCTCTGTGGTTTAACCCACAGCGCCACCCGCGTCCCTAAACATCTGGGTAGGCTCGTCTAAACAAGAACGTTTTAAGCATGCACTGAAAGGAGTGCAGTGAAGGTGCCTCTTTGATCTTATGAGGCAGGGAGTTCTAAATCGTAGGCATTGCCACACTAAATGATCAAGTTCTTACAGATGCAGAACAGGTATTATGTGGTACCCATAGCAGTGTCAGTTCCATAAATCAAAGTGAAGTGGGCACATGCATTTGTGTAGTAGGCGTACAATCCAGCCTTGCACAAGCCAGGCGTTTCCTCCCAACCACCCACCTCTCTCTGTCCTGGCAAGGGAGAGCCATTCTAGTAGTTCAAGGACACGCTCAAGCCAAGCTATAGCACCCAATGAGAGTACAGGGTGGGCCCTGGGAAGAGTTTTGAGAGCCACACAGAGAGTCTTGGAGGAGCACAGTTATTATTATTTTGCATACATTCGCTTTTTTAGCAAGAATTGTGTTGAAAAAAGACGCAAGGCTATATTCTTATCCATGTATCAATCCAGAAGGTGTGAGTTAGGTGGACTGAACAATATTCTCTTCCATCCCGGGTTCTCCCCAGCGAGAATCGTTTTCCACTGTGGTGATTAGAGTAAGCCCTGCGTGATCATTTTTAACAGATTTGTGCAAGCTGGCTGCTGGTTGTTTACATTTTGAAATTTGCATCCATTTGCACAAATTGGCTCGTGGAAATGATATGTCTCCTATCAAGTAAACTAGGGTTGTGGGCAATAAATATTATGCAAATGCTGTGCTTGTCACTTAGTGGTTACGGAACTTGGGGTTGGCGTTGAGGAACAGAGTTCAGAATCCAGTTTAATCACCACTTCATCCTCTCTTCATTACCATATAGTGATATGTGTTTAAAAACATATAAGAAAGACCCTACTGCTAATCTTCTTCCTCATGAATATCGCTACAATGGGGAAATGCTGATTGTCTCCTGTGACATATTTCATGTCCTGCTTTCCTTTCTTGCAAGGTTTAAAGAATTCTCCCCCTGCCAATCACCGTGGCCATATCTGCTCCAAACATTGAAAGTACAGTTGTACCTTGGAAGTTGAACGGAATCCGTTCTGGAAGTTTGTTCGACTTCCAAAACATTCAGAAAGCAAGGCACAGCTTCCGATTGGCTGCAGGAAGCTCCTGCAGCCAATCGGAAGCTACGGAACCTGTGTTGGATGTTTGGGTTCCAAAGAACAGCCATGGCTTCCCCCAAAGGATTCTGGGAACTGTAGCTTGTGAAGGGTGCCGAGAGTTGCTAGGAGACCCCTATTCCCTTCACAGAGCAGCAGTTCCCAGAGTGGTTTATCAATCAATCCCTCTTCCCAGGGAACTCTGGGTATTGTTGCTCTGTGAATGGAATGGGTGGGGTCTCCTAACAATTCCCTCTCTCTCTTTTTAATATATATTTTATTATTTTCAACAAAAATAAATAAATAAATAAAAAATGCAAGAAACAAAAACATACAGTCACAGAAATAAGAAAGATATTAAAAAACAAAATACATTTGTGGGATTCCTGAAATCCCTTGACTTCCCTCTAATCCCTTCCTTGGTTCTATTGTTTATCAACTTACTGCGTATAAATTGTTATATTTATATCGTATTTGAATCACCTACTTTCCATTCATGATAGAATTACAAATAATCTTAAAACCCTACTAATGTATTAACCTGTGTGCATTGCTTCTGTATGTATCCAATAAACATACAGTGGACCCTCTGGATACGAACTTAATTTGTTCCGGGGGTCTGTTCGCACCCCAAAAATTATGTAAGTAGAGGTGCACATCTGTGCATGCGCACGGCGCAATTGAGCGCTTCTGCGCATGTGCATGTGGCGAAACCTGGAAGTATACACTTCCGGGTTTGCCGTGGCCGTAACCCAAAGATTCCGTATCCAGAGGGATACATAAGTAGAGGTACGACTGTATTCCATTCTTTCATGAATTCATTGTTGTCTCTTCCTCTCAGTTTCATCATCAATTTTGCCATTTCAGCATATTCCATCAGTTTAACTTGCCAATCTTCTTTAGATGGGACACCTTCTTCTTTCCAATGTTGTGCTAATAAAGTCCATGCGGCCGTTGTTGCAATTCTCAACACCCTTACAAAACCACAGTTCCCAGGATGCTCTGGGGGAAGCAATGGCTGTTAAGTGGTATCACAGTGCCATTCATGTTGGCTGCCATCACTACCTCTTGTGGCAGTGAATTGTGCTCTGTTAAACTGATAAGAGGGTTTCCTTCTTTTTCTATCCCTGAATCTTCCAGCATTGGTTAGCTGCTGGACAACATAACTCAGGCATGGCCAAACTTGGCCCTCCAGCTGTTTTGGGACTACAACTCCCATCATCCCTAGCTAACAGGACCAGTGGTCAGGGATGATGGGAATTGTAGTCCTGAAACAGCTGGAGGGCCAAGTTTGGCCTTGCCTGACATAACTGAACAGGAGCCAAGGCCACCTGGTTTCCACTCCGGTAAGATGCAGTGGATTTCCGTTAACTTCTGTTAATTCTTTCTTTGTGTGCATCTATCGCCATAAAGTATACACAGTCAAACACTTTTGTGCTTCTGTCGACAAACCTATCGAGCCAGGGAGCAGAGGGGTTGTGTGTGACGACTGTCGTTGAACGGTTGCTTTTCAAAATATTTCTACATACCTCTGAAGGTATAATTATGGCATTCGTTCTGCCGCAAGTGTAATTACTGCTCTCTGAATTGCACCCCACCCCCTCGAGTAATAAGAAGGAAGCAAAGGATTCATTTGCAACTGTTATACTGCCTTGTTTTGTGAAGCGGTTGGCTGTTACAGTTTCGCTCTTTCTCTGGAGCAGCTTCCCTTTCAAAGGATAGAAACTCCCTGTTTTATAAGCCACCGTGTAAGTTAGCTGACGCATGGCTTCTGGCAGGAGGACACAAGCGGTCAGATAATCTCCAATCAGCTGTTGCAATTATTCCCAAGCATCTGTAGTGTGTATTCTGTCCTGAGCCACTTAAAGGCTGGCTAGGCTCCATTATTCAGCAGCCTTGTCCAGAAACGCTGGCTTCTGGGACTGAATGCAGAGGAGAAAAATCAGGTGGCCATCGAACATGGGCTTTTATGCTCCTGAAGATCTGGACCAGGGCTGGCTCTAGACAGGCACAGGCAAACTCTGGCCCTCCAGATGTTTGGGACTACAATTCCCATCATCCCTGACCACTGGTCCTGTTAGCTAGGGATAATGGGAATTGTAGTCCCAAACATCCGGAGGGCCAGAGTTTGCCTTATGCCTGCCCTAGACTTATAGGCCTCCAGCTGTTGCTGGATCGTGCCTCCCATCCAGTGTTCAAAACTCCCGTTGTTCTAGGCGCATTTTGCGACGGGGAATTTCATTAATGCGAGCAGTTTCTGAGCTCTGGGAGCAGTACCGCGCCTAAGATTTCAGATTAAAACTGCCACTGCTGGAATGAAATTTCACGAAGTTTGTGAAAACGATGTGATTCAAGATTTAGTATTTCTATGCATGTAGTGCATAGTATTTCATGAAGTTTGTGAAAACAATGCTACTCAAGATTTCTATGCATGCACAATCCTAGTACAGTGGTACCTCCAGTTGCGGATGGGATCTGTTACGGAGCTCCGGTCGGATCCCGAGGTTTTTGCAACCAGAGGTGCCTGTTCTGCGCATGCGCACAGTGCGGTAGAGCACTCATGCACACAGCGCGGTAGAGGACTTCTGTGCATGTGTGTGGCGAAACCCAGAAAAATACTTCTGGGTTTGCTGCTTGCGTATCCCAAAGGATATGTAACCCGAGGTACCACTGTATATGCGTTTTGTGGTTGCATTACTTGGCTAGACAACAGCATTGCATAAATTGGCGGAGTGTGAATTCCAAATGATAGCCACCTTTTCTTTTTGCGTATTGATTTGGAAGGCACACAGTTGGTGGCTCTCTTTTAAATGCGAACTGCACCGGATTTCCCCTCTCTGTCCTCGGATATGTGCAATGCTTTGCAACCTTGTCTCCTTTCCACAGCCTCCCCCCCCCCGCCCCGTTCTTCTCTCTCCCACTCCTCTCTTCCTCTTCAGAAAAGGAACCAAAGATGCATTGATGTGTCTGGCACACCCTCCCACTGCCTCTCCATGTCCCCTGCAGTGCTGAGGATGCTTGTTTTTAATGCTGAGGACGAGGCAGCCCTGTTGCGCTCCATGCTCTGCAGCGGCACACTAGCTGCACACAGAGCGAGGCAGAGCGGCAGGCTCTGGAGCTCCCACGGGCATCTGTGCGTCGTTATTGGCTCCCTGCATGCTCCTGTCTGCTGAGAAGGAGGCTGAAGGGGAAGCAGGCAGAATGCATGCAGGGAACGGCGGTCTTGGGCCCACAGCTTTCCTCCCATTTCCCGCAGCGCCCGGCTGCTGTGAAAAGCCATCTTCCATCATCGTCAGCATTGATTAAATTTTGATCCATCCCGGGAGCGCTAGAGCCTCATTCGGCCGCATTGTCTCCGAGAGCCTGGCTCCTTGACCTGATTGCAGAGGAGAGAAGCAGGGGGCAATTTCTGCAAATGGTTTCTTTGTGCCGCTGGATCTGGAAAAACAAAGCCCTCCTCCCTTGGGTTGTGTGTTGGGTTGCGCTAGTGCAGTGTTGCGGTTCGTAAAATCTTGCGCCCTTCTTCCTGTCTGCCATGGACTGGTTTGACACAGAGGAGTAAGCTGGGAGAGTCTGGGGCAGAGAGAAGTCCAGAATCGGAGGTAGAAGCTGAAGCAGGCGAGTGGGATGAAGGAGGCAGAGATGAGATTGCTTAGTTGTGGTCGTGTCTGACTCTTCGTGACCCCCTGGACCAGAGCACGCCAGGCACCCCTGTCTTCCACTGCCTCCCGCAGTTTGGTCAAACTCATGCTGGTAGCTTCGAGAACACTGTCCAACCATCTCGTCCTCTGTTGTTCCCTTCTTCTTGTGCCCTCCATCTTTCCCAACATCAGGGTCTTTTCCAGGGAGTCTTCTCATGAGGTGGCCAAAGTATTGGAGCCTCAGCTTCAGGATCTGTCCTTCCAGTGAGCACTCAGGGCTGATTTCCTTCAGAATGGATAGGTTTGTTCTTCTTGTAGTCCATGGGACTCTCAAGAGTCTCCTCCAGCACCATAATTCAAAAGCATCAATTCTTCGGCGATCAGCCTTCTTGATGGTCCAGCTCTCACTTCCATACATCACTACTGGGAAAACCAGAGCTTTTACTATACGGACCTTTATTAGCAAGGTGATGTCTCTGATAGGCTGGTGCAAAGCCACAAGTCTCTCCCCCTCCTGCTGCAACACACTTTCCTCTCCTCTGGTCTCCCAGAACCAGAAGAGGTATGAATCAAAGACAGGCGCACAGGTGCAGTCTCTGATTGCTTGGGAAAGCCCTTGAGAGAAGGAGATGTAGACGGCAGTGTGGAGGTGGGGATCTTTAGTCCCGGCAACTGATCCACGAGGCAAGACAGGGTTGAGTTCCTGTGCTCATGAGGCCTGACACTCCACCAAGTATGTGCAGGTCATGTTCTTGTCAAGAAAGAGTTAACTTCAATGTGCACGGTGTGATTTACTGCTGGTTCGCTCCTGCAGCTTTCTTATCCACTCCCCACTGCAAGATCTCCTTAGATCATCCTGTCACCCTTGGGGAGGAGCCATAGCTCAGTGGTTAGAGCATTTGACCTGTGTGCTGAAGGTCTCAGGTTCCATCCCCAAAGATGTCTTCAGGTAGAGCTGAGAAAGAACTCAGGAGAGCTGCTGTCAGTCAATGCAGAACTGAAGTAGAGAGGCAAATGGCTCTCCATGGAACACATTAACTCTTACATTTATTACTGTGTATGTAACTCTTTTTGAATTCTGGTGCTGGAGGAGACTCTTGAGAGTCCCATGGACTGCAAGAAGATCAAACCTCTCCATTCTGAAGGAAATCAGCCCTGAGTGCTCACTGGAAGGACAGATCCTGAAGCTGAGGCTCCAATACTTTGGCCACCTCATGAGAAGAGAAGACTCCCTGGAAAAGACCCTGATGTTGGGAAAGATGGAGGGCACAAGAAGAAGGGGACGACAGAGGATGAGATGGTTGGACAGTGTTCTCGAAGCTACCAGCATGAGTTTGACCAAACTGCGGGAGGCAGTGGAAGACAGAAGTGCCTGACGTGCTCTGGTCCATGGGGTCACGAAGAGTCAGACACGACTAAACGACTAAACAACAACAACAATGTAACTCTTAAATGCACTAATTTATTTATTTCATATAATTTATATACTGCTTGATTGTGAAAACAAAAACCAGATAAAGCAGTAGAATTGGAAAAAAATTACAACCCTACTGCAAAAGTTGAAATACTAAAACAGATTAAAATTGTAAGCATTTGGGTAGGTTTGTCTAAAGAAGAATGTGTTCAGCAGGCACCAAAAAGAGTACAATGAAGGCACCTGCTTGATTTCAACAGGCAAGGAGTTCCAAAGGTGCAGGTGTTGCCACACCAAACAATTGAGTTCTTACATGTGGGATAAGGCTATCTGGTAGGTAAACTGGTCCCAAGTTGTTAAGGGCTTTCTATGCTAATGGTAACACCTTGAACTCGACCCGGTAACAAATTACCATGGCTGATCTCTGAAGACAGGTGTTAATATGCTGACAAGGCTTCACTCCTGTCAGCAACTGTGCTGCAGCATAATAAAGAGGACTGGCAAAAATCATCTCCCTTTTTGTGTGTACCTCATGCCTTTGGGGACAGCCCACCCCAGTTTAAGACACTGCACTGGTCGTTAGGACACCCCTTCATTTGCAGATTCTCTTATCAGGGTATTTTTCTTAACTAAGCCAGAAAGCCGTTTCCTCCTCACTGTGGTTTCCTCCTTCAGAGATGGTTCGGATGCTATTGCCTAGCAACCGCATCACTGCTTTCTGCCACATGCTAGATCCAAGATGGTCCTCCTTGGATGAAGAAATGCAAATGATCGTAAGAACTTGTGCACACCTCCGGTTCAGAAAGGTCTGCTCTGATTCTGTACAGTTGGCACTTCTTTTGTTCCTATTTGGTGGGCCCGATTTTCCTTTGCTCAGCTAGCTCAGTATACCATACTTTTCCATGTATAAGACTAGGGTTGTTTTTTTTTTAACTTTAAAATAAGGTTAATAATAATAATAAATAATAAATTTTTATTTATATCCCGCCCTCCCCAGCCGAAGCCGGGTTCAGGGCGGCTAACAACAATAAAATAATACAACATTCTAAAATCATTTCATTATAAAATTAATTCAAATCAAATTGATGGCAACCATTGGGCTAAAGTTCTGTGAAGACTGCCAAAGGAGGGAGTCAGGCTGTGCCCTGACCAAAGGCCTGGTGGAACAGCTCTGTCTTGCAGGCCCTGCGGAAAGATGTCAAGTCCCACAGGGCCCTAGTCTCTTGTGACAGAGCATTCCACCAGATCGGAGCCACAGCCGAAAAAGCCCTGGCTCTAGTTGAGGCCAGCCTAACCTCTCTGTGGCCTGGGACCTCCAAGATGTTTTTGTTTGAAGAGCGTAAGTTCCTCTGTGGGACATACCAGGAGAGGCGGTCCCGTAGGTACGAGGGTCCTAGGCCATATAGGGCTTTAAAAGTTAAAACCAGCACCTTAAACCTGATCCTGTATTCCACCGGGAGCCAGTGCAGCTGGTATAGCACCGGGTGAATGTGATCCCGCAGTGAGGACCCCATAAGGAGTCTCGCTGCGGCATTCTGCACCCGCTGGAGTTTCTGGGTCAGTCTCAAGGGCAGCCCCATGTAGAGCGAGTTACAACAATCCAGTCTGTATAATATTTATTGGAATTTTACAAAAACATCAGTTTACAAAATACAAAAAAGAACATATGAAAAGAACAAAAGAAAAAAAAGAAAAAAGAAAAAAAGAAAACCTAAAAAAAGTACATAAAAAGAAGAAATACAAATAAAAATACAATATACAAAAAACGAATAGGTAAAAGAGAATTAAAAACAAATCCATTTTTTATAACTTTATGCTCATTAACTTGTTTCCTTGACCTCCTCACACCTCCCCTTTTTGTATTCCCAGTTAGGTAATCAAATCAGCAAATCCTTACCCTCTTTCATTTATCTTAACTCTATATCTTAACAAATTATAACTCTATATTTTCATCCATTATCAATTCATTTTTGCATATTCTTATTAACTTTGTTGCTAATACCCCCTATTCAATCCAATCATCATTTTAACATTCATTAATTTTACAATATTTCTGTAGATAGTCTTTAAATTTCTTCCAATCTTCTTCCACCAACTCTTCTCCCTGGTCTCGGATTCTGCCAGTCATTTCCGCCAGTTCCATATAGTCCATCACCTTCATCTGCCACTCTTCCAGGGTGGGTAAATCTTGTGTCTTCCAATACTTTGCAATCAGTATTCTTGCTGCTGTTATTGCGTACATAAAGAAAGTTCTGTCCTTCTTTGGCATACAATAATCCAGTCTGGAGGTGACCGTCGCGTGGATCACAGTGGCTAGGTCAGGGCGAGAGAGGTAAGGAGCCAACTGCTGGAGCCAAAATCTGGGGGCATCTTATAGATAGTGCATATGCCCATTTTCTAAATTTGGGGTTCCCAAAAGTAGGGGGCATCTTATACACAGGAAAATACAAAAAGTTATCCTTGTCTACCAGCATCTCTGCAGGGATTCAAATCAAATTTCTTTCCCATCTCTACCTGGAGATACCGGCGATTGGACCTGAAACCTTCTGCATGCACCAATGGTCTCACTCTGCATAAAATAGCATTTCCTGTTCACTGGGGATCCTTGATTAGTTCTGGGGTTATGTAATTACACATTGTAGATCATCTTTATTGATGGAAATGTTATAGATTTGTTTTTTCGTTTTTATTATAAGCGGCTGAATTTGTCCAATTATGTTCTTCAGATGCCCTGCAGTGAATGCTGCTGTCATTTGGGATTTGCTGGGCTATTTTGGTTGTGCCCCCCCATGTATTTATAAATATTGTAAATGCATAGAGTCATAGTACGTAAGATACAAATTTATATATTATATGCATGCGATTTCATGCAAGCGTGCAATGACCCAGTGCAAATCAGGGGTTGCCTGTATACAGTGTGTATATTAAGAAGGCTTTGATCGAGATGTGACCCAGTTATTTATGGAATATCAGTTTTACATCTGAAGAAAACGGCTTTGCTGTTTTTAGAGTTCATTTGGATGCTTTTATTAGAGTTTCTTGAACTGAATTTTTCTTAAGTGTGTGTTTTTCTTATTTATTTTGCTTTTAGCATGTACAGTGGTACCTCGGGTTAAGTACTTAATTCGTTCCGGAGGTCTGCTCTTAACCTGAAACTGTTCTTAACCTGAAGCACCACTTTAGCTGATGGGGCCTCCTGATGCCGCTGCGCCGCCGGAGCACGATTTCTGTTCTCATCCTGAAGCAAAGTTCTTAACCCGAGGTACTATTTCTGGGTTAGCGGAGTCTGTAACCTGAAGCGTATGTAACCTGAAGTGTATGTAACCCGAGGTACCACTGAATACTGTTTCCATGACTTTATGCTCCAAAGCAGTCTATAAATTTGAATAATAATAATCATCATTTTATTCATTTATTTCATAAAATTTATATAACACTTGATTGTGAAGAAACCCTCAAAATGGTTTATGAAAGGATAAAACAATAAAACTGAGACAAATTCATGACTGTATTTTAAAACATATAAAAGTTAAAATACTGAAACTGATTAAAATAATAATGTAGCGCCATCTGTGTGCGTGGGGCTTTACAGTGTACAAGATGGCAGGCCCCTGCCCCAAAGAGTTTGCAATCTAAAATTTAGCACAGAACAGACAACAGGTGCAGGGGGGAGGCAGGAGGAAATAGTTGTATGCCAATTGTTCTGGTATCTTTGCTTAGGTTGCATTCACACAGCAATTTATTCCATTTCTGCGAAGTTTCCCTAACTGTTTATTTCTGCAATATATTTGAGCTTTCACCTAATGTGAAAGCCGCTTCTAAAAAAACCTAATGGAATATAGTGCATGTTCAGCGCTCATTTCCATGCTGTTCGATTCCAGAAAAAGATCCATTTGCAGCCCAGTTAACCTGGAAAATGGCCGGAGTCAAATGATGAAATTTGGAGTGTTGTCTACAATTATTTCCTGCTCGTTTCACGGGGGGGTGCTGGGCCCGGGGTAACCCATGAAACACAGTCCAGGACCAGTCCAGAATCCGAAGGTTCCGCTAGGAGTCAGTCTGACAGGGCCAAGGCAGGAAACTAGGCAAGGCCAGGTACAGGTGCAGGATCTAGCATACAGCATTGTTGCTCCCGCAACCTGCGGCAGGGTCCGACAGCCTTTTATCTTTGTCAGGGTAGCGGCCGGTCCTGATCCCCCAGTGACTCACCTCCCTGTTTCGCCCAAAGGCGAGCACTCCTCCTGCGAGTACTCAGGTCTCTCCTTCTCTCAGACCTGAGTCTCTGCAGCTCGGTGGGTTACTAGACCCAGAGGCCGTCTCAGCCTCTCCTGACCCAACTGGTAGTGGAGCAGCCGTAAGTGATGGCCCAGCTGAAGGCAATGAGGTCATCCCCACATCTGGAACCAGGGCAGGCTCAGGCCCCTGACTCAGCCCAGCTGGTGTTTGTTGCAGGGGAACCTGTGCACACTGGGACTCTTCAGGATCAGGCCCCAGACTTGGTTCAGGTGATGCCTGAGGCAAAGGATCCTGTGCAGACTGAGTCTCCTCTGGTTCCGGGTCCAAGCCCGAGTCCCAGGCCATCACAGGGGGGAACAGAAGCACACACTGGCAGAAAGGTTGGGGGAGTCGTGACATTGCCCAGTAATGTTCATTGTTGTGTCACACCATCCGCGCTGATGTGAATGAAATCAACACAGTTTCCATAACAGCACAGGAACGGCAGTGTGAAAGGAACACTGGAAGACGGGATGGAAGCATAGCTCACTTGGTTAGAGCATGGTGCTTGTAATGCCAAGGTTGCAAGTTTGATCCCCGTACGGAATGGCTGCATAGTGTGACTGCATAGAGCCAGTGTGGTGTAGTAGTTAAGAGCGGTGGACTCGTAATCTGGGGAACTGGGTTCGTGTCTCCGCTCCTCCACATGCAGCTGCTGGGTGACCTTGGGCTAGTCACACTTCTTTGAAGTCTCTCAGCCCCACTCACCTCACAGAGTGTTTGTTGTGGGGGAGGAAGGGAAAGGAGAATGTTAGCCGCTTTGAGACTCCTTCGGGTAGTGATAAAGCGGGATATCATATCCAAACTACTACTACTACTACTACTACTACTACTACTACTCTTCTTCTTCTTCTTCTTCTTCTTCTTCTTCTTCTTCTTCTTCTTCTTCTTCTTAGTCTTGCATTGCTGGGGGCTGGACTAGATGACTCTTAGGGTCCCTTCCAATGCTACAATTCTATGAATCCATCGGGAAAACTAGCACAGTATTCCCCTTGTCTGAATTCACCCTTAGTTATGGGCTGAATGACTATAGCCCAAGGATAGGAAACCTCAGCCCCAGGAGCCAGATCTGGCCCTCTAGGGCTCTCTATCTGGCCCTTGGGTTATTCCCAGGCCACACCCCCTCACTGGCCCTTCATGCCCCCTCCCTGAGTGTTTTTGCCTTGCTGGCATGCAGCCTTGAACTCCAATAATGCCTCTTCCTTGCTTGGATGTGTGCACAGATTTGCCTACTGTTGTTGTTGTTGTTGTTTAGTTGTTTAGTCATGTCCGACTCTCCGTGACCCCATGGACCAGAGCACACCAGGCACTCCTGTCTTCCACTGCCTCCCGCAGTTTGGTCAAACTCATGCTGGTAGCTTCGAGAACACTGTCCAACCATCTTGTCCTCTGTCATCCCCTTCTCCTTGTGCCCTCCATCTTTCCCAGCATCAGGGTCTTTTCCAGGGACTCTTCTCTTCTCATGAGGTGGCCAAAGTACTGGAGTCTCAGCTTCAGGATCTGTCCTTCCAGTGAGCACTCATGGCTGATTTCCTTCAGAATGGAGAGGTTTGATCTTCTTGCAGTCCATGGGACTCTCAAGAGTCTCCTCCAGCACCATAATTCAAAAGCATCAATTCTTTGGCGATCAGCCTTCTTTATGGTCCAGCTCTCACTTCCATACATCACTACTGGGAAAACCATAGCTTAAACTATTCGGACCTTTGTCGGCAAGGTTATGTCTCTGCTTTTAATGGCATCCAGCCACTCAACTGCCTTTGTCTCTGGCCACGCTCAACACTGGCATGTGGCCCCAGAAGGGAATGTGGACCTTGGAGTCACAAAGCCTCCCTACCTATCAATTGGAAAACTCCAAAAAAGAAAAGAAAATAAAGAATAGCAATGTGGGCAGAACGCCTGGGAGCATTCCAGAGTTATGAAGTGCTTACAATTCCAGAATATACCTTTTTGAGAACTGAGGGTTGGGATTTATCTCTAGCTTAATGGAGCTTATGCCCTTTACAGTTGTGTGCTAAGTCTTTTTATGTACTGAGGGCTTTTTTCTTTCTTTCTTTTTCAAGAAAAAGAACCTGGCAGGTAGAGTGCTTTAAAATTATGAGGCTGGACTTTGAAGTGTACGGTTTCACGTTACAGGTTTGATGTGCTCTGTGAGTCTTAAAATGTCTGCAAAGATGCCGCAGAGAATTGAGGAGGAAATGAATAGGGCATTTAAGGGAACTCCTTACCTGCCCAACCGGAATCTTGAGTTTCACTTGACTGGTGGCTTGCCTTTTGCCTGGACGATCTGGATTTCATGCCAGAATGTCAACCGGAAATTTTTGTGCTTTCAGTCCCAAAGCATCAGAATTCCGTCTCATTGGGTGGCTGTCTCATAAGCCTGGCAGGGACGACTTTTGAGTCTTTCCTTGCTGTGCATCCATGCAGTGGCATAGCAAGGTCAGGTGGTACCCGGGGCGAAAAATTTCTCATCACCACCCCCATTGAAATTATTAAAAGAAGGAAAAATAAGATACTTACAGTTGTAAGTGTTGTTTTCTGGTTTATTTATTTATTGTGAGCATAAGCACTTAAAACCTTTTTTTTGTGATGGGAATTTCTTGGGAATGAATTTTCTTTTACTTAATTTCGCTATTTTGCAGCTTTGACTTAACATACAAATACAAACAAATAGCATGCATCAGAATGTTTACGTTACTTACCAAACTCAGGATCATAGAGAAGAGGATGATCACAATGAATCAATGAACTAACAAATGTAATAAAAATAAATTCAGCACGGCACTTACTAGCTTCTGGTATAAAGCACAACTAACTCAACAGAATGACATCGGGTGACTGACTGGCGCTGCAGTGGATAGGATTGGTTGTGGGTTGAGTGATGATGAATCACTGATTGCTGACGTCTTGCTCGAGTACAAACTGCAGAGACAGACTTTGGCAAATTGGCGGGAAGAAACACCCTCTCCCCTTTCTTATCCATGTGCTGTCCATTAAACAGCGTCGAGTTCAGCTGCGTTTCGTTGTGTTTGTTGACTGAACTAAAAAGTTTCAATGCGTATTATGTTGACTTGTTGAGGTTAATTAATTGTCAGATGAAGTTAGTAAACTCATTTTAAATAACATTATTGTTTCAAAAAAGGTTTTGTGAGCCCCAGTCTTTTTACAGTGGTACCTTGGTTCTCAAACTTAATCTGTTCCGGAAATCCATTCCAAAACCAAAGCATTCCAAAACCTTTCCCATAGAAAGTAATGCAAAATGGCCGAGGGAGCCGGCATACAACTTCTGGGTCAAGTGGCCAGCATGACTGAGCCACTTCTGGTGAACCAGAGCAGCGCATGGAAACGCCGTTTACCTTCCCGCCGGAGTAGTACCTATTTAAGGGAACTTACCAGGAACCTAGGGACGCGGGTGGCGCTATGGGTTAAACCACAGAGCCTAGGACTTGCTGATCAGAAGGTTGGTGGTTCGAATTCCCGTGACGGGGTGAATTCCCGTTGCTCGGTCCCCTTTCCTGCCAACCTAGCAGTTCGAAAGCATGTCAAAGTGCAAGTAGATAAATAGGTACCGCTCTGGCAGGAAGGTAAACGGCGTTTCCATGTGCTGCTCTGGTTTGCCAGAAGTGGCTTAGTCATGGTGGCCACATGACCCGGAAGCTGTACGCCGGCTCCCTCGGCCTATAAACCGAGATGAGTGCCGCAACCCCAGAGTCGGTCACGACTGGACCTAACGGTCAGGGATCCCTTTACCTTTTACCAGGAACCTAATAGTGAGAGGCTTACACAAGCCTGCAACCAGCTACCCACTGTGCATTTAAAAGGGGAACGTGAAACTCTGCTAAGTAAAGGAAATTGCTAGCGCAAGTTAGGAAGGATATTACAGCCATACCTCATGTTACGTTTGCTTCAGGTTGCACGTTTTCAGGTTGCGCCCCGCAGTGACCTGGAAGTACTGGAAAGGGTTATTTCTGGGTTTCGCTGCTTGCGCATGCGCAGACGCGCAAAATGACATCATGCGCATGTGCAGAAGCGGTGAATCGCGATCCGCTTGTGTGCAGACGCGCAGACGCAAGTTGTGTTCTTTTCAGGTTGCGAACGGGCCTGTGGAACGGATCCCGTTCGCAACCAGTGGTACCACTGTAATAAACAATATATCCTCTCCTGCCTCCCTGAACATTCCCAATTGTTTTACTTATGCGATCACAGCTTTGCGTGGGTGGGGAAAAATAAAGAAAGAAACGGAGAGTGGAGGAAAGCTATTCTACATTTATTTGTCCCCCCCTGACATCAGTGGAATGCTGTGATTGCTGGCTTTATGCATGTTTGCGCTTACCTGTGCGCCCCTGGAACCAAACCCTCATGTAAGCTGCAAGTTACCTGTAAGTGCTTTTTTGAGAGGGGGAATTTAAAGATGAGGTGCCAGTACTTCTATCTTGCTAAAAGTGCCGTGGGTGCCAGCACACAATGGATGCCAAGGGCAACGGAAAACAATGTGATGTTCCTCTGTACTAGCGAAAGCTGTCACAAAAAGAATATATAAAAGGAGGTTCTTGTTGTGTTTCCCTCTGCTGCTACAGAGGTTTAGGTAGGGTGGTTTTGCATCCTGTTTTGCTGACAGTCAAACAGGGGACCTTTTATCTGAAGGGATGTCAGATTGACAGAGGGACTGTCTGGTCCAAATCCATTTTAAAGATGAAGAACCACGAAAAGGGAGATGAGGGGCACTGAAATTGCCCATCAACCATTAGCACCAGGTGAGGAGGTGCACAGGTGCTCTGTTCCCCACTGTGGCACGACACACTTGATTTCAATTTAAGTTCTAGCAGTTGCTACCGAACTGGTATACTAGGCACGTCCAACTCCCAAGACACTGTGATCTACTCCCAGTATAAAAAAAACTGGCAGTGATCTATCCATTGTCATTGGAGGGAAGAGGAGCGTGCATGGGGGTGGGGTGGAAGGAGAGGATTGCCCACAGTAGTTGAGCTTTTTTTGTGGGGAGGGGTAGGCAAAGGTTGCTGAGCTTTTTTTGGAGGGGAAAGGCCAAAGTTGCTGAGCTTTTTTTTAGGGTGCCGATTAGGATCCCGCAATCGGCCGCAGCTACCGTATTTTTCACTCTATAAGACGCACCAGACCACAAGACGCACCTAGTTTTTGGAGGAGGAAAACAAGAAAAAAAATATTCTGAATCTCAGAAGCCAGAACAGCAAGAGGGATCGCTGCGCAGTGAAAGCAGCAATGCCTCTTGCTGTTCTGGCTTCTGGGATAGCTGCGCAGCCTGCATTCGCTCCATAAGACGCACACACATTTCCCCTTACTTTTTAGGAGGGAACAAGTGAGTCTTATAGAGCAAAAAATACGGTACCTGGGGAACTACCTGTCAATCGCAGTCGACCGGTTGGACACCGCTGGTGTATACAAATTGGCATATGCAAATCTGGGTAATCTTTTGACCCCTTTTTTGTTGATGATGAATTCCTTCCTTTTTGATGATTCGTAAGAGGCTCCTCTAAGCTAGGGGTCAGCAAACTTTTTCAGCAGGGGGCTGGTCCACTGTCCCTCAGACCTTGTGGGGGGGGCAGACTATATTTTGAAAAAAATATATGAACAAATTCCTATGCCCCACAAATAACCCAGAGTTGCGTTTGAAATAAAAGGACACATTCTACTCATGTAAAAACATGCTGATTTGCATGTTTCAGTCCTTGGGCTGAAGGGGATTGGGCCGCATCTGGCCCCCAGGCCTTAGTTTACCTACCCCTGCTCTAAGCTATACAGCAAACAACAACAATTTTTTTTTGGGGGGGTGTCTCAGGGCGGTTCACAACATGGTTCACAACACAAAGTTGCAACATAAATGCACAAAATACATAATAAAAATAATTAAAACTAATAACAATACTAATGTATAAAAACTAATAAAAAATACACTCCCCAATAAAAGCCCCTAAACAACGCCCAGGCCACAAATCCAAATACAAAAATCCAAAGTAACAAATAGCATTTAAAAACAATTTAAAACAACCCCACTCCTTAAATAAAACAGCACCCACCCAGGTTAAAACCCCATCTCTGTTAAAACAATAATTTTATTTCCTGGGCGTATTAGTCATTGCCACTGAAGTGACTTGCATTAAAAATAGAAACATATTATGCCATAAAAGAAAGGAGAGAGGAGAAAAGTGATATGAAACTTGAATATTTTTTTATATAATTCAAAACAACCCTTCCTAACCTTGGAAGCATCTTGTAAAAAGCACAGATCAATTTATTGGTGGGACTCATCCTAAACAGCTTTTGTATATAGTTAGAGAAAGGTGTTGCCTATTTCTGTTCATGTTATGACATGCAGCTTCCAGTGGGATGGGGAACCTCAAGCTGAGGAGCCAAATGTTGGCCTCCAGGCATCATCCTCTGGCCCTCAGAACCCCTTCCTAGGGTGCAACCCACTTCCCAGGCCACACTCTTCATTGGCCCTGTTGTGTCTCCTCCTTGAGTGCTTTGCCTGGTCAGAAGCTATCCTTGAACTGAGATAATGCCTCTTGCAAAACCTCTGGTTTTTGCATGGCTGGAATGTAGCCAACTATACAAAGCTCAGAGTTGCAGCTATTAACTTTGTCCCCTGACCCCATCCACCAATGGCCTGTGGCCCTCACACTGCAAAAAAGTTGGTGGCAGACAGGAGAGCCTCTCCTGATGTTGCTGGACTACAGCTCCCATCATCGCTGACCACTGACCATGCTCATTGGGGCTGATAGAATTGTAGTCCACCTGCAGCATCTAGACCAGCGTTTCCCAAACTTGGGTCTCCATCTGTTGTTGGACCACAACTCCCATCATCCCTAGCTAGCAGGACCAGTGGTCAGGGGTGATGGGAATTGTAGTCCAAATATGGCTGGAGACCCAAGTTTGGGAAACCCTGATCTATGAGGGTCACAGTCCCCTGCTGCTGCAGTCCACAAGGCCTAGCAACTTACGAGCTGGGCTTTTGGCGTAGTCGCCATGTGGCCGATGAATCTCAGGTGTGCTGATGCAGCACACCTGGTTGTTTTGGGAGGCCTGCTGCCAGCAAAACGGAATCAGCAGAACGGGATTATTTTTTTACGGAAATGCAGAGTCACCGTTTTATTAAGTAAAGAAATGCAAGATTGTAGGCACAAAAGTGCTGTCGCTGCAGCCATGCCTGTGAAGTTACAGCACACGCAGCCAAGAAGCCAGAAGGAGAGAAGCAAAACCTTGTTAGGTGTGCTTTCCTGGCCCAGTGTGGTCAGGAATTGCCCATTTTTAATTTAGAAGCTTTTGGGTCTAAACCAACTGTAAGAGGTATAGGTTGGTTGCTCGAGAGCAATCAGGCGATATACTTCAATAGTCTGTTTTAAAGCTTTCTTATCGGTGATAAAAACCTTTGGAATGCAGTGCGCCTCTATTCCATGTCTTACTCATTCACTGGCAGAATCTGAGAGTGGGTGGTCCTTAAACCTTCCCCAGCAGAGTAGTTTCTGGACGCCCAGTCTGCGCCTCCCCTCTCTGCACGGAAGCCTACTGCTCAAGGAAGGCGTGGGTAACGGAGGACCTCTCTCCTCCCCGCTTTGCTCAGGCAAGGTGTCCTGGCACTGCCTCTCCTCCTCCGAGCCCTTCATCTCCTCTCCACTAGAGGCGTGGCTACTCTCCTCCGCTGAGGAGGTGCTGCTTCCCACGATCTTTGGGGGCTCTCTGTAATCCATCCGGCTTTTCCCCCCTCGCCCCTGAGCCGATGGCAGTTCCCTGACACCGACAAATCATGAGAACGGATAATGTCTCATCCCTCATATACCCAATTGATCGCTGGGGTCTGCAGGAGAAGGCCTCCTGCAGGTACCATCTTCTCAGGAGGCCTGTTCCATACAGTATAGGAATTGAGCCTTTAGCTTGGCACCAGCCATCCTTTCAAATTCCCTCTTTTTACATCTTAGCCAGGTGCCATCTGTTGTCTTTTTGACACCTGGTGACAATCTCCTCCTCCTCCAGCAAGCTTTTTAAGCAGAGATTGTTCCCAGTCCGTGTCTGTGTTTTATCGTTTGTGTGTTTGACACCCCGGGCTCCATTGGGAGGAGCAGCCTGACACAAATTCAATCATGGACTACCTCGGCAGGTTGTGAACTCTTGCTTCGCTGGAGGTTTTTAAGCAGAGGTTGGAGGCAGTGTTTGAAATTTGCCAGGCACATTTTGCACCTGGCTATCAGCCACTTGTGACCAAGTGAAGATGTCCGTGTGCCAGGAAGGTGCCTGATGTCTCCACCATCTGGAGGTGCATGCCTGGGGATCCTTGGATCTTGACTGTTTTCAGCATTGGCAACACATCCTGTGGAATTCTATCCATTATATTTTATCTGCACAAGATGGCAGAAATGACTGGCAGAATCCGTGACCAGGGAGAAGAACTGATGGAACAGGACTGGAAAAAGTTTAAGGACTATTTACAAAAATATTGTAAAATGTTTGAGTGTTAACATGATGTGGGAAGTGAAGGTAACAGGGCATGTGGGATTTGGTTAAAAGTGAATGAAAAGAAGAATTTTAAAAAGGAGAAGGGGGTTATGAACAGAATAACATTATGTCATAGTATATAAGGTGGAGTAATGGGCTAAGATAAGGGAATTTTGAGACATAATAACTAGAAATATATAACTATAAGTAAGGTTTGAAAAAGGGCTAGAACTTGCTGAATTTGATGGAACAAAGAGGAACACAAAAAAGAGAGATGTGAGGAGGTCAGGACAGAGGGATATGGAATTTTGAAATTTAAAAAGTGGACTTTTCTTTTTTCTTCTTTTTCTTTTTTTGTTAAGTGTGTATTCTTTCTTGTCTTTCTGTTCTTTGTTTTTTTGTTTGGGCTTTATCTGATCGATTGATTTATTTGAAATGATGATCTTTTTGTTTTGTAAAATCTCAATAAACATTTATTTTAAAAAAATATTTTATCTGCACAATCGGAACGAATTTCAGGAACCAAAAAATTGTATTGAAATGGCCACTAGGCATTCCATTTTGGCAACTGTAAATCCTGGTTTACCGTATTTTTCCATGTGTAAGATTAGGTTTCCCCCCTAAAAAATAATGTCCAAAATTTGGAGGCATCTTATACACAAATAGATCTTCCCCCATTTTCTTAAATCAGAGTCCCCCCAAATAGGGGGCGTCTTATACATGGGGGCGTCTTATAGATGGAAAAATACGGTAAGTAGTCATTTGATGCCTAGCTTGTATATGTGAGTTTCTAACCCTGCTTGGATCGTCATCTGTCATGGATGCTTCTTTACTTGAGATTCCTGTATTGCTGTGGGGGGGGGGGTTGGACTAGATGACCCTCGGGGTCCCTTCTGACTCTACAGTTTTATGATTCTTTGAATAAAACGCACCCATCCATTCCTGTCCAACAAAAGAAGCTTTTCTCCCTCACACACAATACTTGAACCCAGTGAGGCTGAATCAGGACGGACAGAGGAAAGAGAGCATCACGCAGCCTGTTGTTCGTTTGGTCCCACAAAATGTAGCATTGGCCACCAACTTAAGTGAGGATGAGAATGTCAGGAGTTCAGCCTACACTCGAGTAGGACTCTGGCAGAGACACATGCCCAACTGGCATGTTCTCTCCCTCCTGGTCGATCGTTTGGGAGCTTCAAAAGCTTTCTTCAGCCCGAACATCACAGCGACCGATGCCAACCGACACCGGCACACTTAGGGATCCGCAGAGTTTGCGCACCTTTCGCGTGACAGACCTCAGCAAGTCAGCATTTTGGCTAATCTACTTTATTTACATATAAACACACACGGAGCACTGCAACATGGCTCCCTCTCTCTCTAGCATCAGACAGCAAAGAGAAAAAAACAAAGGACAATAGTCCCACTTCACGGAACACAGTAACACAGACATCCTGTCTCCGTCACTTCCCACTCTGTGGAGTCAAAACACATACCCTCATGTGAAAGACAACAATCCCATGACTGCAATCATGGATCAGGAATTCTAACAGAGAAAACCCTTATGGAGGACAAGGCTATCCATGGCTACTAGCAACAACGGCTGCACTTCTAATGTCAGAGACAGTATGCTGGGGATCAGAAATGGGGAGAGTGTGGTTGCCCTCTCTGCTTTTTCCATACGGTGCATAATTTTATATGCCTCCACACCCCCTCCCCTAAGTTCCCACTTTTGTAAGCTGAAAAAGCTCCAAACGTACTCTTTCCACACATACCCCAATTCTCTTTAGCTGCCCTTCCCCACCATTCAGTCCGTCCTTTGCAGTTCACAACAACAAAGGCATTTAAGTACAGACTTCTGTATGATGTAGCTTGGCGCTGCTGTTTCTGCTGCGTTAACTGCCCACCGGCTCCCTTATTCTTCCCATCTGCTGTTTGGGAGCTAAAGCCCTTCCTGCTTAGGTTGATAAGAGTCTCCTGTACATCTGTCGATGTCTGTTTCTGAAGGATAGCTCTGAGTGACGGCCCCGATGACCACGTCTGGCAGCTCTGTCTTCAGGCCCTGATTATAAATACATAAAGCTAACGGGAGAGTACACGAGTTCCATATTGGCAACATCAAGGGGGCAGGACTGTGTTTCCTCGCTTTGCTTGCAGAACGTGCCCAAGCTTCAGTTCCAAGGAGCAAGTGATGGGGAAAGCATTGCTTGAGATGCTTTAGAGCAGGGTGTGATGGCCTGGGATTAGCACTTGGAGGCTGAACCTGAGGAATCCCAGCCTGCACAGGATTCCCCTCCTCCAGAACCAGCTGAGCTGGGGCTGGGGCTTGAGCCTGAAGGGTCCTCACCTGTGCTGGATCCTCAGGTGCAGGCACCAGCTGAGTCTGCTCTGGCTCCTGAGGGGATGGAGGACCCATTGCCTGCAGATGCTCCACTCTCAGCCCCGTCAGAGGAAGCTGAGGTTGCCTCTGGGTCTGGTAACCCTCCAGCCTCTCCTGAGCTGCAGAGGCTCAGGGCAGAGAGGTGGAGGGAACTAAGTTCCCGCAGGAGGAGTGCTCGCCTCCAGGCCAGGAGAGGCTGGTCACCTATGGACCGGGGCCGCCCTATGCCTCGGGGCAGATAAAAGCCAGCCAGCCCAGTGCCAGGTTGCGGGAGCAACGTTGTTGGTACCCTGTTCCTGCCTGCATCCTGTCCTGCTCTTCTGCCAGAGTTCCTGACCCCACCCGACTCCTCGCCTTGGACCCAGCTACAGCTTTGACGGACAGCCTCCCTACTGCACCCTCGACCTCGGACTGGACTTGGACCTCACCTCACGGTTAACCCACGGGACCAGCACATAGGGTTTCCCAACCTCCAGCAGTTTTTGGACTACAACTCCCATCATCCCTAGCTAGCAAGACCAGAGGTCAGGGATGATGGGAACTGTAGTCCAAAAGCAGCTGGGGACCCAAGGTTGGGAAACACTGCTTTAGAGTAAGGGCAGTAACTCGGTGGGAGATCATCTGCTTTACTTGTGGAAGGTCCCAGGTCCAATATCTCCAGGTAGGGCTGGGAGAGGCCCCTGTCTGAACTTGTGGTACACCACGGCCAGTCAGTGTAGACAATGCCCAGTGCCGGATTTACGTATAAGCTAAGCAAGCTATAGCTTAGGGCCCCACTCTCTTGCCCCCCCCCCAAAAAAAATTAAATGAAAAAACACACCTGGATGTACATTTCCAAAATATAAGATAAAAAAACAAATAAAATAAAACCTACATACAGCAACAGTGTTTTGTGTTGTGTAGGCTCCTGTGATGTAAGTAATGGGCCCCTCCTGCTAGCCTGCTCCCTAAAATATCACTGGTTTGCTCATTTCTATATATAGGGTGCCTTACATTCTGCATGGACTGGTTGCATGGCAACATGTACAAATGGCTTTAGATACCTATTAGGTCCATAAATCACCATATAGAAGAAGAAGAAGAAGAAGAAGAAGAAGAAGAAGAGGAGGAGGAGGAGGAGTTTGGATTTGGTATTCCGCTTTATCACTACCCGAAGGAGTCTCAAAGCGGCTAGCACTCTCCTTTCCCTTCTTCCCCCACAACAAACACTCTGTGAGGTGAGTGGGGCTGAGAGACTTCAGAGAAGTGGGACTAGCCCAAGGTCACCCAGCAGCTGCATGTGGAGGAGCGGGGAAGCGAACCCGGTTCACCAGATTACGAGTCCACCACTCTTAACCACTACACCACACTGACTACAGCATATATTCAGCACAAAAAACAGTGACCATTTGTTGTTGACAAAGGACAGCTGGACATATAAAGGGCCCCATTGCCTTCAGTAGCTTAGGGCCTCATCAAACCTAAATCTGGCCCTGACAATGCCTGATCCAGTAGGGTTTTTAAAAAATGTTCTCAAGAGACCCTGGAGAGTTGCTGCCAATGACAGCTGAAAATTTGGCTGGGTAGTCCAACCGGTCACTTTCTCATATTGTGTTATGTCAGGCTTTCTGGTTTGCCGAACACAAAGATCTGTTTGGCACCTGTTCCAGCTTTTTCTCCTTCCTTGCCACTGCATTGCATCCAAACCAGGGGTTATGGTTTGTTTCTCCCCAACTAGCCATGGCTGCAAGGCAGCCTTGAAGCCATGGTTTGTTGTTGGCTACCTGATTGTGGCTATGGTTTCCCAGTAGTGATGTATGGAAGTGAGAGCTGGACCATAAAGAAGGCTGATTGCCGAAGAATTGATGCTTTTGAATTATGGTGCTGGAGGAGACTCTTGAGAGTCCCATGGACTGCAAGAAGATCAAACCTCTCCATCCTGAAGGAAATCAGCCCTGAATGCTCACTGGAAGGACAGATCGTGAAGCTGAGGCTCCAATACTTTGGCCACCTCATGAGAAGAGAAGACTCCCTGGAAAAGACCCTGATGTTGGGAAAGATGGAGGGCACAAGGAGAAGAGGACAACAGAGGACGAGATGGTTGGACAGTGTTCTCGAAGCTACTAACATGAGTTTGATAAACTGCGGGAGGCAGTGGAAGACAGGAGTGCCTGGCATGCTCTGGTCCAGGGGGTCTCGAAGAGTCGGACACGACTAAACGACTAAACAACAACAACCTGATTGTGGGTTTTAAAAAGCGACACGGTGCTTTAAATGTATGGCGTGAACATGGCTTGAAAGTCTGCAGAAGAGCACATGCTTTATCAGAACGAAAGGTCCTTCTGGTCCAGCATTCCATTCTCACTGCGGCCAACCAGATTCCCCTGGGAATCATCCAAGCAGGCCGTGAGTGTAATGGGATGCTATCGCCAGCCACAGGAGATGATATTGGGCAAGACGGTGAAGCAGTCTGATCTCACATCTCATTGTTGCCATAGCTCTGAGCATCAAACATTACTTTAGCACTTAAGGGGGGGGGAGGGCAGGAAATAAGGCCCTCTCTGAAACTGTTCATGTTGTGCAAGAATGCTACACAGTAATTTGCAGCAACAGATAAAAATAAAAATAAAAGAGGGGCTGGAGAGAGAAAGAAAAGGTAAACAAGCATTTTTAATCCTAAAATCCATGAAACGAACACATTAGGCATGTCGTTTTTTGTATACATAGATTTGTTTTGCTCTTGAACTGGTAAATGAGGGTTGTTTTGGTCCGAAGCCAAATAATATATTGAGGCAATTTCATGCCTCATGAATTATAGAAGAGAATGCTTGGTACGTGGAGCTCCAGTCTCGGCTCGGCTGGCTCTCCCTCCCCCCCCCCATTTTCGTTTAATCCCTTTGGGAATCTCGGTTTTGAACTGCCTTCCAGAGCCTGTGCGATGCTTCTGAAAGCCCGCAGACTGGTCCGACAGAATGGAAGGAATTCTAAATATGAGCCCCTTCCCCCCCTTGACTGGAGCCTTCTCTCCCACCCCTTTTATTTTGCTAACTCCCAGATGGTAGCAAGAATGCTTTGATCTTATCATAATGGTCAGAGCTGCTCACAAAAGAAAAAACACTTTCCTGAACTCTGAGCTCTGAAATGCATTTTAAAATTCCTTCTGGGCTTTTTGGAAATAAAAAAAAATGTTGCTTGCATCTTCTTTTTCTTTATTTTAAGCTGCACTTTGCTTTCTAGGAAGGAGGACTGAATTGTTTGGGCTTCCTCGTTAAGGCGGAGCCGCTCACAATTTAGGATCCTCTGTCTTGGGGTTGAGCAATTTGCTCAGCGCCCAGAGCAGGAATAGATCACAGACCCCAGAGGGCTGCTCCTAATTTGCATTCGTTAGTTACAAGTCATTAACTGAACCCGCATGTTGTTTTTTTCCCAGACTTGCTGGATGCGGAACACTGGCTGGTGGACGTGTTGCATGCATTTTGCAAATTCCTAAAGGAGCTGCTGTGTTAGGCTGTTGTGAGGGCAGAATGTGCCAATGACAACATAGGGATTAATCCATTTTTAGTGGCATGCCATAGATCTGGAAGCAACCTCATTCTCTTGTGTATACCAGAATGCATACCAGAATGTTAGATTTGTGCCATTGGGTTTGGGGCTGCTTGGGGCTGCCAACTTGTGACAGGGCCTTTTCCATGGTGGCTCCCCAGTTGTGGAATGCCCTCCCTAGTGAAGTATACCTGTCTCCATCACTTTTACCTTTCAGGAGGAATTGGAGTGGAAAATCCTATTTATCCAGGCATTTGGTAGCTGAAGAATATACTGTTCCTGGCAACCCTGAGAGCATTGGATGGAATAATTATTTTAGCTGCAACTGGTTTTTGAAAACTTTTAAACTGTAACTGCTTTACAGTTTAAAACTGCTTTAAAACTGTAAATGTTTTAAACCGGCATCATTTTGTTTTTAATTTGTGGGTCTGCTTACCCCCCTGGGCTCCTTTGAGAGGAAACGAGTGATATTAATTCAGTAAACAAATAGGTAAATACAGTGGTACCCCGGGTTACAGACGCCTCAGGTTACAGACGCTTCAAGTTACATACTCTGCTAAACCAGAAATAGTACCTCAGGTTAAGAACTTTGCTTCAGGATGAGAAAAGAAATCGTGCCGCGGCAGCGGGAGGTCCCATTAGCTAAAGTGGTACCTCAGGTTAAGAACAGTTTCAGGTTAAGAACGGACCTCCATTTCTTAACCCGAGGTACCACTGTAGGCTAAAAGGTAAAGGACCCCTGGACTGTTAAGTTCAGGCAAAGGCAACTATGGGGTTGTGGCGCTCATCTCGCTTTTTAGGCCGAGGGAGCCGGCGTTTTTTCCACAGACAGCTTTCCGGGTCATGTGGCCAGCAGGACTAAACCACTTCTGGCGCAACAGAACATTGTAACGGAAAACAGAGCACAAGAAAACACCATTTACCTTTCCGCCACAGTGGTACCTATTTATCTACTTGCACTGGCATGCTTTTGAACTGCTAGGTTGGCAGAAGTTGGGACAGAACAATGTGAGCTCACTCCATCGCAGGGTTACGAACCGCCGACCTTCTGATCGGCAAGCCCAAGATGCTCAGTGGTTTAGACCACAGCACCACCCGCTTCCCTTAGTGAATAAATACAGTGGGTTTAAAGCACTGTCACCACTGTGTAACAAATCCACTTTTCAAAAAGAAGAAAAGAAGTCCCAGACTTTTTACGGTTTGGAAAGTGATGGGGAAATACATTGAAATGTGTGGGGTGAATGGATGATTAATGGAAAGAGGTATAAACTCCCGATGGATTACATAGAACCATAGGATGAATGCAGTTTGTATGCTTGCTGTTGCAGAACCTCCCCATCATTCAATAAATCAGAAGTCTGAACTTCTCAGTGAAGTCTGAACATAGTCCAACTACAGTGTAAGCTTTGTGCAAGCACATTGTTATGAAAGGTCAGTAAAACAGGACATCTGGAGGAGCCCTCAGTCAAACTGGCACGTGTAGCTACACCTGTTGGATATGCATGACCAGATCGATGTCTCTGTGTTTTCTTTAAAGCAGCTGTGTGCAGTGATGTAGGAATTTGACCAAAATCTGGGGAAGTCTGAGGCAATCAGTGTGGTTGAGGATGGGCAAGTAGTCAGGCTCTTGAGATGGGATTGTTGTTGTTGTTTAGTCGTTTGGTTGTGTCCGACTCTTCGTGACCCCATGGACCAGAGCACGCCAGGCACTCCTGTCTTCCACTGCCTCCCACAGTTTGGTCAAACTCATGCTGGTAGCTTCGAGAATACTGTCCCACAATCTCGTCCTCTGTCTTCCCCTTCTCCTTGTGCCCTCCATCTTTCCCAACATCAGGGTCTTTTCCAGAGAGTCTTCTCTTCTCATGAGGTGGCCAAAGTCTTGAAGCCTCAGCTTCAGGATCTGTCCTTCCAGTGAGCCCTCAGGGCTGATTTCAGGCTGGAGGCAGATGGCACGGTCCACGATGGGTCAGTGATCAAGTTCTAGACAAGGCAAGGAAGGGGAGAGGAGCAAGGCGAGTCCATTCATCAGCTTCTCCCAAGAATGATGCTAAAATCCGCAGTAGCACAATTCCTTTATCAGGACCAACCAAAAAGTCACAAAATAGTGACCAAGTTCTTGAGTTTTCCAGAGCTCTTCATCAGATTGGATGCTTAAGCAATGCAGGACAAAAGGGAATTTGAAAAATCCAGCTTGGTGTTAAAGCCAGGCAATATTTATTTTTATTTATTATTACATTTCTATCCTACTTTTTATCCAGCATGGTGTACATGGTTCTGCCTGTTTCCGTTTATCCCTCACAACAACCCTGTGAGGTAGGTTTGGCTAGAGATGATTGGTGACCCAAGGTCACTCAGTGAGCAGGGATTTGAACTTCCGTCTCCAAAGACCTGGCCTGACACTGTTCTCAATCCAAAAATGGAGACCAAGCCAACTTTTCTTCTTTCTCCCCCTTAATTAACATCCAGTGTAATAAAAAAGAACTTCAGAGAACCCAAAAGCTTGCTTGCTATTTTGTGACAATTTATGTTTGGTCATTATAAAGGTATTGTATGTACTCTGGATTTTGGAATTTTTGTACTCTGGATTTTGGAATTTTTATTGGCCAGGATGTCAAAATCTGCCTTTTGCATTCTAAGGAAGAGCTGCTCAGGTAGAGGAACCAAACCTGGAGTAGCAGTTGCACAGAGTCAGCCAGGCCACCAGTCTTTTCTTTAACAAACCTAGCCAGACTGGGCAGATAAGCTGCAGTACCCTTTCTGTCCATTTTAGAGCATGGCACTGTGGTCCCCCGTCACGTTGTAACTTCCCTGCATGTCACATTCCTCCACCCCCAAACCCGTTGCTGTTTAGCTCTGCAGCTCTGCAAAAAATAAAATATAATGCAGTATAGTCATTGTAAAGATCATGTTTCTAAATCTTGCTTCCAGTCCCTGAGGACATTTCCTGGTACATTTTCAGATACGGTACTTTTTTTGCATCCCTTGCGGACAAGAGCATGCTTGTTTTTTAAAAGTGAAATATCAGATTCTCTGAATTATAAGAAAAGCCTGCTTTGATGTCACAAAAGTACTCTCATGGAAGTTATCAGTGTGGAACCTTTGACCCTCTAGACCAGCGGTTCTCAACCTGTGGGTCCCCAGTTGTTATTGGACTACAACTCCCAACATCCCTGAGCTCTGGCCTTGATAGCTAGGGGTGATGGGAGTTGTATTTCAACAACATCTGGGGACCCACAGGTTGAGAAAGGCTGCTCTAGACTTTGCTGAACTACAACTCCCTTCATTCCTAGCCATTGGCCATGCTCGCTGAGGCTTATGGGAGTTGTAGTTCAGCAATACGGAGAGGGCCAAACATTTCCTACACCTGCTCTTCTGATTTTTCTTTAAAATAAAAAAAAAAGAAGAATGAAGAAACTATAGTGTTAAAAAGTGACTCTCCTGCTCTAAAAAAATTGGATGAAGGAGATTTTAATTGTATCGATTGTGGAAGTAATTAAGGTACTGAAGTGTCCAGGCTAAGAATGTGAACAAGGAAATCCCAGACTCAAAATTGACCGCAATCATAAACTTACTAGGTAGACTGATGCAGACTTCCTTTGATTTGCAATAATCAAAACAAAGCAAAAATGAGACAAAGTCATGCCAAAGTCACATTTTGTACCATCATCAGTTCAAAATATTGGGAATTGTCATGATGACTTTGGTGATGTTCTGTTGAGAGGTGGCCAAACGTCTACCAAAAAATGAACCAAGTCTCACCCAAGTGATGTTTCACCCCACCATCTTGCTTCAAAATGGTGTCTGGCATGGCATCCCAACATCAACAAAACCTGCTGCCCCCATATTGGGCATCCTTGTTCTGAGTTTAGCGATGATATCTCAGGAGGCATCCAAACCTCTTGGGGAACAAATGGATGAACCACTTCCCAAAATTTATTGTAGATTGCTGTAACAGATTTCTTTTAACTCTGTCATTAGTTATTGGCTGCCTGTATTTTTCAAGAAGTGCAGGAGTGGGGAAGAGACAAAGTGTGCCAAATTAAGGAATAATGATGTTTGTGCTGCTGTGGTTTGAAACATAATGCATAAAATAGAAGAAAAAAACTATTCGCTTTCTCTGTTTTAGGCTAATGGCATTGTTTTTTTAACTTGTCGTTCCAGAATTCTCCTCCTTCATCTCCTGTGGAGCCAGTCTCAAGTTAGAAATCCGATAAGGTAAGAACATTTAGTATGTTTCATTAACAGAAAAGGCAAGACAATGACTTTGGAGGGAATGGTGCCTTTGGGAGAGACCATAACTCAATGTCATGCTCTAAGAAGCGCCTTCATGGACTCAGTCCAAAGAAGGTAAAGTCTTTTACCAAAATACTTAGGCAAGAGTTCAAGGTGTGGTGTAGTCTCAACAAGCCAAGGTCAAGCACAGAGAATCAGTCTTGGTCCAAAACATAACCCAGAAGTTGAGGTCAAGAAACAGTCCAACAGCAATACCACAGGAAGAGCTCCTTGCCAGAAAAAGTGGTATATAAATGTAATAGCACAACACAAATATAAAATAAAATCGTTCTTCAAGGACTCCGTGTCTGGAACCAAGTCAGGGCTAGTGTGATGCTCAACACAGGGCACACATGTTGCCTGCAAAAGGATCATACGTTCATTCCTTGGTATTGCCAGTTAAAAGGTTCAGGGAGTGTGTGATGGGAAACAACCTTTTACCTGCAGCCTTGGAGAGAGGTCGCCAGTCGCAGCAGATAAAACTGAACTAAGCTGACTAGAGTGCTGAGTTTAAGGCAGTTTCTTATGAATGGAGAAGGCTAGGCAGTGATGGGACATTTGTAGAGGAAGAGTCAGAGCTCAATGGCTGAAGACACACTTTGTATGTTGAGGGTCCCTGGGTCATTCCCCGTATCAGGTAGAAGATATTGATATTGGGCCAAGCAGAGCCACTATACTGCTCCAAAAAGCCTGCTGGAAATGTTTCTGTTTTCGCAAGCCTGCCCAGAAAACGATTTAGTTAACCTTTGTTTTAAATGTTCTATTGATTTTATCTTTGCGTTTAATGATGGGTTTATGTATATTTGGCTCGTATGTGATGCTTTTGTACTCGGAGGAGAAATTAACGCACCTAAGTTAATCACATTGGATGCAACCCTTTGCTGTGTGCATTTTCATTGTGTTTGATATATAATTGGACTTGTACACTGCTCAGAGATTTGTTTTCTGCAAATGGTTAATAAATGATATGAATGACTGATGTGAAAGACTTCTGCCTGCCAGTCAGATTAGACAAAGTGGGATTCGGTGGACCCAAGATCTCAGGGCAAGATGGCTGATTATGCTTCACAGGGGGTAAGGTAAGCACTTTAGATCCATGGAAGGGCTTTCGCTAGAGTTTATTACAAGGAAAGTTAAAACTACAGTGGTACCTTGGTTCTCAAACTTAATCCATTCCGGAAGTCCGTTCCAAAACCAAGGCTCGCTTTCCCATAGAAAGTAATGCAAAATGGATTAATCCCTTCCAGACTTTTAAAAATAACCCCTGAAACAGCAGTTTAACATGAATTTTACTATCTAACGAGACCATTGATCCATAAAATGAAAGCAATAATCAATGTACTGTACTATAAAATAAATAAGACAGTATTGTAGATGATAATTTTTTAAAAAAAAAATAAATTCTTACCTGTACCGATGATAGTTATTGTTTGGATGGGGGGGGGCTTTTATCCATTTTGCAGTCAGTCAGTCAATCAATCAATCAATCAATCAATCAATCAGCAGCTGAACTGGGTTCCACACAGTCACAAAACAAATTAACCGAAAAGCCTCCAAAACAAAAGCGCAAAGTAAATAAATAGCAATAACAAAAGCGCCAAAGTTAATTCGTTCCGGAAGTCCATTTGACTTCCGAAATGTTCAAAAACCAAGGCGCAGCTTCTGATTGGTGCTGGTGCACCAGAAACAATAGCTGACAGCCACATTGGACGTTTGGCTTCCGAAAAGCATTTGAAAACCAAGGCGTTTGAGAACCAAGGTACCACTGTATATCCAACAATGTTTTCCCATTGGCATGCCAGCTTATGCAAGTGGACATGCAATACTGGATATGGGGGTTGTATTCAATGGGGTGCTAAGTTGAAGTCCTTTAGTGGTATATTTGTTCCAGTGGCAGAATGTTTCTATGCCAGGAGAGCATAGTTGCGCGGAGGAATGCATAAGCAGAATGCTGGTAAATTTGTTGCATAACAGATGGCACAGTCTGTTGCATGATGAGTTTCTGCTAGCACAACTATTGCGTTGGACTCTTCTGTTGTGCAATATTACACCTTGCCCGCCTGATAGCGCAACACTCTTTGCGCCAGCAGACAAGAGAATGTTGGATGCAGCCTGCAGAATCTACCTGTTACAAATAGTCAGAAATTGCCTGAGTCCTGTCCCTCAGTGTTACAGCAAAAAAAAAAAAAAGTTTGGAAATTCAAAGAGGGTAAAATGTACTTGATTGTGTTTCAAGGCATAATTTAGCAGACGCAGAAGGAATTCAGCGTTGCCAAAGAAATAATGTAGACTTAAATAAGTAAAGAGCGAAAAAGAAAGTTAGCTGATGATAAAGTTCCAGGTGCTGAACTTGCTACATTCAAAGACTGGCTTCAGTGCAGTTCAGAAGGTAAGGGGTCTTCTCAGCAGGCTAGATGACTTAGAGTTGGCCCTCTTGTCTCTCCTCCAGGGTTGGCAGCAATGCACCTTATGAATTGATGATATGTGTGCATGTTATGAATTGATAATAAGCTGCATGTAACAGCTTGAGCCCTAAATGTACAGTGGTACCTCAGGTTACATACGCTTCAGGTTACATACGCTTCAGGTTACAGACTCCGCTAACGCAGAAATAGTGCTTCAGGTTAAGAACTTTGCTTCAGGATGAGAACAGAAATCGTGCTTTGGCGGCGCGGCGCAGCAGGAGGCCCCATTAGCTAAAGTGGTGCTTCAGGTTAAGAACAGACCTCCGGAACGAATTAAGTTCTTAATCCTAGGTACCACTGTATATTCCCACAGAGTAAAAACATGATGCAACTTGGGATGGAAGGTTCTGTCAATTTCGGTTCTGGCTGTTTCTTATTTTGCAGTTTCCACATTTTCTGCAGCAATTTTCTTTAAAAATAAATCCTTGTGGAAACCCTTCAGCAATTTAGTGCAAATTTCTCCCAATAATTTGTAGGCAGTTTTGACTAATGTAAACACCTCTCAAGCAATTTCTCCTGATATAATGCATATCTGTATGGCTGTTTTAACTAAACTGTTCATTTTTATCCACACTTTCCTCTAATAAGATGCATGTTAGGGCAGGTGTTGGGAGCAAGTCAGCAATAACACACAATGTGTCAGTGAAATTGACTCTTTATTTAAAGAAACCAAAGCAGTGCAGGCCTAGTGAGCACAGCAGCTCTTCCCAGTAGGTCTTGCCCCAATGAGGCAGTTGTGAGGACTGAAGGTCTCCTGCTTCCCACCACTCTCTAAGGTTCCTCCTCTCCTGATTTCTTCCCAAGCAATCTGAGACTCTGATGCCTTGTCTGTCTCTGCTCATCTCTCTTCATGCCTCTTCTGGTTCTGGGAGACCAGGCTGGAGGGGAGCTGGTCACAGTAGGTGGGGGAGACCCCCTGTCTTCTTCAGCAGCCGGCCTCCACTCTGCCTCTAGAACCCCCTCTGCTTCTGTCTTTGTGTCTGGGCTGCTCTCTGCCATAGCCTCTTCCTGTTCACTAAACCCTGTTCCCTCGTCAGCTTTTGACACCTCCTCCTCCTCCTCCCAGTCTGTTTTTTTTAAAAAAAAGATATTTATTAAAGTTTCCAATTTTTTATACAAACAAAAAACAAACAAAAAGATTAAAAAAACAACAACATATAATTCATAAAACATACTTTTCAATAACGAATTTCTCTGACCTCCTCATACCTCCCCTTCTTGTATTCACATCAGATTATTTGTTCAGCAAATCCTTAATTTAAAGCATTACAGCTTATAATCTCACTTTATTTTCTATCCAAACCCTTTTTTTCCATCCATGTTCCTTTATATCATTACAGCTAGAAACCACTCAATTTCAATCCAACATCATTCAGCATTCCTTAATTTTACAATATTTCTGTAAATAGTCCTTAAATTTTTTCCATTCTTCTTCTGCCGACTCTTCTCCCTGGTCACGGATTCTGCTCGTCATTTCTGCCAAACCCATACAGTCGATCAGTTTCATCTGCCATTCTTCCAGAGTGGGTAGATCTTGCGTCTTCCAATACTTTGCGATGAGTATTCTTGCTGCTGTTGTAGCATACATGAAAAAAGTTCTGTCCTTCTTTGGCACCACTTGGCCAGCCATGCCCAAGAGAAAGGCCTCTGGTTTCTTCAAGAAGGTATATTTAAATACCTTTTTCAATTCGTTATATATCATTTCCCAGAAAGCCTTAATCCTGGGGCACGTCCACCAAAGGTGAAAGAATGTACCTTCATTTTCCTTAGATTTCCAACATTTATTATTGGGCACTCCTCCTCCCAGTCTGCTCCCTCTTCTCCCTCTGACCACTCATCATCATCCCACCCAGGGCCAGATTTAGGTTTGATGAGGCCCTAAGCTATTGAAGGTAATGGGGCCCTTTATATGTCCATCTGTCCTTTGTCAACAACAAATTTTCGCTGTTTTTGTGTGTTGAATATATGCTCTAGGGTAATTTATGGACCTAATAGGTATCTAAAGCCATTTGCACATAACAGAATATGTGTTTTATCAAAGTAATTGTCGAACTGAAATACAATTAATGAGCAAACCAGTGATATTTTAGGGAGCGGGCTAGCAGGCGGGGCCCATTACTTACATCATAGGAGCCAACACAATACAAAACACTGTTGCTGTATGTAAGTTTTACTTTATTTGTTTTTTAATCTTATATTTTGGAAATGTACATCCAGGTTTTTTCCCTTTACTTTTTTTGGGGGGTCCCCAAGAGAGTGGGGCCCTAGGCTATAGGCACCCACCACTCCCCTGGCTATGAGCCGTCTTCCCCGGGGGGGCGGGGTTCCCCAGCTGGCCCCTCCCACCACATTCAGCCAGTCCATGACAATGCATTTCTGTAAACATTGGTTGCAGAATCCTGATAAGGGCAGGTTTTGAAAGATGACTGTTTCTCCCATTGTTTTTGGAAGGTGCAGACTTGGTTTTAAAGAACATCCGAATCCAGTTTCTCCCAGGTCCCAAAACACAGCCTCTTAGTTTGCTTGGCCAACGTGCAAAGTGGGGGCTCCTTCTCCGCCACAACGAAAAACTGTTGCAAATGCACCACTGGCTGGTTGTTTCTTCTGACAGAAGCAATCCTTCAGCTGAGGTGGGCTGGGCCGCGGTTGCCTACATGTCTCCTCGCATCAACGACCCATCAGGAGAATTAAATCACTTTTATTGCTTTTATTGCATTATCTCAGGCCAGTATATGTCTTGCTAGCATTTATTGCCCTTAAAAGTGCAGCAGCTTCGGCCTTGAAGGAAAACATTATGAAAATGATATACCGGTGGTACATGACCCCAGTCAAGTTAGCTAAGATACATCACCTGTCTGACAATAAATGTTGGAAGTGTAAGGAAGCAGAGGGGACTTTCTTTCACCTCTGGTGGACATGCCCAAAGGTTAAGGCTTTCTGGGAAATGATTTACAATGAGTTGAAAAAGGTATTTAGGTATACCTTTCCCAAGAAACCAGAGGCCTTCCTGTTGGGCATGGTAGACCAGAAAGTGTTAAAGAAGGACAGAACTTTGTTTATGTATGCTAGTACAGCAGCAAGAATACTCATCGCAAAGAACTGGAAGACACAAGATTTACCCACGCTGGAGGAATGGCAGATGCAGTTGATGGACTACATGGAGATAGCTGAACTGACCGGCAGAATCCGAGATTTGGATGTAGAAACAATTGAGGTGGACTGGAAAAAGTTTAAAGACTACTTGCAAAAGTATTACAAACTGTATGAATCTTAAGACGGTGCATGATTTGGAAATGATACGCTTTAGCAATTATGATTAAGTAAATAGTAAACTAAGTGATAAAAGAGAAAAGGAGATAATATGAAATTGAACATGTTACGTTTATTTTAAAGGTATAAAAATTGTGACATAATACATTGAATATAGATACATAACATGTAAAAGTTACAATAAGGTATGACATAAGGTAACAAATTGCTGACATTGTTAATATAAAGAACGCAGAATTGGAAGGGGTGGGGAAGTCCAAGTTGGGATTTTTGTTAAAAAAAAAAAAAATGGTTTCTTGTAAACTCCTTATTTGTTTGTAATGTATAAAATTTGGAAAGAAACGTAATAAAAAATATTATAAAAAAAAAAAAAAAAAAGTGCAGCAGCTTCAAGGTATTTAGGTTAGGAGTCAGTCTGCCGGGGTTTCTTTGTTGCTAGGCTCAGTTGGAGAGATTCCATGTTAAATGGTAGCGATGGATTGTGAATTATGATTCATGGAGCAGCCTGTGACTTTATAGCTTTTAAGCTTGGAGCTCTTCTGTTGGTGATGGATTTGTTTGGGGCCTTTCCAGTCCCCAGTGTCATTTCGGCTCATCACATGCCTCCTATTTATTTTTTTAACCAAGGCTCCTTTCCTTGGCATATCAATTCCATTTGATTTCTGGTTTATCCACACTGCTTCTTTTGAAATCTGACTTCCTCTGCAATCTCCCCTTTGCCGTAAGAGCAGCCTCTGCCAGCCCTGGTGCCCTCTAGTTGCTTTGGACAACCGCTTTGCCCCGTATATGCCCACTTGGCCACTTTGATCTGTGGAATCAGTGCTATTTTGGGTGCCACAGAATGCTCATTCTGCATTTGTAGGAAATTGTTCTTTAAGTGTGGCAGCACCTACATTTTGCTATACAGTGGTACCTCGGGTTACAGACGCTTCAGGTTACAGACTCTGCTAACCCAGAAATAGTACCTCGGGTTAAGAACTTTGCTTCAGGATGAGAACAGGAATTGTGCTCTGGTGGCGCGGCGGCAGCAGGAGGCCCCATTAGCTAAAGTGGTGCTTCAGGTTAAGAAGAGTTTCAGGTTAAGTACGGACCTCCAGAACGAATTAAGTACTTAACCTGAGGTGCCACTGTACTCTTTTCAATGCCTACTAAAAACATCTTTCTTTAAGTTAGCCTTCCCAGATATGTAGAATGCCAGTGTGTGTGTTTTCATATGATTTTTATCTCATCGTTGATTTTAATTATTTCTTTAATGCTTTAAAGAGTCGTTTTTACTGATAATGTCACCGTGCGTGTGTTTCTGGTAAATCCCTTCGAGTTCTTTTTAAAAACGATCAAGTCATATATAAATCTTGTGAAATGAACAACAGACTTGCAAAAGCTCTGGCATAACTCTAATCATGCCATTTGGGGCCTCGGTCTGTAATCTCCAAAAATGCCAAAGAATTTCCCGTTCCTGCTGAAACCAAGGGCCCCATGGCAGCCAGCACCACAGAGAAGTGCAGCTAGGGAGCAGGGATGGAAGGAGCTGTCAATTTCCTCTGCTCCATAAAATGAGCTGCGCTGCTCTGATTGCTTTCGTGGATCTTATAGCCAAGGCTGTCTCTGAAAGCGCCAGATGAGCAAGTTGCCGCCCTTTCCTTTTGATTGCGCATCATATAGCAGGCCACGGAGCATGTCCCATTGCACTCCGTTGCTTCTCCCCGAAAGGAGTACAGATGGGTACTGCTTTATTTAGCCGATGAATTGACCAGATTATAATCGGTTAAAAGCAGTTTGAGCATATATTTTTTTTCATGTGCCCTGCATGATCAGGGATCATGGTTTCCAAACCAGTTATCTACCATTGCCATTTATTTGTGTGCTGCCTTTCAATAGTTAAAATTAAATTAAAACAATCCCCACGTAAGTTATAACAATAAAGATGCAAAAACGTAATACCGATACCAGCAGAAGTTAAACATCTCCAAAATTAAAAACTTCACTCCAACGAAAAAGCTCCTAGATATCAGGATGCCGTCAGCGGCTCCCGGCTGGTTGCCTAGGAAAGTATAAAGACAAGGAGAAGTTTCTTACTGTCCTTTTTTATTTCAACCTTCACAGAGAGAGGCTATAGAACCCAGCCTCTTGGATAATGGCATTGTCCCAAGTGAATCTCCACCACCCGTCTCTCCCTCATTCATCTCCTCTACAGGTACTGTTACCTGCCCTCTGTCTTTGAACTCTTTGTTCTCCTACTTTTATTCCTCCCCCCCAATTTTTTTTCCATTTTATAACACAAATAAACAACACAAACAGAAAAACAAACAAAACAAACAAATTCTTGTCTTATCCCTTAATTCTGAGGGATAACTTTAAATCTCCATGGGAAGGGGAGATAGTGGAGGAAGTGCAGAAGTGCGGGTTGTCCTCCCTTTATATAGAGTCCATGACGTATAGCCATGCAAAGGCGGTGATCGCTCAAAGATTAAGGGATATTGCCAGGCAGGAGGACATAGCCCGTGTGAAACCTGGGTTGTTTCTGGGGGAGCAGTTGTATCGGGCTGCTCCAGCTCGCTACCTGGCGGATATCCACTACGTGGAATACCGCAGACTATTTACTGCGGCTAGGCTGAATGTTCTTGACTCGGCGGTTCTGAAGGGAAGATATGGAGGAGTCCCATATGACCAGAGATTATGCCACTGTGCATTGGGTGAGGTAGAATCCACAGAGCACATTTTACTGAGCTGTCCCATTTACAACGATTTAAGACAGTACCTTATAACTCCACACTTACCCCAGCTCAGTTCCCGACAAAGAGGAAAGCAGACAGCATATCTGCTAAATAAGTCTTCTGGGAAAACAACTTTGTCAGTGGCTAAATTCCTTTTCCTGGCACTCAAGTGTCGGAAACGTATAACTGAATGCTTTGATGTGGGTTATCTGTGAGAGGTCTAGTACTGTGGCCCTACCTTATTTATGTACCCCTATGATGTTATAGTTTATAATTATTGTGTAATGTTTTATTTCTGACTGTCGGTCGAATAAAGGAAATTGATTGATTGATTGAATTCTTGTCTTATCCTTATTTTTTCTAAACATTGTTAGGCGAGCTTCCCCAAGTCCCCCCATCTGATTTTCATTTTACCTCATCTTTAGCAGTTTACATATATCATAATTTTAAACCATTTTTAATCACACTTTTACCATAAAAATCTTCACATTTTATCCCTTACAAATAATACTATTTTAAAATACGCTATCTTCTACTTCTAACCCTACAGCCTATATCCACTTCCAAAGCTATTCTAAGATTTAAATATTAACATATTTTTTCAAATAGCCTTTAAAGTTCTTCCAATCTTCTTCCACCGTCTCTTCTCTCTGGTCCCGGAATCTCCCAGCCAGTTCGGCAAGTTCTATATAGTTCACCATCTTCATTGAACTCTTTGCTCTCGTACTTTTAAGGCTCGCCGGGTTCTGGGAGATGGTGGGTCTGGGATGCTTTCTAATGACAACATGTCAGCCAGGTGTTGCTCTGGCTCTCCCATGATTTCCCAGCTTTCCCCCTCATCTGCCTCTGAGCTGGGACCTCCCTCAAACCCCTGTTGTAAATCTATACTGTCTTCTTCTTCTTCCTCCCTGGAAGGGTCAGGATTGGGGAGGCGGTCTCCACCATTCCTCCTCCTCTGCTCAGTCCCTGACACTAGGTGATACCCCAACCCAAGAGCATCTTGAGCAGTAGGTTCCTGCAGGACTCACAGGTACGATGGTCTCTGGCCTCTTCACCAATACTAGCAGGTGCAGAGGGTGTCAGTCAGGACTCCACCTTCCTAGGACAGGTAGAAATAGGCTAGCAAAGCAGGTATGAGGACTTTTTAAACAACAACAAATTTATTATTTATATGCTACTCACTTGGTTGGGGTGTCCCAATCACTCTGGGTGGCTCCCAACAAAGTATTAAAAACACAATAAAGCATCAACCATTGAAAAGTCCCCTGAACAGGGCTGCCTCCAAATGTCTTCTAAAGGTTAAATAGTTGTTTATCTCCTGAAGGGAGGGCTTTTCACAGGCTGGGCACCACTACTGAGAAGGCCCTCTGCCTGGTTCCCTGTAGCTTCACGTCTCACAGTGAGGAACCTACAGAAGGCCTTCAGAGGTGGACTTCAGTGTTTATTATTCATACGAGGACGTTGAAAGAATGGAGTGTGATCCTTGGGCCGAAAAAGCTTCCTCACCACTCCATTAGGGCAGCAGCCCTCTCCTGCTCCCGTTCCCTGTGGAGTTGCATTCAGAGGCATTATTGGTTTGATCCTGGAAGGCAGTGTAGCCATTCATAACTACTAGCCATGGACAGCCTAGTCCCTTTAAGCCATCCAAGTTGGTGGCCCTCGCCACACCTCCTGGTAGCAATCCCTACATTTAAACTATGCACGGTGTGAAGAAGTGCTTTCTCTCATCTGTTCCATTCAGCTTCATTTGGATGACCTGCAGATGAGAGTCCTCCAGACTCACGAACCTGGGTGTGTCCTCAGCCCCAGGCCCGAGACGGAGGCTGCAAGGTGGTCAGAACACCATTTGGATTCTCCCTACTCTCTCCCTAAAATGCTCAACATCTGGTACAAAGCGTCAGAACCACTTCTTTGCGAGGAAGGAATTATGGAGTGAGGTGGAATGGATAAAAGGCCACCTTCACCCAGTCCTCAAGCCTGTTATATGTTCTATATCAAGAGTCTGTGTTGCTTAACTACCCACTTTGCTGAATACTAATTTAGTTTAGTGCCCAAAGTGAGTCACCGGGCCGGTTAGAATTGCTTTGCTAGCTCCCCAAAAGGTGGGTTGCGAAAGCAGCGGCAGTGTGGTGCAAAAGTAGCGGCAGAGCCAATCTGGTGTCCCCGCTGGTGCGTTTGCACCATGTCAGTCTCCCCTCTACTCCTTCTGCCTTCTGAAAAGCAAGAAAGTCCTGCCTGCTGGGCAGCTAGCACAGTAGTAAAAAGGTAAAGGGACCCCTGACCAGTCGTGGCCGACTCTGGGGTAGTGGCGCTCATCTCGCTTTATTGGCCGAGGGAGCCGGCGTACAGCTTCCGGGTCATGTGGCCAGCATGACTAAGCCACTTCTGGCGAACCAAAGCAGCGCACGGAAACGCTGTTTACCTTCCCGCCGGAGTGGTACCTATTTATCTACTTGCACTTTGACATGCTTTCGAACTGCTAGGTTGGCAGGAGCTGGGACTAAGCAACGGGAGCTCACCCCATTGCGGGGATTCGAACCACCGACCTTCTGATCGGCAAGGCCTAGGCTCTGTGGTTTAACCCACAGCGCCACCTGTGTCCCCTGTAGTTCCACCCCAAAGCCAGCATGCTACATCCAGCATGATATCTTCTGCCTATTGCCTTTGAAGACAGGAGACCCCTTCACATGGAATCCTGCCGTGTGCACTGGGCTCAAGGAATTCTTTGTGTTAAATTTTTTCCCAAAGCAGACTTTTCATTCAGACTAATTTAGCATGACAGGACCAATCATTCCACACACACCCCTTTTAACCATACCTTCTCTTAATTAGCAAAAGAGACACATATATCAAGCTTTATATAGTACCCTGTGGTTCTTCTGCTAACTTTGATGATTTAGGAAAGTGCCTGGGCTTTTTTTTTTATCTTCTAATTGGGAAGCCACTGAATGTTGAAACCAGCTTATTATGCAGAGTACTAAATTTCTCAATGCTCTGAAATGTAAAATCGTTAAACGGACATTAAGAAGGGATGGGACAGAGGTCAGTTCCTCCCTTCCCTTTGACAAGGAGAGAGATTTAAGAGGGCTTCTCTAAACATTTTGCTCATAATGGGTAATAATGGTTCCCTCTAATAGCAAACTCAGGTGGCTGAGTGCCGACCAGTTTGGTGCCCACCCGCAAAGAAAGTAGTGGCACTTTGCATACTTGGGGTATATGCCCTTTGCATGCAGAAGTAGCTAACTTTTTGAATTAAAAAGAGAGTTACATTTTTAAAACAACTGTCCACCAGAAACCTAACAATGTTAAGGGCAGTTTTTCTTGGGGCCTAAAGGTGTATGATGAAGGTACCAGGTGAACCACCCTGGGGAGCCGCTGCAGAAAAGTCCTGCTCTCATGTTGCCACCTTTTGGAGAAGGAGGCATACAAAGAAGGGTCTCAGAAGATGATCTCAGGATCTGGGTAGGTTCATGTGGAAAGAGGTGGTCTTCGACCAGGACCAGAGAAAGGACTGAGCTTCCTACCTTGTGGAACTCACTGCTGCTAGTGCACCGGCAACAACGAGTGTGCTCAGAACATTGCCATTACCTGCTTGCCACCACCTCTGCCTTTTGGTGTTGACCTTTAGAGCCCTAAACGAGCCCTAAACGGCCTTGGCCCAGTATACCTGAAGGAGCGTCTCCACCCCCATCGTTCTGCCCGGACACTGAGGTCCAGCACTGAGGGCCTTCTGGTGGTTCCCTCACTGTGAGAAGCAAAGTTACAGGGAAACAGGCAGAGGGCCTTCTTGGTAGTGGCGCCCTCCCTGTGGAATGCCCTCCCACCAGATGTCAAAGAGATCAACAACTACCTGACATTTAGAAGACATCTGAAGGCAGCGCTATTCAGGGAAGTTTTTAATGTGTGACATTTTAATTTATTTTTTATCTCTTTGTTGGAAGCCACCCAGTTTGGCTGGGGAAACCCAGCCAGATGGGTGGGGTACAAATAATACATTATTATTATTATTATATTGGAGGATGGATGTGGTCCTCTTAACCTCTCTGTTTGACTTCTGGGGAATCTCCCAAGGACATGCACCCTCACCTGCTCTGCTCCAGGTCCTTAAAGGCTTTTGGCTGGCTGAACTTGCCTGATGGAGGATGGGGAGGTTGTGTGTGTGTAGAATCTTTGGGCTTCTGCATTGCTGCAATATAGACTTCTCTCCCATTAATGCTCTACCTAATTTTGTCATTGGCCCCATTTGTTTTTTTCTCTCTGACCTCACCCATCGCTTTCATGTTGCCCCTGGAATGTGTCTGCCCCCCCCCGAGTCTCCTGCAGGTTCCAGGGTCCTGTGAATCCTTCTCTTAAAACCCAAGAACCGATTTGCTGCATTGGAGGCTAATCAGCACTTAGCTTATAGTTATTAGGATAATTAGCCGGCTCCCCTCCGTCATGAAAATTTTCAGTTGTCAGTTTGGAACCAAGTGCTGATTAGTTTTATATTCTTTCCCCAGTGAAAGAATCTGGAGTAATGAATGGTTTATGAGGAAAGCATAAATTGTAAATGCTTGCGTCAGAATCATTTTACAACTTTGCTTCTCTTATTGCCGGCTGATGTAAACTCCATCCCCATCCCTTTGGATTACATTCCTTCCAGTCACCCCTGTTTTGGCCTAAAGTCCTCATTAGTTTAGTAGTCTTGCATCTCGGTATTTGCATAAAAGCAAACCATATAAATTGATAGGGGGGGGAGGAAGAGGAGAGACAAATGTAGAAAATATCATGTTCTGAAATGAGCCCCTCCACAACCTTTGTAGCCTCCTACTGTTTGGAAATTAAAGTTGCAATTAAAGTGTCATATTTTTTCCCCAAGGGATCCTACTCCCAGTAATCTGTTTTGATTAATTTTGCAGCAAAGCCTTGCCTCTCTCTTTGCCCCCCCACCCCCCACTCCTCCAAAAGGCTCATTATATTCTGTAACTGACACAGGAATGTGATGCCTAAGAAAGGAGCTTTGCTCCTTTTTATGTGCAAAAAGTTGAGTAGTGCAATTTTCATATGCATCTGAAATACCACAAGTACATAAATTCAGCCAGGCGTTAGGCATAGCTTGACAGTGATTTGTAAAAAGTAGCATTTTGCAGAGAAGTACACAGGAACACGGGATGTGGGCGGTGCTGTGGGTTAAACCAGAAGGTCGGCGGTTTGAATCCCCACGACGGGGTGAGCTCCCATTGCTCGGTCCCTGCTCCTGCCAACCTAGCAGTTCGAAAGCACGTCAAAGTTCAAGTAGATAAATAGGTACCACTCTGGCGGGAAGGTAAACGGTGTTTCTGTGTGCTGCATCCTGCACGGATCACGTTTGCAACCCAAGCGTCCACTGTATCTTCTACTGTTGCTTACAGTAGAAGTGGTCAGCAAGGCAAGGCAGATCAGAACCCTGAACAGCTCCCAGTGAGCCCTCCTGACCGAACTATCAAAGATGTTGCTTCAACAGAGACCCAGAATCATATGAAGGTTGGGTTCCAGTGGCTCTCCAGGAAACTGGGAGAGTTGTTTCCACAGCTGATTCTGAAGTCACATGCTCCTGCATGGCTGTGGAGAAGGAGAAGCTACAGGGGAGTCAACCACGAGTCCAGGGATTATGGGAGAACCTTGGGCTGGGCCAGTGGGGCAGTATAGAAGGGAATACTGAGGTTTCCACCTGAGTCAAATGACCTGTGATTTGTCTGCATATGAGTCCTCCATGGAGTGACACTGGGGCCAGGATGCAAGCGTCATAACAGTTGCACCCTTGCCTTCTTGGTTGCCTGCAAGATGAGAATTTCCACCTAAAACCTGAACGCATCTGGATTTTCTACCCCTGACGTTCTCCAAAGATCTTTTGACATTTGAAATATAAAGGGAGTATTATTTCAGAACTTTCTTCAGTGCCCTGAAGCTTTGTTTATTTTTCAGGGCAAAGAAAAGGACCTTCTGTTTAAATCAAAACATATGGAGATAAATACCTCTTCCAAAAAATGAAAGAGAACTGTTTTTCTTTTGCTTTTTGCCTTGCTAGGACTGAACAGCTCTATCTATATTATCTAGATTTACAGATCTTTGCCTGTTGCAAGCTGCTGAAAAAAAATATAAAAAATTGGCTTGTTTGTCTTGGCTGATGATTTTCTAACCTTGTTGTGAAGGTCATACTGCAAGTTGGCAGGACAGTCTACCTGCAGTATTTAAGTTATGGCTCCAGCGTTTATTATATTACATGTTTTTGATGCATGATGGTATGATCGTCCACTAAGCTCACAAGGTGATTCATGGGACCAAATTTTATAGTGCTTCCACCTCTACCAGAGGCAGTATTATGGTCTTGGCATTATGTGTTATGACTCTACCTTAGAACACAATTCATTTTCATCTGAAACATCGTCGGGGTATCTCTCTGTCTGTGTAAGAAAAAGACTGGGCTTGGGTTTATGACAGAGCTATGCTTCAGCCTTCACTGATAGATTGGAAAAAGAAATGAAAAGGCAAGAAGCTTTCAGACCTGAGGAAAGATCTTAAGGTGCTTCAGTATTCCTACATGTTACAACAGTACATTGCACAATCAATATATGGGGAGTGAGGAGTCAGTTGTGACTGGAGGCTATGCCTTTCCAGGTCTACTTATTTAGATCTGAGTCATGTGATCAGCTGTTGATCATGTGGTACAGCTGCTGTGGGCCCACCCTCCTTCTCAGTTCAGGGTTCCTTTAGCTTGAGGAACTGCAAGAGCTGTTTGACAGTGGTTTGAATGGACTATCTCAGAAGGTGGTGGAATCCCTTTCATTGAAGGTTTTTTAAACAGAGGGTGGGTGGCCATCTGTCTGGGATTTTTCAGCTGTGAATCCTGCATTGCAGGAGGTTGGCCTAGATGATACTTGGTCTAGGGCTGGGCCATATCTGGTTTTCAACATCGTGATATATCACCAGTTAAACATTGCAATGTACCGATTTATCACAATGTCTGAAATAAGGATGGAGCTATGTAGAGGCATTAGCTGGCTTCATGGTTTCCCCCACATTGTGATTTTTGTGTAGTGCGCATGCACACATGCACATCATGATTCACAATATATTACTAGGTCAAAAATTATGAAACTGATATCATGATATGAACTTCAGACGGGTTTTGGACGATATATTGCCCAGCCCTAACACACATCATGATTTGCGATATGTTGCCAGGTCAAAGATTATGAAACCGTTATCACGATATGGTCTTCAAACCAGTTTTGAATGATATATCGATATATTGCCCAGCCCCAGTCCCTTCCAACTCTACATTTTCGTGAGTACTTGTATGAAAGATTTCTTGTGTGTAGGAAGCTAGCATGTCAGACTACCGTATTTTTCGCTCCATAAGACACACCTGACCATAAGACTCACCTAGTTTTTAGAGGGGGAATGCAATATTATTATTTTTTTAAAGGGAGCGATGAGCAGAGCCTGCATGCATCCCAGGCTCTGCTCAACGCTCCCTTTCATGAGCTGTGTGGAGTGTGTGTGTGGCGCTTGCAGGCTTTTCCCCAGGAGGGAGAAGAGCTCCACGCGGCTCGTGAAAGGGAGTACGGCTCTTGGGGGCTTTTGCGGGAGTTGGGGGAAGGGACTGAGGGGCTGCTCTCTGTCCCTTCCCCCACCTCCCACAAAAGCCAGGAAGAGCCACGTGCTCTTTAAAGGAGCGCGGCTCTTGCGGGCTTTTCTACGAGTGGGAAAAGGACAGCCTGTCACTGATGGGCGGCCCTTCTCCCTCCTCGGGGAAAAGCCTGCAAGAGTTGCTCGGAGCATGTGTGCGGCTCTTGGGGGCTTCCCCCCACCTCCTGCCTGCATTCACTCCATAAGACGCACACACATTTCCCCTTACTTTTTAGGAGGGAAAAAGTGTGTCTTATGGAGCGAAAAATACGGTACCTTTTTTAAACATTTGGCAGATCAAAATGGTTTCTGCAAGGTGAAAGCAATTCTACCCCAAAAATTCACTGCAGGAGAGTGGGTGAGATAATTAGCAAGCTACATTTATACCAAGTATTTTTTAAAAAAATAATATTTATTAACAGTTTAAAGACTATAAAAGAAAGAAAAAGAATTCAACAAAACAATACAATACAATACAAAAACAAAAAACACTACGTAACACTGACACTAAAACATTGAATTAACAAAACACAACAAACACAATTTAAAACACATCCATAATTTCAGTATCTTATCTTTCATTCACTTGTTTCCACGACCTCCTCACACCTCCCTTTTTGTATTCCACTTCAATTAACTGTTTCAGCAATTCCTTTCCATCTTCCTCAGTTTTCTGTCCTGTAATTTATCTTAACTTATTCTAACCTTATTTTTTCCCTTTAATACATTAAAAATCTATTTATACTTAATTCCTTATAACCTTTCTGCTCAAGCCATATAACTTCATTCCAACATTTTTCTAACATTCATTAATTTTACAGTATTTCTGTAAATAATCTTTGAATTTTTTCCAGTACATTTATACCAAGTAACCCCATTTCCCAGGTTGAAAGAAACAGCAAAGGAATCCAAGAAGAAGAAGAAGAGTTTGGATTTGATATCCCGCTTTATCACTACCCGAAGGAGTCTCAAAGCGGCTAACAGTCTCCTTTCCCTTCCTCACCCACAACAAACACTCTGTGAGGTGACTGGGGCTGAAAGACTTCAAAGAAGTGTGACTAGCCCAAGGTCACCCAGCAGCTGCATGTGGAAGAACAGAGATGCGAACCCGGTTCCCCAGATTACGAGACTACCGCTCTTAACCACTACACCAACACAATAGCTTCCCTAGCAGAAGCTTGCACAACAGCCGATTCTTCTTCTGTAATCAGTTGCACAGCTATCTTTGGTAATGTACTTGTGTTCCGCCATTGCAAAAGGATATACTGCCAAGTGACATTAACGTAGTGCTAAATTGGATATGACCTTATGGTTTTAAGTGGGTTTAGGGTTTCAGCTGCAGGCTGTTGGAAGCCTGCCCCTGTTTTCATCATGGAATGTTGCAGGGCATGGGACTGTTTTCATGAGGTCTAGTTGCATGTCCTACCAACATTTATTTGTTCGTGTTAGCTTCAAATTGTACAGGGAAATGCCTGCTAGATGCTGTGAGCCATATCAGCTTACAGTATAGCTTGGAAGACTTCCATTGCACATAGCTCTGTGCAAGGGAGGTGCTTGTGTTTATATGAGGGCCCCAGACAATAGTTTGTATTGAATTCTTCATCTCTTTCAATGTGGTCTTGGCTTGCATGCATTTGTAATTTTTAATTTTTTTTAAAAAATAGAAATTAGAAAGCTGTTCCTTGTTACCGCTGAAAACACTTAAACTGAGCACATGGATTTGTGAAAAGCTATGCTCCTCACCCTTATGGTTCAGAATGTGGATTTAATTTGGAGCTGTGTTTGATTGCAGAACATCTTAATCTGTGAAAACAGGTAGAAGGCAGGAGTTGATGAGGCTTTGGCATCGGGTTCCGTTTGCCTGTCTAATACAAACACGTCTGGCATCCTGTTAAGCTCTAATCCTTGGCCTGCTATTACTGGGTGAGCTCCAGATCAGGAATTCCTCTGTAATCCCTTGTATTTAGCTGCCACGTGCCATCGTGTGTGTGTAATATATGGCCTAATTACCGTATTTTTCGTTCTATAGGGCGCACCGGCCCATAGGACGCACCTCATTTTGGGGGGGGGGAATGAATAAAAAAAAAATATCCCCCCCCCAGCCGCGGCTGCCGCCCCAACCCTTGCGAACACTCGCCCGAAGCACGGGGAGGGCTCGCCGTGCTTCGAGCGACAGGCTGCCGCCCCAAGCCTCGCGCGCCCGTCGGGACCTCCCGCCGGGCGCGCAAGGCTTGCAGACACTCGCCCCAAGCACGGAGAGCCCTCCGGAGGCCTCCCCGTGCTTCGGGCGACAGGCTGCCGCCCCAAGCCTCGCGCGCCCATTGGGACCTCCCGCCGGGCGCGCAAGGCTTGCGGACACCCGCCGGGGCTGCAGGCTGCTGCCCGCAAGCCTTGTGAGCCCGCGGGAACTCCCGCCGGGCTTGCAAGGCTTGCGGATAGCTTCCTGAAGCCTGGAGAGCGAGAGGGGTCGGTGCGCACTGATGCCTCTCGCTCTCCAGGCTTCAGCGAAAGCCTGCATTCGCACCATAGGACGCACACACATTTCCCCTTCATTTTTGGAGGGGAAAAAGTGCGTCCTATGGTGCGAAAAATACGGTATATGCTATTGGTCATTGTCTCATGGTGCAAATCAGTTTCCTAACCTGCTGATAATTAACGACCATAGGAAGATGCCTTATGCTGAATTAGACCATTGGTCCCTCTGGCTCAGGACTCCCTCTGCACTGACTGACAATGGCTCTCCTCCCGGGTGTCAGACTGCAGATGTTTCCAGTCCTATCTGGAGATACTGGGGATTGAATCCATGACCTCCTGCATGCCAAACAGATTAACAGATGCTCTACAGATGCAAATATAACAATTTAAGTGCATTATACAAATGTGACACTAGATGGCGATAGTGAGCTTATGGCAAATTCAATATATTTTTCAAAACGCATTTTCACAGCGTTTTTATTTTATATGTGTCTAGATTCCACCTAGGACTTGCATAAAATCTTACACGCAGCAACAGAGGAGGAAGAAAAAACTAATGCTTCCAAGGATTCCGTAGTCAGGGATGATGGGAGTTGTAGTCCAGCAGTGTTTGGATGCTCATTGCTCTCCCCCCAATTATAACACATAGAAAATTGCAAGGGAGCCCCCAGTATGCATTTTTGAAGTTAGTCTGGGAAGAGGAGGTGTCGGAAGCTGAAGAGGTAACCGGGCGTGGTGAGCTGGGAGAGTGTGCGGCAGAGAGGAGTCCAGAATCAGAGGCAGTAGCTGAAGCAGGCGAGTGGGAGGAGGGAGGCCAAGAGGCAGAGATGAGTCAGGCTGGGGCAGAGTGACAGGTGTCTCTCTTTCCTGTGCCAACAATATCTCTCCCCCCACCCGTCTCCCAGAACCCAAAGAGTGCTGAAATGGGCACAGCAGCCAAACTCGTATGATTAAAGCAGTTATGAAACATAAGTCTCAGCTATTGCCTACTTTTGTCTCTAACGTCACCCACCACTGGTGACAAAATGCCTGGTGGCACTCACCACGGGGCCTGTAGCACATCAAAGCCACGTGTCTCTTCTGGGAGAGACATGGTGGCTTGGGCACACGCAGGCTCCGCGCTGCCCAAACGGTCTGTCTGCTGCCTCCCCCCAGTTGTAGGGTGGCTGAGTGGGAGGAGGCAGACAGACTCTGGAGGCCCCATGGTGCACCCCACCCCTATGGGCAGCTCGCCCCACCCCTGGGCATGCCTGAGCGGCTTCCTCCGCCGCTGCCTTCAATCCTAACAAATCTATTGTTGCATAAGCTTTCATAGGTCGGGGCTCATGGCAGATTGTGCTACAGTAAACTTGCCAGTCTCCAAGAGGCCACCAGGCTCAGAGAACAGCGATGATAAAAAAGTTCTTATTGATTAGTATATTCTTGAGCAAGAGTCATGCATATTCCATGACGATTGGACCATCCTTAAATTAAATTACAGTTGAAGAGTTCAGAAGCATCTTCCGCAACACTCCTAATTAGCTGTATCAATAGCAGCGGCTAAGTTCAGTGGTTGCCTAGGAAATGTCTCTGTTTCTTGCAACCAGCCGCTTCGACACCTCTGCCATAAGATAGGAGATTTGCAGGAAGAGCTGGAATAATCACCCTTCGACAGAGATCTTGCCGACTGGATGCAGTATCCAATTTAAGCAAACTTTGATTGCAACAGACAGTAGATCTTGGACCCTCGACAGAAGCTCTGAGCATCCTGCAAGCCTTTCTGCGAGTGAGGTCTCAAATGCCGCGCTGTAGGTCAGGCTGAAATCCGGAGGTCGCCGACCTTTAATATCAAACATAATATGAATATATGGCAAAGGCATATAAATCCAGTTTCGCCTTCCTCCACACTTCAGCTCTTGACCTAGAGGGATGCTTGCCAAACAGAACTGAACAGCTGAGAAGGATAACGAAAGAACCGTGTGAAAGCTTTGTTTCCCTATTCAAAGGATAGGAGGAGAAGGAGAGGTGTTTCAAAAAGCCACTGGCCTGTCTTTAGGGATGATTGTGAGTGGCAGAGGTGTGGAGGTGCATAATAAGAAGAGGGCTTTGACAGATCTGTTGCTCTTTGGGGAGAGAAGTGGCTTAAAAGAGCTGTTTGCCTGGATTTAGGCTTGCGGAGCAGCGAAATCACTTGAACAGAACTGCTCTTGCTGGCCTCTTGTCCCTCATTCATTCATTGTTTCTCTCCAAGGAGATCAAGGTGGTGCACACCGTTCTCTCCCCTCCTCAGTTTATTCCCACACCAACCTTGCAGTGTAGCTTAGGCTGAGGGGTAGTGACTGGCCCAAGGTCACCCAGTGAGCTTCATGGATGAGAAGGGGCCTGAACCCTGGTGACGTTTAAATTATCTTTGGACTGGGCCAGGAGTGTGAAGGAGCAAAGCAGAGGAAGAAGATGAACGGCTGCTAATTAAATCTGGCAAGAGGCTGTGTTTGAGAAAAGATTTTGTCTTTAGCTGTGTGCTGAGGAAGAACTCCAGAGTGGAATTTTAATGGCGGAGACTGGCCGTGTTATCTGGGAGTTATTTATTGCCGCAGCCTGTACGTAAGTTGGTGAACAGTGGAAGGAATGGAATGTGAATTGACCTTGTTAACACTGCAGTGGACTGAACAAAGGAAGATAACTCTCCCAATATACCAGGTCTGAGAACACTATTTATGAAGGACTACACAATGGATTTTATATTTATGAGAAACAACAGAGGTGCTGTATGTAAAGAACGAATAATGGCCAGCTGCGAGAATGGATTAACATCAAGTGAAGGATTAAGTGGATATTAAAGAAGAGGTGAAGTGGCTACAGGAGGGACTGATGGACCTATGTTTGCAACAGGAGTGGGAAACCTGATTTTTTAAAAAAGAAACAGTATTAAATGAAAGTAATTTGGTCTGATATGTACAGTGGTACCTCTGGTTGCAAACGGGATGCGTTCCGGAGGCCCGTTCGCAACCTGAAAAGAATGCAACCCATGTCTGTGCATGCGTGGGTTGCAATTTGCTGCTTCTGCACATGCACGTGACATCATTTTGTGCATCTGTGCATGTGCGAGTGGTGAAACCCAGAAGTAACTCGTTCCGTTACTTCTGGGTTGCCGCAGGACGCAATCTGAAAACGTGCAACCAGAAGCAAACATAACATGAGGTATGACTAATAATTTGGAAAACCAACAAGATATCTATCTGTCAGGGCTGCCCTAGGTCCCAGCTCACAAAGGACCAACGCTGCTTCGTTGTTAAGTATAAAAGTCTTTATTGAAGTTCAGTTTCACTTCCAGAGCCGCAGCGCGCAGCCCCACGTCTAAAGTGTCAGACCACTGATGCTCCGTCTGAGTCTCCTCCCCCCTGACACCAATTTAAGATCCTAGCCTTGCTCCACCTTCTCCGCTGCTCCTTCCTCCTCTGGGTCCGCCTGCCCGCCGGGGTTCCGCCCTTTCTAGCCTCTTCTCCCGCTGATTCCCCTGAGCCTTCTCCCTCCCTCCGGCGGGCTTTAGGAGCTGGTTCCCCATCCGGGTCTCCTGCTGTTCCGCGCGCCTGCACATTTGAACTTGGCGCGCGCGCCCAGCCAGCAGCTTTCCTCCTGACCGTTTCACTGCTGCTGCCACTGCTTCCCCCTTCGGGGGGGCTAGCTGCAACTGACCTCCCTTCCGTTCCCCCACTCTCCGATGGAGGCGTGGTCAGCCCTGACTCCCTCTCTGGAGGAGACGCTGGCCCTGACACATGTGACTCCTCCCCCCCACTATGCTCTGGTGGGGAAACTGGTCCCGATCCTCCACTGCTGCTTTGGGGTTCCCCTCTGGCTCCTTGTTTCTGGTGCGTCCCCCCTGGGACCCCCCTTGCCCTGACCATCGGCGCCCCCTTCTGGGAATCTTCTGATTCGCTGGAGAAGCTCATGGAATCTCTCGGGCCACTGTCATACTCCCCTACGCTGCCCTCAGATTCTTCCCCTTCGCTCTCCCAATCCTCTCTCCCCAGTGCTCCTGCTCCTGATTCCCTGACACTATCTATCTATCTATCTATCTATCTATCATCTATCTATCTATCTATCATCTATCTATCTATCTCTATCATCTATCTATCTATCTATCTATCTATCTATCTATCTATCATCTATCTATCTATCTATCTATCTATCTATATCTGTCTATCTCTATCTATCTATCTATCTATCTATCTATCTATCTATCTATCATCTATCTATCATCTATCTATCTATCATCTATCTATCTATCTATCTATCTATCTATCTATCTATCATCTATCTATCTATCTATCTATCTATCATCTATCTATCTATCATCTATCTATCTATCTATCATCTATCTATATCATCTATCTATCTATCTATCATCTATCTATCTATCTATCTATCTATCTATCTATCATCTATCTATATCTATCTATCTATCTATCTATCTATCTATCATCTATCTATCATCTATCTATCATAGATAGATGTACCCTGGTGACCTTCACGACAAGTGAAGATTTGAACCTGGGTCTCCCTGGACCTTGGTTGAAATGACTATATAGATATTAAATAGCACTGGAGGCAAGATGGTGCCTGGCAGTACCCTATGGCATAACCATAGCCGGGGTTCAGGGAATATTAATCCAGTGCTAGCCTCTGGAACCAGCCCAGCTGATAGGAGCAGAACCACTGCAATAGGGTGCCTCCTACTCTGAACCCACCAAGTCGCTCCAGTAAGAGACTGTGGTTGACAGTGTCAAAAGGTGCTGAGACAGCAGGCAAGAGCAACCAGGGTCTCATGCCACAGATCCTTTTCTGGTAAAGATAATTTGCCAGGGTGACCAAGGCCAAACCAGGCCCAGAAGGTAATGCAGAAGCTTTCTGTGTAATATACAAGTTTCCTGCTGGCTTGCGGTCTCAGATCTTCCCTGAAGAAAATCTATAAATATATATATTCTGACCTAACATATTCCACATCTGTACCTCACCAGGGAGCACCCCAGGAGCCTCCTGTGGAGAGAACTGCTAATTTGGAAGAAGCTGTTTGCTTTCTTTCTGTTTTTGCTTCTCAAAAGGTTGTGTGTGTGTGTGTGTGTGCATGTGTGTGCGTGCAGCTCATCATCTTGAGTATTCCTACGCCAACAACAGTTGGTCCCATGACAGGCATTGCCTCATCTCTCCTGCATTTCCATTTCCCATGGTAATGGCATCCCGGCAACATCCCACCTTCACTGCAAACCGGCCCCCTCCCCCCTCCCCGAGTTTATTAAAGAGCTTTTGATAAATCGCATTTGCATGAGCTGCCGCTCTTCGCATAGCGCCGGAGCTATTAATAGTTTATGTAGCATGAATAGGTAGAGAACAAAATATTATTACTAGAACAAAAATGTTTAGTGTGTTTATCATTTTGGCTTGATAGCTGACAGCCAACATAAATCAGAATAATTAAATAACACTTGGGAAGGAACGGCGGCTGCACTGACATTTCCTCCTGATTTGATTTGTGCCTTGTTGTAAGGAAGTGTGATAAGGAGTTTCAAACTGCTGCGCTGTAACCTTTCTGCAACTTTTATCTGCATCTCCTGATCCTGGAAAAGTAAATCCACTACCAATACCGCTAGCCTCCTTAATGGCGGTGGAACAATCTGATAGTGAAATCCAATACTGTTTTGCTGCACGGACTTGTGGGTGTCCAGCCCACACACAGAGAGAGATTGCCGCCGCCGGTCTCCATTTCAAGTGGTGTGAGCTGAGCCGAATCTCCAAGAACTGCTTCTCCTCTTTCGCCCTCTGTTTTTTCTGCAAGGCGGTTCTCACTCTGTCAGCCTACAGAATGACAGGTGTGCCCTGAGAAGTGGTTGTAGAGCAGGGGTAGGCGACCTAAGGCCTGGGGGCTGGATGCTGCCCAATCGCCTTCTCAATCCGGCCCGCAGACGGCCCCGGAATCAGCATGTTTTTACATGAGTAGAATGTGTCCTTTTATTTAAAATGCATCTCTGGGTTATTTGTGGGGCCTGCCTGGTGTTTTTGTTGTTGTTTAGTCGCTTAGTTGTGTCCGACTCTTCGTGACCCCATGGACCAGAGCACGCCAGGCACTCCTGTCTTCCACTGCCTCCCGCAGTTTGGTCAAACTCATGCTGGTAGCTTCGAGAACACTGTCCAGCCATCTCGTCCTCTGCCGTCCCCTTCTCCTTGTGCCCTCAATCTTTCCCAACATCAGGGTCTTTTCCAGGGAGTCTTCTCTTCTCAAGAGGTGGCCAAAGTCTTGGAGCCTCAGCTTCATGATCTGTCCTTCCAGCGAGCACTCAGGGCTGATTTCCTTCAGAATGGAGAGGTTTGATCTTCTTGCAGTCCATGGGACTCTCAAGAGTCTCCTCCAGCACCATAATTCAAAAGCATCAATTCTTCGGCGATCAGCCTTCTTTATGGTCCAGCTCTCACTTCCATACATCACTACTTACATGAGTAGAATGTGTCCTTTTATTTAAAATGGGTTATTTGTGGGGCATAGGAATTCCTTCATCCCCCCCAAAAAAATAGTCTGGCCCCCCACAGGGTCTGAGGGACAGTGGACCGGCTCCCTGCTGAAAAAGTTTCCTGACCCCAGGTTTAGCTGCCACTAAAGAGATGTTGGCCGTGCTCCAATGTATTATATGCCAGCATTGTGTTTTTACCTTTGCCTGATCACCTATGGCAGGCATGTCCAAAGTCCGTTTTGGGGCACGCTGGTTGATTATTTAATCTGGCCCCTGTGGCAGTATATGTCATGCGGTAAAATCCTTAAAAAAGCTCAGCAACTGCAATCCTTAAAAAAAGCTCAATAGCTTTGTTTGGCCCTCACGCATGTTCACTTCATCAAATCTGGCCCTCCTTGAAAAAGGTTTGGGTCCTATGGTGAGTAACAGTTGCCTCCAGGCAACCAGACCTGCTACCACAAGGATAGCAACTCCCCACATGAAGCTATCACAGCACTGGCACCGATCAACATAGGACTGTGCTACGGAGGCTAGGCATACATGGCTTGTTCACTATGGCTGGCTGAGGCTGATGGCAGTTGGAGTACAGCAACATTTGGAGGGCTACCTGTTCCCTACCTCTGACCGAGCATCTGCTTCATATTTTTTTTTAAAAGATATTTATTGAAATTTTCAACTTTAATACATTAAAAAAGAATCAAAAAAGGAAAAACAAAAAGGTTTAAAAACACATAAAGTTCACAATCCCTTTATTTTTCTATAACATATTTCCCTGACTTCCCCACACCTCCCCTTCTTATATTCCAATTCAAAATGTTAGTTCAGCAAGTTCTTATCCCTAATTTTAACCTTTTTCTATTTAGTTCATTTTAAAAAAGCAATTTTGCCTTAGCCAAACTTAAACACAATACTTATGCATCAATACTCGTTCTTAAAACATTTTTCTAACGTCGACCCAATTTCCCTTCCACGAATTCCCCAATTTTCATACAAATAACAAAATAAAATAAAAATAAAACAGATTGTAATTATACACCCTTTGGATTCCCAAACTCCACCCCCCCTTTCCGGGTTTAATCCCCAACAAATGTCCATCAGTCTTAGTCTACTATCAGCCTGGAGATCTCACGTCCGAGGCTCTTAATTCTCTCTCAGTTCCTCTCTGCCAGTTTTTTTTATAGTCCTTAATATTAAACACCAGATCTCGGAGAAGCTCTGGCCCAACGGGATCCATGTTTCTTCCAGCCAGACCTCCATACTTAAAAGTGGAGCCCGAATCATGTTTCTTATTCCTTTCAAGTCCAAATGTCCCCAAAGCTCCAACTTCCACCTTAAGCAAATTTGTAATCCTTGGGTCTTCAGATCTCCACATGAGGAGATCTCTCCATTCTTCAATCTCCAATTCAAGCCAGATTTTCGACATCAAGTTCTTATTTTCCTTTGTAGCCATCATGTCAGGCCTCTGGCTCTCCTTTATCATCTGCAAAGTTACAGCTCCTCCTTCCTTTTCCTCAGGAACAACATATATCTCCTTCTCCACACTCTCAAAGCTCTCAAGTTTCTCTTTTTGTCCAGCTGCATGGGCTTCCTGAGTCAAATCCTTATCAAATTCAGTGATGTTATTTACTGTTAAGTTCAGAGTTGCAACATTTGTAGCCAAAACATCAATTTGGCCTTGTAACTTTCCCAAGAGAACAAAAACTTTGTCCAACCCAGCCTGAATTTTCCCTCCTCCAGCCATTCTTGTAATGTCCCAAATCCCCCTCTAGAGGGATTTTGGTAACTTAATATTCCTTCCAATTCAAATCCAAAAATCAAGTTAGTTTGTAACAGTTCTTCCTTGTTTTCAACAAATTGTAACCAAATTGTAACAAATACAGCCAGCAGAAACAACAGAAACAAAGTTCTCTTTTCCCGTCTTGACAGCTAAATTTGACAGCTGTCAAACTCTTCAATACCTCATCAGCAGGCTCTCTCGCGGAGCACTCCCGGGTCCGGGGGGGTGGCACTTCAGCTCCCAAGATTAGCTCTTTATCCTCCAGTAAGATTACTTATACTGCCAAATCGTGAAATTAATGTCTTTTACCAAGTAAAAAAGAAAGGGTTCTCTCGACCTTAGTTAGCAGGTCCTTGCTTTAAATTATTTACAAGACGGGGAGACAGACTTCCTGTTTGTGCCTTCCCCGATCGTGCCTAATTCAAAAAAAATTTAAAAATTTCTTTCCAATTTCCGTACTACTCACGGGTTGTTGCTTTAAAGTCCAATTGTTCACAAAAAGAAGTCAGCGCTCTCTGACCATGGCAATGCGGCTTCACTCCGCAGGAGAAGCAGTCGACTCTCAGCACCGCGCCGCTCACCCTGTCCCCCGCTCCGAAGCCTTTAAAAAGGCTCCTTCACAGGTCGGGGGGCGCAAATGGTGCCCGCCGAGTCACCAGGTTCACAGGCTTCACCACCTGTGATTTTTGAGGGTCCCCGCGTCGCCGCAGCGGTCAAGACCCAATCCTGCGGAGCCGATTCCCTCCGGAGCTCGGAGGGAATCCGCCATTAGCTGATGGCGCTAACCTGGAAGTCTGACCGAGCATCTGCTTCATAAGCTCGAAAGGAGGTTCAGCATCTGTCCTAGCGCTGGCGTCTCTTTAACTTGCCAAGTTTAACTTGGCAGCGTTACAGATGCTGCATGCATGGCTGGCTCATGACGTGCGTACGGAACCAACACATACATAATGCAGATCAGATGATGGTGATTGTGTTTAATATTGTGTGTGTCTGTGTGACGGCTTTGCTTGCTCCTGTTTGTGTAAACATTGCGCCTCCTCAATGTGGTATTAAATATGCCCGAGTCGATAGGGCTTGTTCATGAGCGTGTTTTAAGGATAGCATTCTGGAAAGAGTCCCAGATGCTCAAGCTTTTACTCTTTCCTTCTTCTTTTTTTTGGAAGACACCTGTCCGGGTTAAACACTTCAAAAATTAAAACAAGGAAGTTCTGTAAAGAGGAAGAAGAAAAAACTTCATATTCTTGTGATGGTGGGTTTTTTTTTTTTAAGGCTCAACCTTCAAGTCAATATGAGTGGAACATAAAAGTGTGACTATTTAACATTTTAGATTTGATGTGACAGGTACCATATTTCAGGTACATATGTACAATGCCTTCAGAATCTAAAAGGTTTTCTAAAAATGAAAAGGAACTATGATAGGAGGCAGACAGTATCTCCCTCCTGAGAGATTAAAGTCATTTAAATTGGATTATATTCCTCCACACGCCATCACTGACAAGGCAGCCCAACCCCCTTTGCTCCATTGTGTGCTGTAGAAACGCAAAAGAAGGTTGATGAAGTTTCACAAATATTGTTGAGCGAAGCTCCTAGCATACAAACTAGTATTTCCCACTTCCTCTCTCATTCAGGTTGACTGATGGTCCCGATCCAGAAAACATTAGCATCTCACGCTTGAGTTATGGGTGGGAACCACGAGAGCATCATACTAATTTTCTCTGGACTGGGGCCATCAGTCAACCCACATGAGAAAGAAGGAGGTCGTCATATTCACTAAGAATATAGCCTTATTCCCCACGAAGCCACACAAATTGGTGGCCATCACATCCTCATTTGAGGAAGAGGAATGGGACTCTGCAGAAACCTCTACCCTCACTGGGTGTGATGGCCTGGGATTCGGACTTGGATGCTGAACCTGAGGGATCTTAGCCTGCACAGGATTCCCCGCCTCCAGAACCAGCTGAGCCGGGGCTGCGGCATGAGCCTGAAGGCTCCTCACCTGTGCTGGATCCTCAGGTGCAGGCACCAGCTGAGTCTGCTCTGGCCCCTGAGGTGATGGAGGACCCATTGCCTGCAGGTGCTCCACTCATCCCCATCAGAGGAAGCTGAGGTTGCCTCTGGGTCCGGTAGCCTTCCAGCCTCTCCTGAGCTGTAGAGGCTCAGGGCAGAGAGGCGGAGGGAACTAAGTTCCCGCAGGAGGAGTGCTCGCCTCCAGGCCAGGGGAGGTGAGTCACCAGAGGATCGGGGCTGCCATATGCCTTGGGGCAGATAAAAGCCAGCCAGCCCCAAGTTGCGGGAGCAACATTGTTGGTTGCTAGTTCCTGCCTGAACCCTGTCCTGCTTTCCTGCCTGAGCTCCTGACTCGCCCTGGCTCCCTGCTTGCAAGCCTGTTCCTGACTTCACCCGGCTCCCTGCCCTGCACCCAGCTTCAGCTACTATGGACTGCCTCCACGTTGCACCTTTGACCACAGATCGGACTTGGACCTCGCCTCTTGGGTAACCCATGGGACCAGCACACTGGGTGACAGTCAAGCAACCCATGTTGCCCAGCCTCCCTCCCATGACCCCGGACAGCACACCTGGATCCTCACCTTTGCACCAAACATTCTCCCTTCTCACCCTCCCTGCCTCTTGAGTTTTGGCACCAGTGAGCAGTCCAAAGCCAGGAGAGGAGCACTTGCCGAGAAGCCAGCGGTATTCACTACTCAGGAGGAGAGAGAAGCCAGAGAAGAACCAGATGTGCATTAGGACCCATTAAATTAGTGGTAGCCAACATGGTGCCCTCTAGGTGTTGTTGGACTATAGCTACTTCCATCCCAAAACAACCTGACCAATGGCGATGAATGGTGGGATTTGCATTCCAGCGCTAACTGGATGGTCCCACATTGACTACTCTTGCAGTAGATTATCTGGAAGGGGGAAGATCTGCCTGAGCCGATGTAACCACTCATTTGGGTTCCTGTAGGCACCTTCAGTGCATCTGAGCTGCCAGCTCCAGGTCACCCCGCTCTCATGTATGGGGAAATATAGATGGGCAACAATACAGTCGTACCTTGGATCCTGAATGCCCTGGAACTCAGATGTTTTGGCTCCTGAACGCCACCAAACCGGAAGTGATTGTTCTGGTTTGCAAACGGGGGCTTCCGGGTCTTCTGATTGGCTGCAGGAGCTTCCTGCAGCCAATCAGAAGCCGTGATTTGGTTTTTGAACGTTTTGGAAGTTGAATGGATTTCTGTAATGGATTCCATTCAACTTCCAAGACACGACTGTATATATCAACATTCACCCTCAGTCCCCAGATGGAGAACTAGGATATGTTGGCCAACTACAAAGTATCACTCTGTGTGCACACACAGACATTGCAGAAATGGATTTCACTGTTGTTGGATGTGGGTCAATGTTATCAAAGCCACAGAGGATCCAGAGCGAGAGACTAATTTGATCTGGCATGAATAGCCATCTGTCACAAGCTGGAACTTCATGCTTCAGTTAACAATCCTCCTTTAACTACTCCTGTAGCCAGAAAATAAACTGCCTCAGTAGTGTGGTGTAGTGGCTAGAGCGTTTGACTAGGACCTGGGAGACCGGGGCTCAGATCCTGACTTAGCTATGAAGCCCACTGAGTGACCTTGAGCCTGTTGCTATCTCTGAGCCTAAACTGCCTCACAGGGTTATTGTGAGGATAAAATGGGGAGCGGCAGAGCCATGTACACCACCACTTTGAGATCCTTGGAGGAAAGACTAGGATATTAAAGTATGAGTAAAAAATAGACTTAGAAATGACTTCTGTAGACACGTGTGTGTGTGTGTGTGTAGCTTTCTGGTTCTTTTAATTGCAGAGATGACTTTGCAATTACAATATGTGTCAAACATTCAGCAGCCAGAGAATAACAGGGAATTCCATCTCTGCAGCTCTAAGAATAGCAATCCCGTGTGGCAGCTAATAGCCTTTTTAACAGAGAATCATGACATGTTTTGAGAACCTCAATCTCCATTTGATTTCATTGGAGAGCTGGAGGCTGTGTGGCTGCACTTTCCACAAGGAGGAAATCATTGTAAAAATTTGGTGAAGGCTCTTGACGGTAGCCTAGGTAGCATTAGAGTTGATCTACCCCTGTATTGAGATGACAACGGGATGCACTGGTCCAGGCTGCAGATGGCATTGAACGCTGCTGTTCTGTAACTCCTTGCAAAAATGGCTGATGCAAGTGAAAAATAAGATGCTATAAATAGATCTGTATTTACCTGCTGGCAGCTGTGCTTACAACTAAGCCCCTTTTGCTCCGCGGGTAAATGAAGGCTGCTTTTGGGAACTGGGGTGGGGTGACGGGTGAGACTGAGGATTCGGCAGATCTCTTCTCCCCCTGGATTTCACCATTTTGCTCCTGTACGTGACAGGAGGTTCCAACTTATTATTCAAGCTTCAAGCTTAATGGCACCTTCAGTTAATGAAGCAAGACTGTTTTGACAGACTGCTCTGCCGAGTCAGCATCCCGGGTGTATTTGACCAGTCATTATGGAATAGATTAACTCTCCAGAGGGTAGTAAGATTGAATATTAAGCAGGTGAAGTGACAATTAAAACTTTGGAGCCTAAAGCTGGAACGCTAGAAGGAGCTCACCTAGGTTTTTTGGTTTTTTAAAAACTCTTCTTTGAGCTTGTTCAAATAAGGGGAGTGTGGGGGCTCTGACATCCACATCCCTGCTAGATTTTGAATCCATGAGAAATGGAATCCCTTCTATGCACCCCTGTCCCAATTGTTCTTGTATCTTCCTGCCCCTTTGGCCTGTCTGCTTCTCTTCTCTTCTCATTAACAGTAAAAAGGTAAAGGGACCCCTGACCATTAGGTCCAGTCGTGGCCAACTCTGGGGTTGCGGTGCTCATCTCGCTTTATTGACCGAGGGAGCCGGCATACAGCTTCCGGGTCATGTGGCCAGCATGACTAAGCCGCTTCTGGCGAACCAGAGCAGCACATGGAAACGCCGTTTACCTTCCCGCCGGAGCGGTACCTATTTATCTACTTGCACTTTGACATGCTTTCGAACTGCTAGGTTGGCAGGAGCAGGGATCGAGCAACGGGAGCTCACCCCGTCGTGGGGATTCGAACCACCGACCTTCTGATCAGCAAGTCCTAGTCTCTGTGGTTTAACCCACAGCACCACCCGCGTCCCTTTTTCATTAATAGTAAACATCCCTTATTGCCCTTACCTCCTGCTTGAGGTGCCCCTCTAGCCTTTATCCTCTTCTGCCAGGTCTTGGGCAGGCTTCCTCAACCTCGGGCTTCCAGATGTTTTAAAACTACAATTCCCATCATCCCTGACCACTGGTCCTGCTAGCTAGGGATCATGGGAGTTGTAGGCCAAAAACATCTGAGGTTGAGGAAGCCTGGTCTTGCGGCTTACAGGGGAAGTGGCAGTAATTTTCAGCACCTATTTCAGGACCCTGGACAGCTCCCAATGGGCCTGCTGGTGGAGCAATGGAGGAGGTTGGCTCAGCAAAGGACTCAGACCTGTCCAAAGGCTCAAGAAGGCTGACAGGGTCTTGTATTCCAGTGGCTCTGCCCCCCAGGGGAGCTGCCTGTAGTCCTTAAAGGGACTGTTTTTGATTCTGCAGTTGCATGCAGAATAGCAGGATAGCTGTGGAGCAGGAGAAGCTACCAGGGAGTCGTTGTTTGAATCTCAGAATGATGGGAGACCATGCCTTTAGACCAGAACAGTACAGAAAGTGGTGCCAAGGACTCCTCAAACCCCAAGCAGTATTTGAGTCCTCCTTGAGGCAACACTGGGACTCTGAAGCAGGAGACATGGCAGTCTTTTTTCTCCAACTTTTTTCTCCCTCCACAGGTGTGGAGCCACAGAGCAACAGACATAGACGAGAGGAGGCTGATCAGGCACATGGTCAAGGTCGGGCAAATGGTGATGTTACAACAGGCAGAAGGACAAAGTATAGGCACCTGTATGACTACTGTAGAGATGAGCTGCTCAGACTGGGGAAGGAAGCCTGAAGCTACTGCTATTTAACCCTTGCTAGACTTCTGTTGGCTCCCTAGATCACTTGGTTCTGTGGGGCTGATAACCTTGAAGCAGTCCCCAGGGACTAGAAGCGCAGTCTTTTCTAACAAAAGTTTGGATTCCCAGAATGTCAACAAGATACTTTGGATTAAACCAGGGGTCCCCAACCTGCGGCCCATGGGCCGGAAGCGGCCCACGGAGGCCATTTAACTGGCCCCCGAGCCGCCCCCGAACCGAGCCAACCACTTAGCAAATACCCACATGCCCCACACTCTCTTCTGCAGCTCCAGAAATCGCCCAGTCACTGAAAATCACATCTATGCATGTCCATGGTGCTGAAAATCGCTTCTGTACATGCCCAGACGCCGGAAATCGCATCTATGCATGTCCGTGGTGCCGGAAATCGCTTCTGTGCATGCCCAGATGCCGAAAATCACTTCTGTACAGGCGTAATTTTTGGCATCTGGGCATGCGCAGAAGCGACTTCTGGTGCAGTGGACATGCATAAACACGATTTCTAGTGTCGCGCTGCGCTTGTCCGGCCCACAGAGGATCTCCGCGGGAGTAATCTGCCTGGTAAGCCTTGCGGACCCCTGGATTGGACCAAAGGGGCTTGTGGTCATGTCTGTCTTGCTGAATCTGTGGAATGTCAGTGCTATGTTAGTGTCAGCAATCACTAGGAATCTTTGCCTCTTCATACAACTGTCATTTTGGAGCATCTTCTTGAGCAGTGAAATATTCTTAGGTTCTAGAGCAGCCACACCCACTGAGGCTGGCCATTGTTTCCTTCCAAGCAGAAAGTGCTAGAAAGCACCCTGTCCTTGCTGGGTTTCAAGGGACCTCCCAGGTAACAGTGTTACCATGGATGCAGACAGCAGCATCTTCCAAGACCAGTATGAGGTCCAACCCAGGCAAGCAGAGGTCCAAGCAAGGGCTCAGGCAGGAGGCAAGCTATGGGCATTCTGCGTTCTAATTCCAGGCAAACAGAGAATCAGATGTAAGGCACAATGTTCATAGAAAGACATTGTTCCTGCCTGGTACTGACACTTTTGAGCTGAAGCGATGCCAGGGCCTCTGAGTCACCTTCTGATGAGGAATCCTCAGGACGAGACATTTCACAAAGGACTTCCTATTTGGGCTGGGTCCTTTTCTGAGCAAACGTCTTTTCACCCCTATCTCTTCACCTTTGATTCTCTGTCAGGCCGCTGCCTCCTTCATGATAGTTACATAGCAAACTAGCAATGCAAAATTGTACAAAAACAGTTTCTCAGATTGACTCATTAAGTTGGTGTGTGTGTGTGTGAAAGTTTGCCCTGCTCACATATTTGGTATTTTTTCCCTTTGCTACTGAAACTCTTATTAACAATGAAAGCCCAAAGCCTTAAATACAACCTTAGCATTGTCTGGGTAATAAGACGTATAAGTGCAGCCTCATAAAATGGAGTCGGCCTCGCAGCCATTACCACTGCGTGCATCTATTCTTGTGCCTCAGCAGATAATTTGCCTTTTAACTGGCTGTGAAGTGTATTTGCAAAGATTGCAAAGCTATAGGCCCTGATTATTTGGGTGAGTCTGTTGAGAGGAAGGGCAGATTTGGCAGACAAACAAGTTTTGAAGGGTCTGGCTGAAAACAGTTGCCTCTTATTTAATTACGTTGCACTAACATACCCAAGCAAAGCTGTAATATCAGAAATACCGGAGCGTGGGGTGGGGAGGTGGACTGTTTTGAAAATGACCACGGAGTGAGCTTTGCTGTAGCATACGTTTCGCGAAAACTCACTCAGTGTTTTCTCCCTGTTAACGACAGAACGTGCTACACAAAACGTCTGGGGAGAGAAAAGGAGAGCCTGCCATTCTTGGACAGCTCTGGCTAAATACTGTGGTGAGAATAAAAAAGAGATGATCTTCAGGCTTGCAGGGGAAAGTATGTGATGGAGTTCTCTGGGACTGTACCGCTTCAGAATGTGGAAGAGGGAGGGGTGCAGCTTTTGAAATATGTAGAGGTAGAAAATTGGAAGAGCAAGGAGTCTGGGCTAGGACTTTTCTCCCTGATGTAGACTTTTTTGTTTTGTTTTGCTTTTGTATACCTGAAGGAGCGTCTCCACCCCCATCATTCAGCCCGGACACAGTTACAGCGCCGAGGGCCTTCTGGCGGTTCCCTCATTGCGAGAAGTGAGGTTACAGGGAACCAGGCAGAGGGCCTTCTCGGTAGTGGCGCCCACCCTGTGGAACGCCCTCCCATCAGATGTCAAGGAAATAAGCAGCTATCCTATTTTTAAAAGACACCTGAAGGCAGCCCTGTTTAGGGAAGTTTTTAATATTTAATGCTGTATTGTTTTTAACACTTGATTGGGAGCTGCCCAGAGTCGCTGGGGGAAATTTAGCCAGATGGGTGGGTATAAATAATATATTATTATTATTATTATTATTATTATTATTATTATTGGTTTTTTGTTTTGTTTTGTTTGCCGGGAACCCATTTTTTCCCTGTTGAGGTCCATTCACCTTATTCCATTTATTTGTTTCCCAAAATGCATACACCTCTTGATTGGGTACTGTGTGGCGGCTGTAACAGTGGCATGCAAATTTCACATTTGTGGCTACCTCTGACATGTGGCACTCAGAAGGTTGACCAGAAGCAGGGGCATAGCGTGGAGAGGGCCAGGGTGGCCGTGGCCCCTGGAGCAGATTTTTGAAAGGGTATGAGGGGGCACAACCAGTGTGGCGTTTGCCCATTTAGAGCCTGTCTATACAGGGGAAAAAGAAAGGGTTAAAAATGTAGACCAACAGGAAAGCTGGAGGCGGAGCCTTCATGTGTATAAAGGGGCTTAGCCCGAGGTTTGTTAGAGTTGTTGGTGGGTAAAGGTAAAGGTAAAGGGACCCCTGACCGTTAGGTCCAGTCGTGGATGACTCTGGGGTTGCGGCGCTCATCTCACTTTATTGGCCGAGGGAGCCAGCATACAGCTTCTGGGTCATGTGGCCAGCATGACTAAGCCGCTTCTGGCGAACCAGAGCAGCGCACGGAAACGCCGTTTACCTTCCCGCCAGAGTGGTACCTATTTATCTACTTGCACTTTGGCGTGCTTTCAAACTGCTAGGTTGGCAGGAGCAGGGACTGAGCAATGGGAGCTCACCCGGTTGCAGGGATTCGAATGGCCGACCTTCTGATCGGCAAGTCCTAGGCTCTGTGGTTTAACCCACAGCGCCACCTGCGTCCCTTGTTGGTGGGTAGTTGGTTGATTTTAGTGGGTTGGCGGGTTGGGAAAGGCAGTTGGAAATAGAGAGACAGTTAGGGCAGTGGGTTCTTGAGTGAGGGGAGGTAGAAGAGATAGAGAGAGGAAAATAAGACTAAGAAAGTAAAGAATAACAATGTTTGAATGCCGTAAAAGTTTGTTTGTGTCTGAAATAAAATGCACTCTCCATTATTACCGTGAGAACCTGACTGAGACTGAAGTTATTTTACTGGGGAGGACCTGGTTGGTGGCAGTGGATTAGTGGTGTACGGGTCAATAGTCCGTGAGACGACTGGGGACTCCGCATGAACGCCACAACCAGGCACCCCCACGTAGGCTCACTCACCAAGCCACGCCTGGGTTGGGCCTTCAAGGATGGGGCAACAGTGGTGCCTCCTTCTCTTGTGCATGCTCCGCCCCTGGGCAGGCCGAGAGGGAGGGAGAGGGCAAGAGGCTGTGGCGGCCATCTTTCCCTTTGCGAATGGGGCACCACAGCCTTCAGGTCTGCTCCCGGTGGCTTTGAGCCTCTTTCTCCCTTTCTTCACTCACTGCTGTGGCTCTGTTAGTGAGGAGGTCTTGGGCTGGCACGGCCACCCTCTGCACCCTTCCCCCTGGCATGCGCACCCGTGTCCCGGGCACCAAGAACCTGTGCTACGCCACTGCCCAGAAGGGCTGTAAAACCTTCCCAGCCCTGCCATAGCTGGCAGCTTCAGCAAAGTGCTGCTGTTTTGAGAGGGTGCCTCTGGACAGGTAGCATGTTGCTTAAAACGAAAATGGCAAATAGCTGAGTACGGCACGCAGACTTTCCACCTCGCCTGTGTGACGCTTATGCAGCGAGAAGCCGGCCTTATCAGTTTTAACAGATTGGACCATAGCCTCTGAGAGATGAGATTTTTATCTCAGGAATGAAAGGAAAGGGAGGTGGGAAGGATGAAAATGATGTGGATTTTCAGATCTAAAGCTGAGGGCAAACAATGTCTTTTCAGTTGCCAAAACAGTAACTACATGTTTTCCCCTTTACAAAGAGAGAGAGAGAGAGAGGAAGAACATGTTAATTAGAAAAATGCACATTTCAAAGGAAGCCCTATTGGTTTCATTATACAGCTCCCAATTTATTTTACTTCCCATTGATTTATAATTAGCTTGGGCCAGATTCTAGGCTACACTAATCAGTACTTCAGGAATCCTAAATTACTCATTTCTTTCTCTCAGTGGAAAGTTAATCACTGCTTCAGGTTCACTTTAACCGATTGCAAGGAACACCCGGTGTCAATTGCGAAAGTTTGAGACAATTCCCTGGTGTCCTTTGGCCTTACGCCCCTCTTTGACCCTGATATGTCTGAATCCTCTTTTGCAGAAGTGCAGAAAGGTATGTGGCATTATGCCTGGAATAATTTTTGTGGGTCTCTTTTTGTTGGGAGGCGAGCACAGAACTTCATACATGCAAGGCAGGGTTAGTAAAAGAAAACAAGAAAACACCTCTTACTCATTGTAAGGATGAGCCTTTTCAATGTGTTTTTGGGAGGGGGAAATTGGGTTTATTGTTGTTTTTGTTTTATTATGCATTTTCTGTCACCATTTCGCATTTTTACGTTGTGAACCGTCCTGTGATCTTGAGATAAAAGGGTAGTACATTTGTACCTTGGAAGCCGAACACCTTGCAAGTCAAATGTTTTGGTTCCCAAGAACGTTCTTTGAAAGTCGAATGTCTGACGTGGCTTCCACAGCTTCTGATTGCGTGCAGGAATCTCCTGCAGCCAATCGGAAGCCGTGCCTTGGTTACTGAACGTTTTGGAAGTCGGACAGACTTCTGGAACTGCATCCGTTCAGCTTCCAAGGTACGACTGTATATCAATTTAATAAATGCTGGTGCTGATGCTGGGTGGTTTGGAGTGCTCCCTGTACTCTTCCCTGGAAGGAAAGTTAAAAAGAAAAAGAAGAATTAAGTTCAGCAATAGGGAGAGGGAGGAGATAGGAGATAGGAGATTCAGAGGCTGGTGGAAAAGATCTGGGTTTCTACGTGCACACACAGAGAGACATATGCAGACACACCAGACCTCAGCAAGAGTCAAGCCCAGGTAGTCAGTTGAATGAAGTTCAAAAATCTAGAGATACTATACAAGAAAGTGAATTTTGGGGCAAAACTTTGAGTGATTTCTAGTACATCTTTGCATGCACTAAAACCACCAACCCTGTTAGGAGGCCTGGATTCTTAGACCTCATTTCAAAAAAAAGCAAGTCAAGCACTGGGAATATTAAATGGATTTCATCTTGTTGGTGGGTGATTCCTTCCTTCCACATAGAGCCTCTATAGATGGGTGGTTGTGTGAACATATCTAGAGTTACTCTCTTAGCTTAGCTAAGAGAAATCAGGAATATTGTTATGAGGTGGCCCCAGAGTCCCTAGTCCTAGGGTTTTCCCACCAGGCCCTTCCTCCCCCTTCAAAAACTTGATTTGTTTTTAACGCATTGCAACATTCCCTCTGAAAGTTGGCCTGAATTTGGAGCTATGCATATAAATTAGTTTCCGTAAATTTTATGCAAATCCAAAATATGGTCCTGTGTCCCGGATTTTTTTTAAATTAAAAAATAAATAAAAAACGGATCTAGCAGCTGATGTTTGAGAAATAAATAAAATAAATAAATAAAATAAAATAAATAAAATAAAATAAACTGATGTTTGGGAAAGAGAAGGAGATGCAAACATCAGAAATCTATCTTGTAGGCTTTAGTTAGTTAGAGGGGAAAGCAGGAAGGACAAGTTGCAGATATGTGGGAGGCCTTCTTGCATTATGTGGCTCGTCAGACAGGGGTATTAAAACCACCACTTTTTCAGAATTATTATTATTTTTTGGTTCAATTTAATACTGAGATACCTCTGTTGCTATGCAATCCCTGATGGTCTTTGCTAAGTGAATATATTCTGTTGCTTGTGAATGTTCTCTTTTAACACGTAGTAAACTGCCTTGTTGTTGCTATGGTTGTTGTTGTTGCTGCGATAATTTATTACCCACCTAAGGACCCAAGGTGGGTTACCACATTAAAACACACACACAACATTAAAAACAGTTTAAAGCAACTTACAACCACAGAAATAAGGTTTTGTAGAATTCTTTTGTATAATTATGTATTGCATGGAGTTGTGATGTCATGGATTGGCAAATAATTTTTTTAAAATAAATTATCTAGGTCAACCAGTTGTGCACATCGGTGGGAGTTGTGCAAAGGAAGTTCTTCCACTCAACAGACATTACAAAACTGGTTTGTTTGTTATGGATAAAATGAAGAAATTCCTGATTGATCAGTGGGAAATACTGTATGTTTCACTCCATAAGACGCACCTAGTTTTTAGAGGAGGAAAACAAGAAAAAAAATATTCTGAACGAAACAATGGATGTATGATTTTTCTGTTTCATGCTGTGGCCACAGACATGATATGTGATTTGACAGTGAGTTTGGGATAGCCCAAAGCAAAAATCCTGAGAATCCATGTGGATCCATGCTTTGTAATCATGTTTTTGCGCCATTGTGGCCCCACAAAACAGTGGATGTGTGATTTTTTTGGTGCAGGCTGTAGCCATGGACATGCTATGTGATCTGATGGTGAATTTGGCGGGACCCAATGCAAAAATCCTGAGGATCCATGTGCTTTTACCTCCCCCCTCCCAGGCAGCCTCCTTTATCGCTAGCGTCCCTTATCATCTGCTCAGCAGCTTCGTTTCAACACCCCCTCCCTCTTTCAAAAAAAAAAAAAGCATGATCTGCTTTTTGCCCCTGGGCAATTCAGTTTCAGGGACCACACATTCGCTCCATAAGGCGCACAGACATCCCCCCTTACTTTTTAGGAGGAAAAGGGTGCGTCTTATGGTGTGAAAAATACGGTATCCCTTGTCATCCATAATCTATCATTGTTGTTTACACACAGAGGGGAAAGTAGCTCAGTGGTAGAGAATCTGCCTCACATACAGAAGGTCCCAAGTTCAATCCCTGGCATCTCCAGGTAGGGCTGGGAGAGAACCCTGTCTGGAACCCTGGAGAACCACCGCCAGACAGTGTAGACAGTCCTGAGCCAGGTGGACCAATGATCTGACTCAGCATAAGGTAGCTGCCTATGTTCCTATTTTCAGGAGGAGCAGCTATAAAGAGACTTAAAAAAACAAAATAGAGAGGAAAAGGCAATTGAAAAGGCTGTTGGTTTGCACAAACCCTAATTGTGCCGCTCTCCTAGGTTTCATTATTCCTGAATGTCTTCAGTTCGACAAATGACAAGAGGGCTTGGTGTGAAAGTGATGCCAGACCACATCCCTTAGGAGATTATTGCTGACACTAGCGATAGTTCATTGATTTTCGTGTAGGGGTAATGCGTAAACAAAAATGCATTCCATCAAGATTTAAGACTTTCTGTCGATACTTGTGAGATCCTAGTGAAGAAAATCTGCCTGGCTTTATTGTCTTCTCTATCATATTATCCTCTTCGCTGTTTGTGAGTTGTATCCAGCTAAGTCCTACTCAGAGTAGGCCCACACAAATTAATGGACCTTGGATCAACCCCATAGTTTGTTTTAAAGCAATGTATACTATCAGGTTTTAGGCCTGGGTAAAGTTGGGATACATGCCATCTGTGCTTCTCTGCTGGGTTCTGGGATCACATGGCTGAAAACTTAGGTAACCTTACATCAGGTATAGTCTCTTCTGGTAAGGTCATGCAGGCAAAATGTTAGTAAGGAAGGCCACACCACGTAAGGTCTCAGGAAGCTGGGTCAGGTAGGGTAACATCAGGTTCTGGATATAGTAGTATGATTGGGCCAGATATGTCTAGACTCGGGTAGTTCTTTAAAGTACCATGGACAGCTCATTGTGAGCTTTGCTGGTTGTAGTTGTCCCTTTGTTGTAGGTAATTAGGGGTGCTATCAATGACCACAGAGAGCTGCCAGTGAGATCTGTGGGATGTGGCTTTCCCTTTGTTGTAGATAATGGAGGAAGTAATTACAGACCCTGCAGAGCTCCCCGTGAGCTTTGTGGGCTGCAGCTATCCCTCTATTGTAGCTAATGAGGGATGTTGTCTCAATAAAGGCTGAGCCTTATGAAGGCTGCAGTTGGCCTCACATCACTGGGTGCCCTTATTAAAGGGCTCCTGTGCCACTCTGTAAGCGCTGGCTTTTACAAGGTGGAGCAGACAGGGGGACTTTTCTTCAAAGTCTAAGAAAGGCAGAAGAGCCATGTTGCGGGAACATAGGAAACAGGCTGAGTCAGACGATGAATCCACCTAGCTTAGTATTGTCCACACTTGCTGGCAATTGCCCTCCAGGGTCTGTGATGGCCTGGGATTCAGACTCAGAGGCTGAACCTGAGGAATCCCAGCCTGCACAGGAGTCCCCGCCTCCAGAACCAGCTGAGGTGGGGCTGGGGCTTGAGCCTGAAGGGTCCTCACCTGTGCTGGATCCTCAGGTACAGGCACCAGCTGAGTCTGCTCTGGCTCCTGAGGGCATGGAGGACCCATTGCCTGCAGGTGCTCCACTCTCAGCCCCATCAGGGGAAGGTGAGATGGCCTCTGGGTCCGGTAGCCCTCCAGCCACTCCTGAGCTGCAGAGGCTCAGGGCAGAGAGGCGGAGGGAACTAAGTTCCCGCAGGAGGAGTGCTCACCTCCAGGCCAGGAGAGGCGAGTCACCTGTGGACCGGGCCTGCCCTATGGCTCGGGGCAGATAAAAGCCAGCCAGCCCAGTCCCAGGTTGTGGGAGCAACATTGTTGGAAGTCGGTTCCTGCCTGACCCTGTCCTGCTCTTCTGCCAGAGTTCCTGACCTCACCCAACACCCTGCCTTGGACCTCGCTTCACCTTTGATGGACAGCCTCCATACCGCACCCTCGACCTTGGATTGGACTCGGACCTCACCTTTTGGTTAGCCCCCGGGACCAGCACAGGGTCTCTTCCAGCCCTCCCTTGAGGGGCTGATGACTGACCCTTCTGCATGCAAAGCGGATGTGATAACTCTATGCTACAACCCTCTCCCTTCCTTGGGTTCCTTCTCATTTTTCTTGGGGCGGTGCAGAGCACTGTAGCAGGATGGGTTCAGGGGTCATGATAGTACCACAGTGGAGGCTGTAGTTGAGAGGAAGAATCAAGGGTGTATGGGACAAAGCAAGGCAGGACAGAAAAGGCAATGAATGGCAGCAGAAGCATCCTGAAAGGAGAGATGAAAATTAGGAAGTATGGCAGACCAGATTTCCTACCTTGTTGCCCAGGATGTAGGATTTGAGTTGTTGGAGAAGTGTAAGTTGCAACACCTGTATGTATTGGCTGCCATGTGGTGCTGGTCACTCAATACAAGTGGTGGTGCCCTGCTGGTAGAATGACACTGCGGAGTGGTTGAGCACATGCTTTGAGTGCAGAAAGCCCCAGGTCCAATCCAGGGGAAAATTACTATTGACTTTTAACTATTTGTTTGTTAACTCTCTAGAGCAGACTTTCTCAGTCTTGGCTCTCCAGATGTTGTTGGACTAGGGATGATGGGGGCTGTGGTCCAACAGCATCTGGGGACCCATGGTTGAGAAAGGCAACTCTAGGACCACCCCACTCGGAAGGCCTTGCTCTGAGGGAGGATCCTCTTCCTTTGAGGGATTGTCCCGTGAATCCACTGGACGAAATAGCGGATGCCTCAGGAGAGAGAAGAAAATTCTCAGGGATGATTCACACCCTGGCCGGCACTTTCTTGATCTCCTGCCCTCAGGCAGAAGATATAGAAGCATGATTAGTTGCACCAAGAAGGTAAAGATCAGCTTCTATCCGTGGGCTGTTAGGCTGCTGAATGAAAAGATAACAGGGCAACTGACTTTCTGGTTTGGTGTGTGTGCGTCAGTAAACGAGGGGAATTAAGACTAAGAGAGCTGAGTGGGGGGGGTGCTCGTGTAATCTCACTGTATACAAGTTGTACAAGTGACAATAAAGTATTTCAATTCAGTTTCAATTGCAAGAGAGCATTGGCACTGCTGATAAATCAACACCAGCAATTTTAAACCAGGGTAGCTGAGGAGAGGAAGACAAGAAGGAGTGGGGATACCAGCAGTGCTCCTCTTAGTTAGCACAGTGACCTGTTCTGGTCCTGTTCAGGGGGCCATGCTGATTTATCATGTGCTGGGGGCAGCACTAGTGTTCCCCCCCCCACTAAATGCTTCTGTAAGAAACGCATTTCTCTCTGAATGTGTGGCATGACTCACAGGGGGTGTGGGCTTAGTTGCCCCAGATTGCCAACATATACCCCCTGTGATTTTGCTACCCATTTTGGTTCGGCCTGACCTTTTCAAGCAACTTTGAAGAGCTGCTGCCAATCAGCCTGGACAAGGTGCAAGGAACCTAAACTGTGCAAGGACAGAGCCAAAACTGTGTGCAGAACAATAGCTGTGATTCTTACCTTGACACCATAGGTCAGGGGTTGCCAACCTGTGGCACATGGAGCACCAGTGTCCTGCAAGCATTCAGTAGCCATTGCGCTGAATAATAGTATTGATTTTTAATTGCATTTTTATTGCTTCTTTTATTTCTTACATTGCATTTTATCGTGTTACAGTTTGAATTCCGCGGAACACAATAAAATCCAACGTATGAAAATAAAATAAAAGAAGCAATAAAAATGCAATTAAAAATTATGCAGCATCTAGCACAGTGCGTTACAATTGCTGCAGTGGGCAGAAAAAATAACATTAAGTGGTCTGACTAGATCCTCAGCATTTTTCAGGCGGTCCATGGGGGGGGATGTTTGGGAAGTGCTGTTGTGGGTCGCATTCTGGCTGTGAAAAAAAGCAGAGGCTTCTACACCCCCACAACACACTGAAATTTCACTATCCTCTATCGAGGCAATGAGAGCTACATTCCAGCCAAGCCAAGGCACTCGAGAGCAGACCCTGTGAGGGGCGTGTCCTGGCAGAGAGGGGGTGTGGCTTGTGGAGAGTCCGGTGGGGGTGGTGGCGAAAGTGCAGGTTCCCCAACCCTGGTCTACATCGTCCTGAGTTAGATGGGTCAGTGTTAGATGGGTCAGGATGTTCCTATGTAGCAAGAGCTCAGGGAAAGGTTTAGCACTTGTAGGCATGTAGAGTTGATCAATATGCTATAGAGCAGCCTTTCTCAACCTGTGGGTCCCCAGATGTTGTTGGACTACAACTCCCATCACCCCTAGCTAGCAAGGCCAGAGCTCAGGGATGATGGGAGTTGTAGTCCAATAACATCTGGGGACCCACAGGTTGAGAACCGCTGCTGTAGAGCCTCGTGACTTCATTTATAGCAGGGGTCAGCAAGGTTTATCTTGCCTGGGCTGGATCAGTCCCATGGAGATTCTTCCGTGGGCCGGATCACATGCTTGCGCTTGCAATTTCCAGCATCTGCCTGTGCGTAGACGCTATTTCCGGCGTCTGCACAGACATGATTTCCGGCCCCATGGAAACGAGTCCCCGTGCTGCGCTGGTTTAGGGCAGTGTGTGAGTGGGCAGCTTGGTTCGGGGGCGGCTTGTGGGCCGGTCAAACATCCTCTGCGTGCCACCTCCAGCCCATGGGCGTTAGGCTGCTGACCCCTGATTTATAGGTTGCCTGTGGTTCTCCAGATGCTGCTGAACTTCAAATCCCATCAGCCCCAGCCAGCATGGGCAATACTCAGGGATGATGGGAGTTGTAGTCCGGTTAAAAATCAAATAAATAAAAAATCCCCACCCACAACTGTATTGTATCCTATTGTAGTTCCTCAGTTTCACTGTGTGCTACACATACTGGCGTTTGTTATTTCATCAGCTGCTTAGAGACTGTCTTCAGCATCAAGCAGCATAAATAGACAATCTCACCAGAGAACAACAAAAATGCAGATGGACACATCATTACAGTAAAAACCAAAATACCAAATGCTTTCAAAGTTTAGCATGATTATCCAACAAATAAGTCAGGTTGATTATAGGCACAATTTCAATCCATCATAAAACAAAGTGCAAATCTTTAAGACCTGCCTATCAATTAATGGCAAATATAATAAACATTGCAGAGCAATCGCATGTCAGTGATAATATAACCAGTCGCCACTGCATGGCAGTGCTTTACCAAATGGTACAAAAATTAGCAAAGTGTATACAAAGTTTCATAGAGGCGAAAATTTTTGAATACCAGTTACTTGCATCTTATGTGATCATAGCTTTGCTTGGGTGGGGGCTGGATGATGATGATGATGATAATAATAATAATAATAATAATAATAATAATAATAATAATAATAATTAATAATAATAATTTTATTATGCCCAACTTTACAATTCTATGATCTCTGAATGGGGCTGTCGCTTGAAGGGGCTGCTTGCAGCTCTTCCATTTCCTGTATCCTTTGGCACCAGTGTTTCTATAGCAATGGATTTCTGTCTGCCTCAGGGATGAGGAATGTCAGGCTTGGGTTCTCCCAGGTCTCTCCGCCTGCCTCCCAGAAGTCTCCTGAGGCCACACCTCCCATCGACCCTGCTGTGTGTCCCAAATGCTGCCAGGAACGTGCCATTGAATTCTGACAGTGCCTCCTGCCTGCCTGAATGGAGGGCAGAGAGGGGTGTGTGAATGTGCGTAGAAATGAGTCTACTGTGCAAAGGTCAAATTTGCATCCACTGTTCCAAACACTTTTGTCTCTGGCACTGATGGCCACTGGCATGTGGCCCTTGAAAAGTTGCCCAGAAGGGACTGCAGCCCTCAAGCTGGAAAAGATTCCCCACTCTGATCTAATCTACTCCCCATCGTGTGTATGCTGCAGGGAATTGAGGATAACTCTTCACACATCTGATGAAGTAGATTCTAGTCCACAAGAGCTTGTGCCGTCATAACAGACCCTCCAAGGGTCCCTGTTTTCCAGGGACAGTCCTGGATTTATAGAAGCCATCCCGGTTTCTGATTTGATCCCAAAATCAGGACGCCCCTTAGGATGTCCCTATTTCCATCAGAGAAATGTTGGAGGGTATATGGTAGAATGTCCCTGTTGTCCCCAGAGGGCAAAATGTTGGAGGGTATGGAGTTATGCAGCCCCCGAGCCAAGGAGATAAGTAATGATGAAACCTTTAGAAGACATCTGAAGGCAGTCCTTTATAGGGAGGTTTTTAATGTTCAGTGTTTTTTTATGTTTCTGTATATGTTGGAAGCTGCCCAGAGTGGCTGGGGCAACCCAGTCAGATGGGTGCGGTATAATAATAATAATAATAATAATAATAATAATAATAATAATAATAATAGGATAAAAAGGTAAAGGGACCCCTGACCATTAGGTCCAGTCACGGCTGACTCTGGGGTTGCGGAGCTCATCTCGCTTTATTGGCCGAGGGAGCCGGCGTACAGCTTCCGGGTCATGTGGCCAGCATGACTAAGCCGCTTCTGGCGAACCAGAGCAGCGCACGGAAACGCCGTTTACCTTCCCGCTGGAGCGGTACCTATTTATCTACTTGCACTTTGACGTGCTTTCGAACTGCTAGGTTGGCAGGAGCAGGGACTGAGCAACGGGAGCTCATCCCGTAGCGGGGATTTGAACCGCCGACCTTCTGATCGGCAAGCCCTGGGCTCTGTGGTCTAACCCACAGCGCCACCCGCATCCTAATAATAGGATAGGACATCCCTATTTTCTTCTGTGAAAGATATGTATGTGTGTGGCCACCACTAATGGGCATTTGCTAATTGCTCCTTTGTTAACATTAAGGCTAAGCTTTAGAACAAATACGCAGAACCAGCAGGGAGATGAATCACAGGAAAGCTGGCTCAGTCTTCTTTCCTTTAAGGAGCTGAAAATCACCCCGTTTGTCTGAGGTCTTGCATTGCAACCTGTTAATTTGGTTATGATGGTTTATAACTCAACATTTAAACTGAGAATCATAGAGTTCCATATTTCTATACCCCTGCTTGTAAATTTCTTTGGATCAAATGTGGGAGTCTTTGACTTGCCAGATGTTGTTGAGCTACAACTCCCATCAGCCCCAACCAGCATGGCCATTGGCCAGGGATGATGGAAGTTGTAGTTCAGTAACACCTGGAAGGCCAAAGGTTCACCATGCCTGTTTTAGGTCAATGCATTTTTTTAAAGTAACCCAGAAAAGGAAGGTGTAGACATGCGTCTAGTGAAAACTGTAAATTTGTCACAAGAGCTTAGGTACTTTTCCTGAGATGGCAGGTCACTGAATTTATACACAACCGAGAGAGAAGCTAGCTTTAGAAATGGGTTTCAGCTCCAGTTTGAATGCTGACTGGGCAAATAGCTTCATATATCCACGTTGCATAACCTGTTGTGCAGTTGAGAAGTTTAAAATAACATGCCTGGGCCACACCAAATCCAGAGTTTTGGGCAAGGATGAAGGAAGGAAGGATGAAGGAAGATGGAGAGAGATTCAGAGAGAAGGAAGATGGAGAGATTCAAAGGGTTTCAGGGGTCAGCAAACTTTTTCATCAAGGGCCCGGTCCACTGTCCCTCAGACCTTGTGGGGGGCCGGACTATATTTTTTTGGGGGAAATGAATGAATTCCCATGCCCCACAAATAACCCAGAGATGCATTTTAAATAAAAGGACACATTCTACTCATGTAAAAACACGCTGATTCCTGGACCGTCCACGGGCCAGATTGAGAAGGCGATTGGGCCGGATCCGGCCCCTGGGCCTTAGTTTGCCTACCCATGGTTTAGACTGTGTCCAATACCCTCCATCCAATAGCATAAGAGCCCTTGTGCGAGTGGATGGCAGAATTTTAATGTTGCACATTAGCTCAGTTGGTTAGAGTGTGGTGCTGACAACACCAAGGTTGCAGGTTCGATCCCGGTACATACAGCTGTGTTTTCCTACATTGCAGGGAGAATCAGAAGAATATTTATTTGCATCAGCCATTAGCCATAGCAATAAAATAAAATACAATGTACTGAAGATAGAGGCAAAAACTTAACTATGCAAAATACATTCTGGAGGTTTACATCAATAATCAAATAACAGATCTTATTCTAATTGCCACTGCTAAAAAATGTGCAGTTTTTGCTGTCTTGATCTGCTAGAAGAAAGGACACAGCAGCAATGGTTGGGTGACCTGGTAAGGATAGTAGTAGAGGGGTAATAACCTCACTCCACAAATCTTTATAAAGGATGCAATCTAAAAGCACACGAGCTACTGATTCAATGCTGCCATCCCCACATGCAAATAAGCTTTTTTCCAGCATAATTTTTTGAAATCGACCCTCAAGTGCAGCTGAAGGCAGTATATTTAATCTTGCGAAAGTGAAGGCGCGTCTGTATTTTGGAATTGTTAAATTTTGCAAGTGGGGCGCCAACGTATCAAAGTGACTAGGTGGAAAATAGTCATACCATGGACAAAGTTTCCTTATCGTGGCCAAATTATTCTGCATTGAGGGGGGTTGGACTGGATCATCAGGGTTCCTTCCAATTCCACTATTCTATGAGATAGCCTATGGTCTGAAGCTCAACATCAAAAAAACAAAGATCATGGCCACTGGTCCCATCACCTCCTGGCAAATAGAAGGGGAAGAAATGGAGTCAGTGAGAGATTTTATTTTCTTGTGCTCCATGATCACTGCAGATGGTGACAGCAGACACGAAATTAAAAGACGCCTGCTTCTGGGGAGAAAAGCGATGATAAACCTAGACAGCATCTTAAAAAGCAGAGACACATCACCTTGCGAACAAAGGTCCGCATAGTTAAAGCTATGGTTTTCCCAGTAGTGATGTATGGAAGTGAGAGCTGGACCATAAAGAAGGCTGATCGCCGAAGAATTGATGCTTTTGAATTATGGTGCTGGAGGAGACTCTTGAGAGTCCCGTGGACTGCAAGAAGATCAAACCTATCCATTCTGAAGGAAATTAGCCCTGAGTGCTCACTGGAAGGACAGATCCTGAAGCTGAGGCTCCAATACTTTGTTTGGCCACCTCATGAGAAGAGAAGACTTCCTGGAAAAGACCCTGATGTTGGGAAAGATTGAGGGCACAAGGAGAAGGGGACGACAGAGGACGAGATGGTTGGTCAGTGGTCTTGAAGCTACAAACATGAGTTTGACCAAACTGTGGGAGGCAGTGGAAGACAGGAGGGCCTGGCGTGCTCTCGGACACGACTAAACGACTCAACAACAACAATGAGATAGCCCCCTCATATGTTCTCTTAGAAAGGAACCCAATGCAGCGGTTGTGCTGGAAGAAAGGAGTTGTGCAACTGATGGTTGTTGTGCAATCTGTGTGTCTGGAACTCTGTGGAAAGACGCAGTGGGCAGTAAGCTGGTCCAGAGGGGCAGATGGGTCACTGCTCCACATGCCTCCACCTGCCCCCAGCCATCTCCCACCTGCCTGTCTTCTTACGAGCAGTCCAGGGGCAGCCCTGCCTGTCAGCTGCCTCCTCTTTCGTCTCCTGTTGCCCTTATGCAACTCAGGAGGGAGGAAGAGGATGGGGACCAGACTAGAATTCGTCGGCTCTGTCATTGGTTCTGGCTCCCCCTATAGTTCGCCTCCCTTGCCTTCTGCTCCATCCATCTCAATGGGCACCAGCTGCCATTGGCACAATGGATGAATCTCTTGTCTAAACGTTTCTGCTTCAGCCGAAAAGCAGCACCCGAGAGTCAAAGGATTAAGCTTCGTTTCGCCACCGCTATCTGTAGAGTACAGCATTTGGGTAGCTTCAAAAGAAATGTGTCTGCGTTGCAAAGAATTAGATTTCAAATGGTGTGTTCTGCGCTCACCCGCCTTCAAAATAACCACAGCAAACCCTGAGCTTATGTAGTCTACAGTGAATTTTTGCATTCATTTTTAGTCAGGTTATCTCATTTGAACCGGTGGGGAGAATCTTTTCTCCTGAGAAGTTAAGCTCGTTGCTATAGCTACGGAGCTCTTTTCCCCTCCCAACTTTTGAACGTAAATGGTTAAATAGTACGGTTCTTATTGCCTGTAATATCTGGCACTGGGGCTACTTAGAGATGCTTCTCAGAGGCTAACGTGGGATTGCATGCATGTAGCCCATTTTACATTATCCACACAGGCGGGCTGGGCAACATTTAAATGCAAATTTGTAGATGAGCAAAAAATTCAAACTCTTAAACATGCATTTATTTTTTTAGAGGGCCATCGCGAAAAGCAGGCTCAGTCAAAGTCTAAACCAGGGGTCAGCAACCTTTTTCAGCAGGGGGGCGGTCCACTGTCCCTCAGAACTTGTGGGGGGCGGGCGGGCTATATTTTGGGGGGGAAAATGAACGAATTCCTTTGCCCCACAAATAACCCAGAGATGCATTTTAAATAAAAGCACACATTCTACTCATGTAAAAACATGCTGATTCCTCGACCATCTGCAGGCTGGATTGAGAAGGTGATTGGGCCGCATCCGGCCCCCGGGCCTTAGGTTGCCTACCCTGGTCTAAACGGTTTCAGGATTTCTGCAATGTGCAAGACTAGGTGGCGTTATTGGAGGATCAAAGGCCAGGTGGGAGTGTTAGCAAGAGCCGTTTTGGGGTGGGGCCACTGCAGAGATGGTGACCTGGGCAGGCTGGGTACCTGTCAAGGCCCGCAACCCAGCAAGGGGCCAATTGCTCACCCTTTAGGATCCCTGTGTGCTGTGCATACTCTGAGCACACAAAGACATTGGCAGGCAACAGCTATCAGGGGTTCAGGTAGGAGACTTTCCCAGTCCTGCATGGAGATGTTGGGGATTCCACTAGAGACCTTCTGTATGCAAGGCAGTTGCTCTTCCGCTGAGCTATGGCCCTTGCTACTGCTCCCCCTTCAATATTAATAATCAATAAGCAATAATCAATAATTTATTTATGCCCCACCCATCTGGCTGGGTTTCCTCAGCCACTCTGGGCGGCTCCCAACAGAATTAAAGCCATAATAAAACATCAAACATTAAAAACCTCCCTAAACAGGCCTGCCTTCCGATGTCTTCTAAAAGTCAGGTGGTTGTTTATTTCCTTGACATCTGATAGGAGGGCATTCCACAGGGTGGGTGCCACTACCGAGAAGGTCCTCTGCCTGGTTCCCTGTAACCTTGCTTCTCTAAGTGAGGGAACTGCCAGAAGGCCCTCGGAGCTGGACCTCAGTGTCCAGGCTGAATGATGGGGGGTGGAGACGCTCCTTCAGATATACTGGACCAAGGGGGTTGTTGCTTCAGTTCAGTGTACACCACTTAGACATATTTTAGATATGTTAAGCGGTATAGAAATTAAATATATTTTTAAATATATTCTTTAAAAATAGTTGCAAAGTAACAAGAGCTGCTCTTCAGGGCCTCAGGTAGGGATGAGAGTGAAATTCATTTCCCTTTGCATTTCAAGGGAAACTTACCCAATTTGCACTTTCTGGGAGGGAAACAAGCAAACCAAAAAATAGCCATCCTCGGAAGCAGAGTATACATTTGGTTACTAAATAAATAGATGGACAAATAGTCTGATCTTATATAAGGCAGGTTTCTCTATCCCATTAGAAGTGTTCACCATTCCTGTTGCAGAGGTCAATCTGTGTCCAGACTGGTCTGGAATACTTCTATGGCGAAGTCTGTGTTAAAAGGACAACAGTGATGTAGAGTTTTGAAACTTTTTAAAGAAGCCTGCGTCGTACTTTATCAACAGCCCATATGTCTGGACAGATGGCTTCTGTGGAGAAGAAAGTAAGCAGTCTGGATCTTTTGGCCTTCATGTTTTTGACAAGAAATAACATGGGGGTCTTTTTTTTTAGACTTCACAAGCCATTAATCTTGTGGCTGTGCTGTTTCTTTCTCGCTCTCTCTCACAATCATTTTGTGTCATGAATATGATTTCAACGCTGTTCTCTTAAAAGACCATTGTGCAGTTTTGCAGCACATCTAAATGTGGTTCTCGGAGCCAAAAAAAAAAAAAAAAGTTTCTGTTAGAGCCTTCTGATAGACCTCTGCTCCCCAATTCAGACAGTGTGTCTAATTTCCTGCTCTGAAGCTTTGATTGGACAGACCACTAATCCTGCAAATTATTTTTCTAAAGTTTTTTTGCCTAGGCCTTCTTGTACAGTGGTACCTCGGGTTACATACACTTCAGGTTACATACGCTTCAGGTTACAGACTCCGCTAACCCAGAAATATTACCTCAGGTTAAGAACTTTGCTTCAGGTTGAGAACAGAAATCATGCTCTGGTGGTGTGGCAGCAGCAGGAGGCCCCATTAGCTAAAGTGGTGCTTCAGGTTAAGAACAGTTTCAGGTTAAGAAGGGACCTCCAGAACAAATTAAGTACTTAACCCGAGGTACCACTGTATCTGGATTGTACTACTTCCATTTGCAGGCAGCGACTCGCATGACAGAATTCCTCTGCACTTAAGAAAATAACCACCCTCCATGCACATAGAAAGTCAGCATGTCAGGGATAAGGTGAGGGCAGAACCTTTCTTCCTGATAGGCTGCTGTTCTGCATGCGTAGTATTTTAGTTAATTATATTTTAGTATTTTAGGTAGAGTATTATACAAGTTTTCCACCTCAGAACTTCATATCAGAATCATATGTCTGCTTCAGAATATCTGGGCGACTCTTGCCTTTACAGAGTAGGGCTGATTTCAAAATATGTGTTGGTCTTTAATGTGCATAATTGTCTTCATGTCTTAGAGATGTGGGTAGACTTTAAGCTTGTTGGATCTAGTTTGGGTTTCATTTGTTTTTAACTAGAAATCAAAGCTCTACCAACCAGAGCCAAGCTCTAAGGGCATATAGTTTGAATTAGGCTGTGTACACATCATAAGTTAAAAGGACATCGCTTCCCCCAAAGAGTCATGGGAACTGTAGTTTGCCCCACACAGAGTTACAGTTCCTAGTGCCCTTAGAAAACTGCAGCACCCAGGATTCTTTGGGGAAAGGCATGTGATTTTGAAGTATGCTACATGAACAGCCTTAAAGAGCACATTGCGAGCCTAAGAATTGGTTTTCAGGACCAGAACTGCACTGAGCTCACTGTCTATTCACACAAAAGTCCACTCTTGGTTAACTTTCTTTATTTCAGTCACCCAGTTCTCTAACAGTATAGGGGAAGAGGCATATAGTATAGTGGAATCTCAGTTTCTGAGCATCTTGGAAGTCGAATGTTTCGGAAGCCAAACGCCAAAAACCCAGAAGGAATTGCTTTCACTTTCAAGCGTGCCTCAGACGTCGAATGGCTTCCACTGCATGTTTTTCTTTTTTCTCAACCGCAGACCGCCCATTGCTCCTTGGTTTTCAAACGTTTCGGAAGTTGAACGGTCTTCCGGAACGGATTACGTTTGAAAACCCAGTTTCCACTGTATAGGACTAGGTTGTTGGCATCCGTCTGTCTCGAGAATCAATGGAGTGCGCCTCTTGGGGTGAAGTCAAACCGCTGTGTTAGCAGTGCTGAAGTGACCTCCTTAGGGTGCAAGCCTAGGCAGTGCATATGGAAGTCCTGGGCTTCCAAAACAACAACACCTCTCTCTTTGCTTTGCTGATGCGGTCCGAAGGAAAGCAAAACAAAGCATTTGGTAGCAGCTTGGCTGCACAAGTTGACAGAAGGAGATGTACAAGGGGCCGTCCAACTGTTAGAATTCCTGATCTATGATTGCAGTCATGGGATTGTTGTCTATCACATGATGGTGTATGCTTTGACTCCACAGAGTGGGAAGTGATGGAGACAGGATGTTTGTGTTATTGTGTTCCGTGAAGTGGGACTATTGTCCTTTGTCCTTTCTCTTTGCTGTCTGATGCTAGAGAGAGAGGGAGCCATGTTGCAGTGCTCCGTGTGTGTATATATTGTAAATAAAGTAGATTAGTCAAAATGCTGAGTTGCTGGGGTTCTGTCATGCGCATGATGCTCAAACTCTGTGGATCCCTAAGTGTGCCGGTGTTGGATGGCATCGGTCGCTATGATGTTCGGGCTGAAGAAAGCTCTTGAAGCTCCCAAACAAAAGACCAGGAGGGAGGGAACATGCCAGTTGGGCATGTGTCTCTGCCAGAGTCCTACTCGAGTGTAGGCTGAACTCCTGACACCAACCATCTTAGGGACTCCACTCTGAATTTGTGTAGGGTTTACTCCTTAGCCTTTTCTTCCTAGATGAGTCCTACCTTCCCTGGGCGACGAGCCCCATCTGCCCCTCGCTTCCCTCTATAGCATGTGCTTTCCTGAAGTCGCCAGTAATTTGCTCGCATTGATTTCAGGCCCCCCACTACTAACCCTTATCAGTGTACGAAGCTGTCATTAATGTTCTTGTTCCGGCGCCAGATTTTCACAACGAGCTCCACCCACGTGAAATGAGTTTCTTGGCTTGGATTGAGCTGGAGAGGGGAGGAAAGACCTTGGGAACCGATTGTAAAGCATGCTTAACAAGAGGATATTTTTACTGCTTAAGCTAATTGGTAGGAAACACGCCCCAGAGGGAGTATGGTTCCACACCCCCCACCCGGACGTGTCAGTGCTGAAATGACCCCTATTGATTCCCTCTCTGCTTCATCTGGAAGACTTGTTGCAGCACAGGCTGAGCTACGGGAGGGGCAATTTAAAACAAAAACAGACAGTGACAAGGTTCTGGGTTTCACACTGTAGATTCATAAGATGTTTCTTTGCTAATCATAGAAAAGCTCTTCTTGTTAGATCTGACAGCCTGGCAGACTAGGATAGAGGGCAGTAGCAAAAATTATGTTTGACAAAAAATGGAGAGGACAAACAATAGAAGTGTGGGTGGACAAGGCCTGGAAATTTGCTTCAATGGCAAAAATCAGTTTGTACTTTAGAAGAATAATAATGACGCAACTTTATAATAAATTGAATTCTCTTTATTGGTTATTGCAGAAATAATTTGCTGCTTCCAAACCTCCCCTTTAAGAGAAAGTAGATTCTCAATCTTTTAAAATTCATTAGTGACTTGAGTTTGTTTTTCGTTTCTTTTTTCTGTTTGATAATGGTATATATTACTGTATTTATTCACTGATATTAAGCTATTAACAGAGCTTGTTTATTACACTGACTTGTTTTATTTGTAGATGCAAATATTTATATTCCTCTCTTAGTTTTATTCATTTGCTAGCAGCCTCATACCTGCCATTGCTCATAAACTCTGAGAAACCGGTGCAGTTTTTATTATCAGCAGTTAAGATCAGTGAAGTTCTGAAAGGTTCAGTCTGCCATATTGATTCGAAATGGTGTCTAATTGTATCAAACATAGGTGAAAACATAGGCTCCTTGATCTCAGGTACCATCATGCAAAAATTGGTTATTCTCTTTTAAGAGGTGTCAAAATGCATAGCAAACAAACAGCTTTAGAAAATATAGGGCAGATGGAAGTTGGTGGATTTGAACGCAGCACCAGACTCTTTTGTCTGGTCTGAAGAATATTGCTGTGTGGACTGGAAATTCTCCCAGAAGGCTGGTGGAAGGAAGGAATAGGACCAGCACAGGGGATTTCTTCCTACATGCGTAAAAATGTAAGGTGTAGTCACACACTGTGGCATGAGGTCAGGCAGCCCAGGTGAATTTTTTAATGGAGGAGGAGAGCTGGATTTAGGGCCAGGAAGGAATTTTATCCCACGGGGCTTTTGCCTTCATCAAAGCAATTGGCACCACTTTGTTGGTGGAAGAAGCACTGGGCTGGATCCTTAGTTCATTGGGAGCAGGCTTCCCTTAAGCGATTAGGAACGGCAGTGATTTCTGCCCAGAAGCCCAGATCGGCAGCTACGCTGTGCATGGGCCCTTAGTTAGCACCACCAGGTAGAAATAACAATAGCAGCAGCAGCAGCAACAACAACAAGCTTGCAAAAATATATCATTTGCCTGATAACAAATGTTGGAAATGTAAAGAGACTGAAGGTACATTCTTTCACCTTTGGTGGACGTGCCCAAAGATTAAGGCTTTCTGGGAGATGATCTATAATGAAATGAAAAAGGTATTTAAATATACCTTCCTGAAGAAACCAGAGGCCTTTCTCCTGGGCATAGTCGGCCAATTGGTGCCAAAGAAGGACAGAACTTTTTTTATGTACGCTGCAACAGCAGCAAGAATACTGATTGCAAAGTATTGGAAGACACAAGATCTACCCACCCTGGAAGAGTGGCAGATGAAGGTGATGGACTATATGGAACTGGTGGAAATGACTGGCAGAATCCGAGACCAGGGAGAAGAGTCGGTGGAAGAAGATTGGAAGAAATTTAAAGACTATTTGCAGAAATATTGTAAAATTAAGGAATGCTAAAATGATGTTGGATTGAATAGGGGGTATTAGCAACAAAGTTAATAAGAATATGCAAAAATGAATTGATAATGGATGAAAATATAGAGTTATAATATGTTAAGATATAGAGTTAAGATAAATGAAAGAGGGTAAGGATTTGCTGATTTGATTATCTAAATGGGAATACAAAAAGGGGAGGTGTGAGGAGGTCAAGGAAACAAGTTAATGAGAATAAAGTTATAAAAAATGGATTTGTTTTTAATTCTCTTTTACCTATTCATTTTTTGTATATTGTATTTTTATTTGTATTTCTTCTTTTTTATGTATTTTTTAGGGTTTTTTTGTTCTTTTCATATGTTCTTTTTTGTATTTTGTAAACTGATGTTTTTGTAAAATTCCAATAAATATTATATGAAAACAACAACAACAACAACAACAACAACAACATATTTCTACCCCGCCCATCTGGCTGGGTTTCCCCAGCCACTCTGGGCGGCTTCCAACAAAAGATTAAAAATACATCAAAACATCAGTCATTAAAAACTTCCCTAAACAGGGCTGCCTTCAGATGTCTTCTAAAAGTCAGATAGTTGTTTATTTCCTTGACATCTGATGGGAGGGCGTTCCACAGGGCGAGCGCCACCACCGAGAAGGCCCTCTGCCTGGTTCCCTGTAACCTCACTTCTCGCAATGAGGGAACCACCAGAAGGGCCTCGGTGCTGGATCTCAGTGTCTGGGCTGAACTATGAGGGTGGAGACGCTCCTTCAGGTATACAGGACCGAGGCCATTTAGGGCTTTAAAGGTCAGCACCAACATTTTGAATTGTGCTCAGAAATGTACTGGAAGCCAATGTAGGTCTTTCAAGACCGGTGTTATGTGGTCTCAGCGGCCGCTCCCAGACACCAGTCTAGCTGCCACATTCTGGATTAGTTGTAGTTTCTGGGTCACCTTCAAAGGTCGCCCCATGTAGAGAGCATTGCAGTAGTCCAAGCGGGATCCTGACATTACCAGCAGCACAGGAAGGGAGTGCCCTATTCCTTTTTGATAACAGCCTTCTCCCCTGGTTGAGTGCTGTTTTGATGCCTCTGTCATTCTTGGAGCTGTAGACTTTGAGTTTCAGGGGCAGTTGACTTCCTCCAAAGGGACGGCTTAAATACCTCCATGCTCAAGGGAAAGGCTGTCCATAGGGACTTAGATATTCCACCAAGTTTTTACGTTGCCCCGGGCCCTGAGTCCGTAGTGCAAACTTGATTCACCTTCCATGTCTCAGAGCTTCTTAAGTTTCCTTGTTTCGTTTAAGATACTCCTTAAATAGACTTAATAAGAGCTTCAGTTCCCATGATTGCCTCTTTGGAGATGTCGCCGAGTATCCCAGCTGTACGAGAAGTTCAGCGCAGCATTAATTATGCACTAAAAACATAATGAGAGCTCTTGACATTTTTCCCAGATCCGTATTGCATTGTCTTGTCGTGTTTTCGTTTCCATTGTCTCTATTGATTGGGGGGAGGGAGGGAGAGAAAATTTTGGAGCGCTACATTCTAATTTAATCCTGAGCTTGGGGTATTTCCCCTCCTCGGTAAGATCTATTTTCTCATGTTCTGGCCTGTATGATACGATTGTTTAAATCAAGATCAGAACGACCCAAACCCTGTGTGACTAATTATATATCTGGTAATTACTTATTTTGCCTCCCTATTGTCGTTGCCAATCTACAAGCTTGCAAATAACACATTTTTGTACCGTTTAGGTTCGGTTTAGTTAATTGCTGATTGCGTCTGAGATGAGGCCAGTTAATTAATTAATTAATTAATTAATTGTATTTATTAGAACCATAGAGCTGGAAGGGACACTGAGGATCATGAAGTCCAACCCCCCGCAGTTCAGGGATATGCAGCTGTCCCTTACGGGGACCGAACCTGCAACCTTGGTGTTATCACCACCATTGTACAACACCACAATGTACAAAGGGTGCACGGGGCACTTTCATGGGTTATGAGAAAGGTCAATACGTTTTATTGCCTGATTCTGACACAGTGATTCTTACTAGAAATGTAGAAGGCACTGCATAACAAGAGAAGAAGAAGAAGAGGAGTTTGGATTTGATATCCCGCCTTTCACTCCCTTTAAGGAGTCTCAAAGTGGCTAACATTCTCCTTTCCCTTCCTCCCCCACAACAAACACTCTGTGAGGTGAGTGGGGCTGAGAGACTTCAGAGAAGTGTGACTAGCCCAAGGTCATCCAGCAGCTGCATGTGGAGGAGCGGGGAAGCGAACCCGGTTCCCCAGATTACGAGACTACCGCTCTTAACCACTACACCACACTGGCTCTAACTGTGGAGAGAGGTTCTCCACAGTTTCCCCATCAATGCCAACACAGATGTAGATTCTGACATTGAGAGTGACACTGAAAGCACCACTGAGAGTTCTAGTACAGATGACACAGTCATTGAGAGAAGTACACAAGCAATGTCCAGGCCATCATCTGAGGCTGAACTGGAATTGCCAGAGCCACTGTTTACTGTTGGTCGTGGTTCTCCCAAAAGTCCCAAGGAAGAACCAGCCAGCAAGGAGGATCTGCACCTGATATGTAGATCTGAGAGAGTCACAAAGGGACTGCCACCCCAGAGGTTCTCTCAGGAGTTTGCTAATACAGCTGTTGCATGCATAGCTGTGGCTAGCAGCTCAAACCAGGTTTCAGACACTGAGGTCTTAAGTGAGGTACAAGGTTTGTCCACAGGAGGGACAAAGCCACACCTGAAGGTTGCAAGAGTCAGCACTGTTTCCTCAGACCAAGATAGAGCAAAAGCTCTAGTCCCATGGAAGACAGGTAACCAGAGGTTTGAACTGGTCAATCCAGTTGCAGGTAGTTCCAAAAGTGAAACTGGTACAGCAGGGGTATACTATGTGTATGACAACTGTTTGTTTATGTCTCTTGATGCTGCACTAGCTTTCACAGCTAGGGTTACCTAGAAATGGGGGAGTGATGTTAGGATTTTTATTCACCCGTGCTGCTCAGCAAGTAGCGCTAAGTTGTTTATATCATGTGAGTGTCTGAGAGAGCGTGAGACAGGAAGTCTTAGCACTGTTGCAAGTTAGTTTCACTTCTCTGTGTTCTGCTGTTCTGTTCTGATGCTGAGAGAGCACAGACATGGATTCTTTGTATATAGACTGTAAATAAAGTAGTTTTAGAGCTACTAATTGACTCTTTCTTCTGCTATGAGATGCCAGAAGACGAGCGTGCTCCTCTCAGGAGGGAGGGGTCGCTTATCACCAGTCTCTCTGGACTGAGGAAGATTTACAGCCAGAGTGTGACCACCGGAGGGACGCCCAGGTGTCTTGGGAAGGTTGTGGCCTTCCCGGGCCTTTTCCCAACAGTTCTAACCAACTGAGCTACCCAGGCTGACGTGAGACCTCTTCATGAAACAAACCTTCTAGATGTCATTCTGCGCTCCTCTCTCCTGTGCCTCTTCTCCACCAAGTATAAAGTAGAGAGAGTATATTTTTGGTGTTATCATGTAGGCAGGAGCGAAGTATATTTGCTTTATGAGCTTTTGGAGAGGGCAGAGGATGAGTGTCAATGCCTGTTGTGGTCAGAGGCAACAACATCAGAGAAGGGCTGTAGTTCAGTGGTAGAGTGGTGGACTCAGCAGCGGATCTTTGGCTTATTTTGGGGGCCTGCCTGGTGTTTTTACATGTGTAGAATGTGTGCTTTTATTTAAAACGCATCTCTGGGTTATTTGTGGGGCATAGGAATTTGATCATTTCCCCTCCCCCAAAAATATGGTCTGGCCCACCACATGGTCTGAGGGATGGTGGAGCAGTCCATGGTTGAAAAAGTTTGCTGATCCCTGTTCTACATAGATAGCATTGGGCTAGAACAGTCTTTCTCAACCTGTGGGTCCCCAGATGTTGTTGAACTACAAGTCCCATCATCCCTAGCTAGCAAGGCCAGAGCTCAGGGATGATGGGAGTTGTAGTCCAACAACATCTGGGGACCCACAGGTTGAGAACCACTGGGCTAGAAGGACAATTTGTTGTACCTGCTATACGTTGGCATTCTGTGCCCTCTTACAAATGTCACTTCCTTTCCTCCAGTGTTTTATGCAGCCATCGTGCTTATATCACCAGCACCATTAATTGCCAATTAATTATTTGACAATTAATTGTGAAAGAAAGCTTGGAGGCGGATCAAATGCAAGTGGCGGGAATCCCAGTTGATAGGGACCCCCACCCCAGGAACATACAGAGGCACAAGAGGAGAGGGAGGGAAATTTCAGCTGTGCAAGCAGAAATCCATGCACATACAAGCACAACCCTATTATCTATCTGTAGAAAAATAACAGCTCCCAACTCTTTTAGATAAGTTTCCTAAGCCAATCTTGATTTAAGCATGTGAAATTAGTGCTTTAAAGAGATAAGCTTTTTCAGAAAGAAGAGGTGCAAATTAGGGCTCATGGGGGCTTTATGCCATCGCTACCTCTTATGAGGATTCATTATTTGTATTTATTTTGTAACAAAGAGCTTTGGAGTGGATAATTGGCCTCTAAAATGTTACCGCATTTGGGGACTAGCTGAACACTGCTAGGCGGCCAGCAATTGCCACTGTGATCATGTGGGATGTGAGAAAAAGGAAAAGTTGGCCGTGGGTAGGCGAAAACGCCAGGGATTGCATCCAGGCATGCTCATGCAAGCGTAATGCTCTCGCACATTGTTTTGAACTTCTCCATCTCGGATTCAATTCTGGCACTCCAGGTAGCCAGGAGCTGAAAGAGAGACAGAGCAGCGTGGTGCCCATGACATTGTTTGTCCCCGAAACAATTTTCCGATTTGCTAAAGAGAACCCTTAGCTGGCTCTGGTGGAATAACGTGCCCCTAATACGAGATGGGACGAGTCTCTTCAAACAAGCCTAGGCTTCCTTGAGCTTATGGGCCTCAGATCTGGGAGGACACGGGTGGTGCTGTGGGTTAAACCACAGAGCCTAGGACTTGCCAATCAGAAGGTCGCGGTTCGAATCTCCGTGACGGGGTGAGCTCCCGTTACTTGGTCCCAGCTCCTGCCCACCTAGCAGTTTGAAAGCACGTCAAAGTGCAAGTAGATAAATAGGTACTGCTCCGGCGGGAAGGTAAACGGTGTTTCTGTGCGCTGCTCTGGTTCGCCAGAAGCGGCTTAGTCCTGCTGGCCACATGACCCGGAAGCTGTACGCCGGCTCCCTCGGCCAATAAAGTGAGATGGGCGCCGCAACCCCAGAGTCGGTCACCACTGGACCTAATGGTCAGGGGTCGCTTTACCCTTTACCTTAAATACGGGATGGGACGAGTCTCTTCAACCAAGCCTAGGCTTCCTTGAGCTTATGGGCCTCAGATCTGTTTTCAGGAGCCTCAAAGTTTAGGGCACCCCTGGCTAGGAAAAGCTGCTTTCCTTGCAAGTCTGCATGAAGAGTTCACGTCAGCGGGAACCAGAAACTAGGGAACAAGGACATTTCCCCCTCTTAAAGCTTCTGGTATTCGCAGGTTTTCTTCCCAACCATATGCATGCGCTCTCTGGATCAGTGGTTCCCAAACCCCCACCCCTCACCCCACGGACCACTTGAAAATTGCTGAGTTTCTTGGCAGACCACTTAATATTTCTTCCAGCCTTTTGTAGTAATTGCAATGTGCTGTACTGGATGCTGTTTACTTTTTTAAAATTGCATTTTCATTTATTCCCCCCTCATATATTGAGATTTATTGTATTATAATAATAACAACAACAGCAGCAGCAGCAGCAACAATTTTATTATTTTACCCACCCATCTAGCTGGGTTTTCCCAGCTACTCTGGGCAGCTTCCAACACGTGTAAAAATATCAAATATTAAAAACTTCCCTATAATTCTATGTATGTTATTACTATTATTTATTTACGATTTCCAATTTTATACATTTCAGTATTTTACAATCATTTTAATATTTTGAAACTTGACTTCCTTCCCCTTCTTTCTGTGGTTCCTTAATTTTTTTAAAAAAATATATATTTTCTGCATATTCCAAATTAACTTCACTTACTCATCTACTTTAAATATATAAAACTCTTATAAAACTGCAGGTTATTACAATAATCCTGCCAATGTTCTTATCTGTTTACAATTTATTTGTAAACAGATACAATTTATTTGTAAACAGATACAATGACTACTTATGTTATTTAGTTTGTAAACCAATAAAGCATTTATAAAAAAAACAAAAAAACATTTCCTTTTTTTTATACAAATTTTTATTAATTTCCCAACACAATCATACAATTTTATACAAATTTTAACAAATTTTAACAAATTACTCTTTTTGGACTTCCTTCAGTTTCTCTGGTAATCATCCATAATTACTCTTCAATACGCATTCCTTTCATTGCATTGCCATTTCTCTTCCCTCCCTTTTCTATTTCTTTTGACAATACCTCTTAAACTTTTACAGTGCTTCTTGAAACCCCACTAGCATTGTTTGCACATCACATACATTTTTCGGATAATCTACAAATTTTCCCCAATCTTCGATGAACTTTTGGTTTCGAACATACCAAAAAACCATTTCCATTCTTTTATTTGCTATCTTGATTTCTTATTTTCCCGGTAAGTTTCGCCATTTCTGCATATTCCATAAGTTTTTGCATCCATTCTGTGTATTGGAATTTGCAACCCATTCAGTTTCAACTGCACTGCATTGCAACGTGAGAAATAAGAACAGTTAAAAACCAAATGAATGTATAAGATGATGGATGCATAGTCTCCTGCCTTCAACTACAAACCTGCTGACCTGCCGCAGACCACCTGAATGACCCCTGGTGCTTGTGGAGCACAGTTTGGAAACCCCTGACCCAAAGGTTATTTTCAGAGATTTCATTTCTGTGTTGTGAAGGACTGGGCTGAGCCTGGCTCTCTGGGGAAATGGAGGTCGGGATTTCCCCTTCCCTATTTGCCCAACTTAGGCCATGACAGGACATGGCAAAAACATCCCTCCCTCTCCCCACCTGCCCTGCAGTTGGGAATTACTGGTAAATAGTGTGAGGTGCTACTGAAAACATAGGTTATTGATCCTGATGTAATTCTTCTTGGCTCCCTCAAAGAAGCAGCCATATAGAAACATAAATACTTTTATTACTCATTTTCTGGCAGCAAAAAGAAAAAGAAAAATATGAATTCTCGCCAGATATAGGCAAACTGCTGCTATATCAAATGGCTTTAAAAGGCTTGCGACACCAGCCTCTGTGGGAACGCGGATAGCAATAAGACATGTAAGTGAGACCGGCAACAGAATTTGTTTATTTATTCATGGCATCTGTAAGTCACCCCATAATAAAAAGTTAACAGGGTGGCTTGCGGTCCATATAAAAGCACTTTTAATTTGAAGCGAAACATAGAACCATGAGAATTTGCAGTGTCTGCTGACCAGCCAGCCAGCCAGCCAGCCATTTTACTCCAGTCCATTCACCTTCCCCGATTTTCCATTTAAGAGTATAAGAAGAATCTGCTGGGCAAGGCCAGTGGCCGAACTAGCCCAACATCCTGCTTTCATGAAAGCCTGAAAGCAGGGCCTGAGTGCAGCAGCATCTCTCCACATTTGTAAATCTCAGCAATTCAGTATCCCAGAATACTGCCTCCAACATTTGAGGGTCATAAGAGCCGCTGTGAGTAGTTCATTATATCAAGGCTGTCTTAAGCATATGTTGTGCTGGGGTGCAAAGATCTGCCCGGCGCCCTCCCCCCAGATTGCGCCGTCCCAGGTGCGCAAGAGGGCAGAGCTGCCCGGCCGCCTCAGCATCTCGCTGGCTCTGTTGCCCCCGAACTTGCGGCACAGAGCCACCCGCAGCAGAAGAGCCTGCTGTGGCGCTCCGACCGACGGGAGGGCTCTTCCCTGGACTCAACTCTCGGGCCCTGGACTCTCGGTCTGGTGCCCCTTAGAGCCCAGCGCCCGGGTGCCCTGCACCCCAGTGCCTATGGGTAAGACGGCCCTGCTTTATATATTGTTTTCCAAAATTCCCTGATTTTTTTTGCAATTCCACCACATGTGGATCATGGTGCCTTCCGCCTCCCTGCATCTCCAACAGATGTTTGATCTAGATTTGTACATTTTGGCCAGTTTTACAGGTGTTAAGTACCATCTGCAGAGCATTTTCATGAAATTCTCTTTCAAATTGGAGCACCCTACACAACTCCAGAGAGACGTCCCTAAGGTGGCTGGATGGTACCTTGTACGCCTCCTTCCGGCAACTTCTGAATCCAAGGTCGTAGCAAACGTATTGCTCTGATTTCCTTTGGTCCACATCAGCAAGGCTGTGTGTGTGTGTGTCTTGTCATCTCTGCAACCCAGGACCTCCATACACACTGCCCAGGCTTGCGCTTATGGAACTTGCTCATGTAACATTCAACTTTGATTTATAGATCCCTTTTCATAAACACACACAAAAACAGTAATAGAGTATTTACCTTGAGCTAGTTTTGCTCCACGTTTCCCTTCAATACATATTGTTTCGTATTGAGCCATGCACATATATATATATATATATATATACACACACACACATTTTACTTTGGAAATTAGGTCAACGTTGCTAAGGCATATTTCCTATGCACACGCCAGAGCATGTTGCATTGTCCAATTTTCTGTACAAATCTGGGTGTAGGTCACATTTGCCTTGTCCCTTTTTTCTGCATAAAGAGTTTGGTTGTCAGCCTGTGTATATTTATTTTTTTGCTTGTTTATCAAATAGTTGCATACTGTCTTTCGCCCACAGAGCAGGAATCCAAGGCAGTTAACAGCATAACAATAAAACACCATGGAAACAGCAGCTAGAAAGAAAGAAAAATAACATGCAATTGTACAACTAACAGCAGTAGTTAATAAAGAAATAAAATTTGTGCTCCCTCCTTGCTTTCCCAAGGGATCTAGATAAAAACGTGAGCCAGTAGAATTAATCTGAGCCTTGGAAAACATGTATAGTGCGGTAAAGGTAAAGGTAAAGAGACCCCTGACCGTCAGGTCCAGTCGCGGATGACTCTGGGGTTGCGGCGCTCATCTCGCTTTACTGGCCGAGGGAGCTGGCGTACAGCTTCTGGGTCATGTGGCCAGCATGACTAAGCCGCTTCTGGCGAACCAGAGCAGCGCACGGAAATGCCATTTACCTTCCCGCTGGAGCGGTACCTATTTATCTACTTGAACTTTGTGCTTTCGAACTGCTAGGTTGGCAGGAGCAGGGACTGAGCAATGGGAGCTCACCCCATCGCGGGGATTCAAACTGCCAACTTTCTGATCGGCAAGCCCCAGGCTCTATGGTTTAACCCACAGTGCCATCCGCGCTGAAAATGCCAATATATTTCACATCTGGCAACCAAAGCATCCCTTTTGTTTCTGATAGTACATTGGTAGATGAGTCTAAAAAGGCTGGGACACAAATTTTCACGACCCTCTACAGTTATGGTGGCTCAGTTACCAGAAGTCATGTATTTAGTGTTTAGTCTGGAAGTGTATGCTCAGTTCTGAAGTTAAGCCTCCTAGAGCAAAATATAGATCAGCTGTTTTAACATTCTATGGCCATTCAAATGTATCTGTGGGAGGGGAGTTATTGGTTCCTTTTGCTTTTGTTTTATTATGTATTCTGTATTTTGTATTTTTATGTTGTGAACCACCCTGTGATCTTCGGATGAAGGGTGGTATGTGTGACGTTAACATATATGAGAGAGTGCTGGAGGGGAAATAGTTAAATAGGATGCTCAGACAGGACCCAGGGGGTGGAGTCAGCGGGTCTATAAAACTAGTTCTGAGAGGAGATCTGGGAGGAGTTCGTTGGGAGTTGTGGGTGGGTAGTTGGTTTGAGTGGGTTGGCTGGTTGGGAAAGGCAGTTGGTAATAAAGAGATAGTTAGGGCAGTTGGTCCTTGAGTGTGGGAAGGTAGCAGAGATAGAGAGAGGAACATAAGATTAAGAAAGTAAAGAGGAACACCGTTTGGAATGCTGTAAAAGTTTTGTTTTATGTCTGAAATAAAATACACTCTTCTTTATTAATTGAAAAGCTGACTGAGACTGAAGTGATTTTACCAGGGAGGACCTGGTTGGTGCCAGCGGATTAGTGGTGTACGGGTCAATAGTCCGTGAGACTACCAGGGGCTCCGTACAAACGCCACAGTATTCAAATTTAATAAATAGTGTGTTGTGCTGCTTACTGTCTAATGAACAAAAGTAATGTGAGACCTGTTCTTGTTGCATCTCTTGGGAGAACAGGGTGTCAGCCAGAGGGTGCATGCAGCAGTGGTGTCAGAAGTGGTGTAAAAAAACACAAATGAGATACATGTGGTGAGTGGTTGCTAAGGAACTCCAACCACAGGCTGGATCTCAGTCAGGAACAGGGAGTTCCCTTTGGTCCTAGGTTAAGCTGTTTCTCTTGCCCCCAGAAAAAAAATGCAGGGGGATGGAAGCTATGAGGTTGTGGGAATGTTAGCAGAGTGAAATCCTCAGCAGGCCCCACTCACTGAAATTGGCACTGCCCAGATATGAAGTATGGGTTGTGAATCAGATTTTTAGATGTGCAGAAGACATTTAGAGAACTGAACCATTTCCTTCACATTATCGCTGGAGTAGATATACAGGTTATCTTGCCATTCTCTGCTTCTGAAATACTGTGTGTGTGTGTTTGTGTGTGTGTGTAATTGTTAAAAATATACTTAATTGTATTCAGAATTGCAGAACCTTAGTAAAGATGCTTTTGAAAATACAGCTTCGGTGATAAGATATATCCAAGGTTTCTAGTTTTTATGTATTATTTGTTGCTTCCCCCCCCGAAAGGTGCTTTTAAAGTGGCTTAGAATATTGTTTCATAGTCCTAAACATCTGGAGGGCACCAGATTAGAGAAGGCTATCCTGTTAAGCATTGTTATTGCCCTGCTGGAATCGGAAAGGAAATCCTTTCCAGTGTATTCCTTTTAGTTTAAAAAAACAAAAATGCAGCACTTTTAGCAAGACAAAATTATATTTTCTTCTTTAGAATCTTCTCAGGGCTGATGGCAGCCCACTAGAGAGATCTCTGAACTTTCATGATGTTTAGCACTGTAATGCCCAAGAGGCCAAGTTTTCAAGTTTTACAGGCAACAATATTAGATTGCTGTTGTTGTTTTTAGAAAAGCTCTGGAGAATAAGATGACCTCTCTGCATTACAGATTTAGGGAAGGGCCGTGGCTCAGTGGTAGAACATCTGCTCTGCATGCAGAAGGTTTCAGGTTCAATCCGCAGCATCTCCAGGTCAGGATGACGCAGGAGAGGAGGAAGTTAGCGAGACCCCGTGCTGCTGGAACAACTGCATCAGCAAGATGGATGGAGGAGGAAGAGGGTTACAGGCATTGCTATATTTCCAGAAAAAGAGGTGCCGGGACTCACCATGAACTCAACTTGTTGTCAGGCTTCGGGGAATTACCGTATTTTTCGCTCTATAAGACACACTTTCCCCCTCCTAAAAAGTAAGGGGAAATGTGTGTGCATCTTATGGAGCGAATGCAGGCTGTGCAGCTTTCGCTGAAGCCAGGAGAGTGAGAGGGGTCGGTGCGCACCGATCCCTCTTGCTCTCCTGGCTTCGCTTCGCTGGAGAGGCGCTGCGCAGCTTTCCCTCTCTGCGCAGCACCCCTTCAGCAAAGCGGGAGGAGAAATGGAAGGGAAGGGGCTCCGCTTCTCCTCCCGCTTTGATGGAGAGGTGCTGAGCAGAGAGGGAGAGAATATTTGTTTTCTTGTTCCCCTCCTCTAAAACTAGGTGCGTCTTATGGTCGGGTGCGTCTTATAGAGTGAAAAATACATAGATCCCTCCCACAGTGGAAGCCAATAGTAAGAGAAACGATAAACGTTCTTATCACCCAATTTATTCAATAATTCACAGGCAAAGGAATGCAGTCTTCCCTAATAATGGCGTTGCTCCAAGTAAAGTCCCACCCCCTTTTGTCTCCCCTATTCTACGTCACTCCTGCGTCGACTAATATGAGCTTTCTGCCTCTGAGGTCTGTGTTCTACTACCTTCAATGCCCGCCTGGTCCTGGGAGAGGGAGGCAGGTCAGGAATGCTTTCCAAGGTCACTGAGTCTGTCAGCTGTCTCTCCCCTCATGCTTTTTCTTCTTCCTGCTGTTCCTCTCCCATTATTTCCCAGATTCTCCCTTCTGCAACCTCTCAACTGTGCCCTTCTGCAAACCACTGTTCTCAATCTCTACTGTCCTCCTGTTCCTAGGAAGGTTCAGGAGAAGTGAGGGGCGGTGGTCCCCACTATTCCTTCTCAGTCCATCCCCTGACACTTGTTCTCTTAGAATGGCAATGATGCCCACCTGAATAAAAGCCCTGGTTCTAGGCAGGACCAGCCCAAGACTTTTTGGCTCGTGCAACACGTTGGCGATTAATATACACAGAACAATAATTATACATATTTTATCAACCTTATGAGAAAAATACAAAAAGGTAAGTTCGGTGATATTCACAATACCGAGAGATGCTAGTAGAGTTGTAGATAGATGTTAATAAAGTTTTAGACAATGAAGTTGTAGATGACAGGGTGCTGGCGTTTTGCATCTGTTTCGCCCTGTTTGGATCTGCATATAAATACACTCTTTCATTACTATAATTACTCAACAGAATATCACCAAACTTTCCTTTTGTTGGTATCTTCATGAACTTATCTAATAGACTGAGTTAAGCATTTGAAAAATCGATTGAAACCAGACATTATAAGTTCATTTTAGGCTGGGTAGTTCGCAAGTCTTTGTGGCTTTGTTTAATGTTTTGTATTTTTCTCAGAAGGCTGATAAAGTATGCATAATTATTGTTCTGTGTATATTAATTGCCAACGTGTTGCATGAGTCACACTACTAATATCAGCAGCACGGGTGGCATTTTTCTAGCAAGACTTTTGGGCACCTGAGGCAAACTCCAAAATGGCACCTCCCTCCCCACCAGGAGAGAAGGGGTGAGTGAAGATCTATATAAGGGACAAGTCGGGGGAGAAATATCAACCATCAGGTGTTCTGCTGCCCCTGGGGATTCTGCCACCTAAGGCAGTCACCTGGTGTCATGGGTGGGCCGGCCCTCATTATAGGTAAGCGGGTGTTAAGGAGGAGTCAGGCTCTTCCCTGCCTCAGATGAACATCTGCAGGAAAGAAGAACATGGGCTGATGAGTGAGTTTTAATTCTGATTGTATTTGAGGTGTGTATTTTGAGTCACTGAAGTTCACAGCTAGTTACCATATTTTTCGCTCTATAAGACGCACCAGACCACAAGACACACTTAGTTTTTGGAGGAGGAAAACAAGAAAAAAAATATTCTGAATCTCAGAAGCCAGAACAGCAAGAGGGATCGCTGCGCAGTGAAAGCAGCAATCCCTCTTGCTGTTCTGGCTTCTGGGATAGCTGCGCAGCCTGCATTCGCTCCATAAGACGCACACACATTTCCCCTTACTTTTTAGGAGGGAAAAAGTGAGTCTTATAGAGCAAAAAATACGGTAGTTATTTTGTTTTTACATTTATATCTCACCATGCCAAGGAGCTCAACGTAGTACACATAGTTCCCCATACTATCCCCACTCCAACCCTGTGAGGTTGGTTAGGCTGAGAGCGAGTGACTGGCCCAAGGCCACCCAGCGAACTGCATGGCTGAGTGGGGGTTTGTATCCTGATCTCCCAGGTCCTAGTCCAATATTCCAAGCACCACACCACACCAGCTTTCGACATTCTAAGTCCAATGGACCACAAAGCTTGGTGGAATCTCCTTATTTGCCACATTTGGATTTGATTTTATGGCCACCTCTCTCCTGTGCATTTTCTGTTGTGCTTGCCGTCTCCCTTGTGCGAGCAAGATTGCATATCCTTTCCACGGAGAGCCCTCCCTTTGAATTGAGTTTTTGCAACAATGCAAGAAAGGGAGTTAGTGTGTTAGACGGCGTTGATGACAGATGCTATTATTTATAAAAATATGATGTGTGAAAAGAGTGAGAGTGAGACAGAAACAGAAATAATTGGAGTTGAAAAAGGGACTGTGGCTCAGTGCTAGAGTGCATCTTCTGCTCCAATTCAAGTATACAGCACCATTGAGCCTATTACCTTTTCTCTAACTTAGGGGGTCAGTGGCAGACTCACCCCCCAAAAAAACACCAAATATATCTCTTTTGGCAGCACAAATCATCTTGCAAAGGTGCAGGTGTGATATTTTGGTGCTTATTTTATTTATCTATAAAATATTTATATGCCTCTATATACTCGGATGAGGTGAGTCATCTGTGCCAAACAAGTAAATGTCAGATTGATATTACCTTGATAAAAGTCTGTAAACAAGCATACGTTTGTAAGTGTCTCTGAGTCCTTTTGTTCGAGCAAAGTGATTAATAAAAATACTAAAGTGGCTTACAACAATGATATTTGTATACAACGAAAACCATGTGAAAAAAATTAAAACTGGAGATCATAAACTGTCACAGAAAGACATTTTCTTGATCGCCTGCATGAGTTTGGTGGCGTAGAAAAGTTTTCAGGAGGCGTTTAAAGGTGAGAACAGTGAATTTGACAGGATGAGGCTGTTGATGTCAAATGGGTTTCACCATTTTGGAGGGTGGCTGGGCAATGCTCCTGCAGGTGATCTCAGTGATCGAGCTGGGATATAAGGGTTCAGGTGATCTTTAAGGTACTATGGTTACCAAAGGATAGGTAGAGCAAGAGCACGGATCACTTTGAAAGTGATGCAGAAAGTTCTGTTGGAGAAGGGATGTAGCTGAGAGTGAGATCACCTGCCTTGCATGCAGAAGGTCTCAGGATCAGTGGCAATCATCTTCAGGCAGGCCTGGGATTGCGCTCTTTGTGAAATCCTGGAGAGCCACTGTCAGTGTATCTTCACCCTTTTCAAGCCGAGGACCCATTTTTAACCCAAACATACAATTGTGGAGCCTTTTCTTTCAGTACCTCCAAGAGTCCCTATTTTCCAGGGACAGCCCTGGATTTCTGACTTGATCCCAGAAATAGGTAACGGTAAAGGGACCCCTGACCATTAGGTCCAATCGTGGCCGACTCTGGGGTTACGGTGCTCATCTCACTTTATTGGCCGAGAGAGCCGGCGTACAGCTTCCGGGTCATGTGGCCAGCATGACTAAACCGCTTCTGGCAAACCAGAGCAGCGCATGGAAACGCCGTTTACCTTCCTGCCGGAATGGTACCTATTGATCTACTTGCACTTTGACATGCTTTCGAACTGCTAGGTTGGCAGGAGCAGAGACCGAGCAACGGGAGCTCACCCCGTCACGGGGATTCGAACCACCAACCTTCTGATCGGCAAGTCCTAGGCTCTGTGGTTTAACCCACAGCGAAATAAGGTGTCCCTATTTTTGTTGGAGAAATGTTGGATGGTATGGAGTCATGTGACCCCCCCCCCCCAGGCCAAGGAGATAAGTAACTGTACAGCCTTTAGAAGACACCTGAAGGGAGCTCTGTATATGGAACTTGTTGAAAATTTCATGTTTTACTATGTTTTTATATATGTTGGAAGCCACCCAGAGTGGGCTGAGTATACATAATAAAATTGCTGTTGTTATTATTATGGAATAGGAGGTCCCTATTCTCATTGGAGAAATGTTGGCGGGTATGTTCTTTGCGTGATGCTGGTGCTCATATTTGCTACCCACCTTGGACCAGGCTGTGACCCACCAGTTGAAGGCCTGTGGTGCACAACATTGAGTTAGATGACTTCATGGTCTGACTTCCAGTGTTCCAGTTTCAATCCCTGATATCTTTAGGAAAACTCAAATGATCAGGCAGTATGTGGTGGATCAGGCCCTTCTCTCCTGAGAACCCAGAGAGCTGCTGCCCGTTCCAAGTAGACACTGAGGGAGAGTCTCCACCTCCACCTCAGCCCCGACACTGAGGTCCGCCTCCAAGGGCCTTCTGGTGGTTCCCTCACTGTGAGAAGCCAAGTTACAGGGAACGAGGCAGAGGGCCTTCTCGGTAGTGGCACCCGCCCTGTGGAATGCCCTCCCACCAGATGTCAAAGAGAAAAACAACTCCCAGACTTTTAGAATACATCTGAAAGCAGCCCTGTTTAGGGAAGCTTTTAATGTTTAATAGACTACAGTGGTACCTCGGGTTACAGACACTTCAGGTTACAGACTCCACTAACTCCGAAATAGTACCTTGGGTTAAGAACTTTGCTTCAGGATGAGAACAGAAATCACATGGCGGCGTGGCGGTAGCAGGAGGCCCCATTAGCTAAAGTGGTACCTCAGGTTAAGAACAGTTTCAGGATAAGAACGGACCTCCAGAACAAATTAAGTTCTTAACCTGAGGTACCACAGTATTGTATTTTAATATTCTGTTGGAAGCTGCCCAGAGTGGCTGGGGAAACCCAGCCAGATGGGCAGTGTATTAATAATAATAATAATAATAATAATAATAATAATAATAATAATAATAATTTATTATTTATACCCCGCCCATTTGTACCCCACTCTGGGCAGCTTCCATAGAAACCAAAAAACACTAAAATATCATACATTAAAAACTTCCCTGGACAGGGCTGCCTTAAGATGTCTTCTGAATGTCAGGTAGTTGTTTATCGTTTTGACATCTGATGGGATATCCCATCAATAATAAGTAAAATATTATTATTATTATTATTATTATTATTATTATTATTATTATTATTATTACTACTACTACTACTAGTACTACTGCTGGACCAGGTGGACCATTATTCTGTTCCGATGTGAGGTGGCTTCCTTGCTTCCTACATTTCCCAACTCTGCTCCACCTGACGTCTGGCAAAATGTTCCTTCTTGCCAACTAAACACGTCCTCCTTCTTCGTAATCAGCTTGCTTACGGTGAGAACGAAGTGCACTCTTGCTGTAGCCCGGTGTTTCTGTGTCGCTCTTATGAGGAATCAATCTCCTGCGCTCAATAGGTTGCCAGAAATAGATACAGTGCAGGGAGTTAGAGCAGCTGTGGGCTTATTTTTCTTCCACAAAGATATTGTTTCCTTTAACCTGGGCATGTCTTTAGTTGTGAATAATGAAGGGTTGGACAGCAGGGGGTTGTTTTGTTTTTGCAAAGGTGCTGGAGGCAAATTTAACGCAAAAGGCATCAGGACACGCCTGCGGTGTGTTTGGGTCAAAGTGAGAATTTTCATTTCTTTTGCTGCTGTTTCACACAAATACCTGGCTGTTCTTTATTCAGCAGCAATACAGAAAAGTCTCTTGGCTACACTCATACAGTTGTGTCTGTGATTTTGGGTGGCAAAGTGGACAGGAAGACATTTTTCTTCCTCGTAATGCTGGACATTCCACCTGAATGCTGGACAATTCAGGACAGACGAAATGAAGGCAATCTTCACACAGCACAACTATGATGTTTGCTCCCACAAGATGTAGCGATAGCCACTGGTTGCATGGCTTTAAAAGAGAATTATATGAATTAATGTAGGATAATGCTCAGTGGCTAATAGTCACAATGGCTATGCTTTCTCTCCACTATCAGAGGGAAAGTATGTCCTGAGTAGCTGGTGAGAATCACAGGTGGGCAGAATTCATCTACAGGTCAGTTCTGTGTCTACCAGCTCCATCTGGTACGCTGGATGAGCCCCTACCTGTCCACACACTGTCTTGCCACAGTGGTACAATTCAGCATGTTGGTGCTGACCTTTAAAGCCCTAAATGGCCTCAGCCCAGTATACCTGAAGGTGCGTCTCCACCCTCATTGTTCAGCTCAGAAACTGAGGTCCACCTCCGCGGGCCTTTTGGTGGTTCCCTCACTGTAAGAAGTTACAGGGAACCAGACAGAGGGCCTTCTCGGTAGTGGCACCCTCCCTGTGGAACACCCTCCCTTCCGATGTCAATGAGATAAAGAACCACACAACCTTTAGAAGATATCTGAAGGCAGCCCTGTTTAGGGAAGTTGTTAATGTCTGACGTTTTGTGGATGCAGGTGGTGCTGTGGTGAAACCACAGAGCCTAGGGCTTGCTGATCAGAATGTCGGCGGTTCGAATCCCTGCGACAGGGTGAGCTCCCGTTGCTCGGTCCCTGCTCCTGCCAACCTAGCAGTTCGAAAGCACGTCTCAAAGTGCAAGTAGATAAATAGGTACCGCTCCAACAGGAAGGTAAATGGAGTTTCCGTGCGCTGCTCTGGTTCGCCAGAAGCGGCTTAGTCATGTTGGCCACATGACCCAGAAGAACTCTCTGCAGACAAACGTCGGCTCCCTCGGCCAGTAAAGCGAGATGAGCGCCGCAACCCCGGAGTCATTCGCAACTGGGCTTAACTGTCAGGGGTCCTTTACCTTTTTAAATGTGTGTTGGAAGCTGCCCAGAGTGGCCAGGGCAACCCAGCCAATTTTTTTTTTTTTTTGGGGGGTATATAAATAATATTATCATAGAATTGTAGAGCTGGAAGGGAACCCAAGGGATCATCTAGTCCAACCCACTGTAGTGCTTAGGTCCTGCTTGCGGGCTTCTCACAGGCATCTGGTTGCCCACTCTGAGAACAGGATGCCAGACTATACAGGCCTTTGGCCTGTTCCACCAGGGCTCTTATGTTTGTGTGTGTGAGGGGAGAGACTCCATCAGGCACGGCCTCTTTCTACTTGCCTTGCTCCACCCTCTAGTCTCTGCTTCTCAATTTGCATTGTATTATTTTGTGTACTGTGGCTTGCCGTTGCTTTCTTGATTATAGTTTAGAAATTATTTATTCTAACTGTTGAGTGGATTTCTGTTTAACTTTTATATGCTCTTATTATTCAATAATATTCTAATGATTGCTGAACGTTACTTTTTGATGTGGGTTGCCTATTTTAAAGTTATGTTTTATTATCACATTTTTGTATTGCATTAGATTGTTATAAGATGTACATTTTTTGTTTCTTCAGCTTGTAAACCGCCTTGAGTATTGTCAGATAGAAAGACGGTATACAAATTAAAAATGATGATGATTGTTAAGTTGTGGCGCTCATCTCGGCTTGTGGCACTATGACTGCAGTCTGTGGCTTACATAGGAAACTGCCTTACAAAGAGTCAGACCTTTGTGCCATCTACCATCTTTCCCCGAAAGTAAGACATCCCTGATAATAAGGCCTCCCCTGAACATAAGTGTTAAGTTGTGGGTGAACATATCAGACGACACAGCGATTCTTCAACAGCTCTTGTTTATTCACAGGCCAGAACAGAACTGAACTGAAGGGTCCAGTCAGCCTGCTTATATAGAACTCCAGTACAATGTAACTGTAACAATTTTCTAAAACTATCCAATCACTGAACGTCACTTTCGATCCCTTATTTGCATAACTATCTATAGTATCCCCCTGCTGGCCCAGGGTGAGAACTTCAGTACATAACACCCCTCCCCACCGAGATAAGGCATTAGTTACAATCATAATGGTGATGATGATGATGATGATGTGTGTGTGTGTGTGTGTGTGTGTGTGAGAGAGAGAGAGAGAGAGAGAGAGAGAGAGAGAGAGAGAGAGAGAGAGAGAGATGCTGGAGGAGTCTTGAACAGGGGCTGCCAGCAGTCAAGCTCTGCCCGCTTTACCTCCATCATGACCATTACTCTTCCACAGCAACCCTCTCAGACCCAGGGAAGGCCATCATTCATTGCTCGAACACCTGCTTTGCATGCAGAAGGTTTCAGGTCCAATCCCTGGCCTCTCCAGATAGAGTTGAAAACACCCCCTGTCTCAGTATTGTCTACACTGACTGGCAGAAGCTCTTTGGGATTTCTGGCAGGTGTCAATCCCAGCCCAGAGATGCTGGGGATTGAGCCTTGTGCCTTCCTTCTGCATGCCAAGCAGGTGCTCCACAGCCCTGAGCTTACAGCCCTTTGAGGTACCGTATTTTTCGCCCTGTAGGACGCACCGGACCATAGGACGCACCTTATTTTAGAGGGGGAGAACAGAGAAAAAAAATTCTCCCCCTCTCTGCGCAGTGCCCTTTCAGCGAACTGGCAGGAGAAACGGAGCACCTTCCATTTCTCCTCCCGCTTCCCTGAAGGGGCGCTGTGCAGAGAGGGAAAACTGTGCAGCGCCTCTCCAGCGAAGCGAAGCCAGGAGAGCAAGAGGGATCTGTGTGCACCAACCCCTCTCGCTCTCCAGGCTTCAGGCGGCTATCCGCAAGCCTTCGGAGCGCAGCGGGAACTCCTTCTGCGCTCCGAAGGCTTGCGGATGGCTGCCTGAAGCCCCCGGAGGGCAGCGGGAGTTCCCGCTGTGCTCTGGGGGCTTCAGGCGGCTTCAGCAAAAGCAATGTGAAGCCTCCAGAGCGCGGAGGGAGCTCTCCCTCTGTGCTTTGGAGACTTCACGTTGCTATCGCTGTAGCCAAGGAGCCTGCATTCGCTTCATAGGACGCACACACATTTCCCCTTAATTTTTGGAGGGGAATAAGTGCGTCCTATAGAGTGAAAAATACGGTAAATGTTCGAAGCAGAAAGCAGTGAGAAGGCTTTCTTTCTGCCAAAAGCTTTGCAATCCTGGGAATATCTAGACGCAGACAGGGTGAATGCGGGTTTCCACTTCCCACTGCTCAGCTCAGCTCCCCGCCCCCGTTGGTGCTTGACAGATGTAATGTAAGGATATGACTATTTCTCTGCCACTTTTCCAACTCCAGTATCTACACTAAGGAATTAAAGGTGACAGGCGGAATTGGAAATATTCAAATAGAGTGGCACATTTTTATTTTATTTTCCTGCAGTTTGTCTCTCTTTCTCACTGTCTGGTATTATATAATGATGGTATAATGATGGAATTGATTTGCTTCTTGATCTCACCCATTGGTTCTGCCTAAATAACTTCTTCGTTCTCCTGTCTTTTCCTAAATTGCACCCGAGGGAATTTAAGCCTGGGGGGCGGGGTGTGTGTGTGTGTCAGGAAACTAAAGGTGAGATGCAAAAACATTTGCTTCCTGGTGCTGTTTCCCAGTGTGCATTCTCAGCGCATTCTTCTCCCTTCTGAAAGGAGTTAAGACCATGGGTAGGCAAACTAAGGCCCGGGGGCCGGATCTGGCCCAATCGCCTTCTAAATGCAGCCCACAGACAGTCTGGGAATCAGTGTGTTTTTACATGAGTAGAATGTGTCCTTTTATTTAAAATGCATTTCTGGGTTATTTGTGGGGCATAGGAATTTGTTCTTTTTCCCCTTCAAAATATAGTCCGGCCCCCCCACAAGGTCCGAGGGACAGTGGACCGCCCCCCCTGCTGAAAAAGGTTTGCTGACCCCTGAAAGGGTTCACAACAGCACAGGCAAGAGGGGCCTTCGTGTGGATTTCATCCCCTCCCCCTCCCGGTCATTCTTCCCTGTTCTCTGCTCTGAAATCCCACTGGGTTTGCCAGCTCAGCAGAGCTCCAACTCTTGAATATATAAACCACCAGGTGTGATGGGAACTGAATATTTTAAGCCGGGCAGAAAAAAAGAAGCGAGTGAGTAAGCAAGCAAGGGAGAGAGAGAGAGATGATTGTGTCTCACGCATCTGTTAACCTGTGTGTGTGTGTGTGTGTGTACGCACAAGGTTGCACATTCAGCACACAAAACCCTGTTGCATTTTTTTTTTGCACTGATTTGTTATTATATATTGCGGTGTTTATATGTTGCGCTTTAGGGAAAAAATGGTTCTCAGAGCAGCTAACAAGAAAAAAATCTGTATTGAGTAGGTTTCTGCCTTCAGACTTGCAAACTTAAAAAGATACAACACACAAGTAACAACAACAATTATTATTTGTACCCCACCCATCTGGTTGGGTTTCCCCAGCCACTCTGTGCGGCTCCCAACAGAATATTATAAACACAATAAAACATAAAACATTTAAAACCTCCCTAAGCGGGACTGCCTTCAGATGTCTTCTAAAAGTTGTGTAGTTCTTTATCTTTTTGACATCTGGTGGGAGGGTGTTCCACAGGGCGGGCACCACTACCAAGAAGGCCCTCTGCCTGGTTCCCTGTAACTTCGCTTCTCGCAGGGAGGGAACTGCCAGAAGGCCCTCAGAGCTGGACCTCAGTGTCTGGGCTGAACGATGGGGGTGGAGACTCTCCTTCAGGTATATATACAAGGAAGAGGAAGGGGGAAAGGAAGTTCAAGCATAAGTTTGCAAAGTTTCAGCTGACCTCAGTGGTTGTTCTGGCTGCCTTGTCCTTGATGAAGGGCAGTCCCTTTCTTGAAAGGCTCTTCCACATAAACACACAAACACACACACACACACACAATCAGATATCCAGGAGAAAAGCTGACATTGTCCAGAACAGGAGGAGAGGGCAGCTCCTGCCACGAAGTTCTTCTCTTTGGCTTATTGCAGGGTGTGCACCCAAACCACTAACCTCTGCAGCCTGTTGGGCATCTGTGTGTGTTGCTGTGCTGTGGTTGAAGAATACAGTGGTACCTCAGCTTACATACGCTTCAGGTTACATACGCTTCAGGTTACAGACTCCGCTAACCCAGAAATAGTACCTCGGCTTAGGAACTTTGCTTCAGGATGAGAACAGAAATTGTGCTCTGGCGGTGCAGCGGCAGCAGGAGGCCCCATTACCTAAAGTGGTGCTTCAGGTTAAGAACAGTTTCAGGTTAAGAACGGACCTCCGGAACGAATTAAGTACTTAACCTGAGGTACCACTGTACGCAAAAGTCTCCCTTGGAACATTTCTCCAGATTTGTTTACTAGAGTGATGAGCATTCACCCTGATTTAGTTGCTCACTGGTTATGCATCTTCCCATTAACCATCTCATGCTTTGCAATGTCCACCCCCCCTTCCCCCCTATTTGCAAAAAGTCAGAGGGGTTTTTTCCCCTTTAAAAAAGAAGAAGTGGATTTATTATTGCAGAGTGCTCTAACCCATTTGAAGTGTGCAAGCCTACCTTTCCAGCGTGGGCTTGAACCCGTCCCACAAAATGACGAGGGTCTGAAGGTGCCCCAAGCCCAACTGTCCCATTTGCGAAGCTGACCTCAACAATTAGGGTGAGATTGATTCATTTTTGGTTGGAGCCCAGTAATGGGAATGAGGACGGGGTAGTTTAATACAGTCGGCCAGTATGACGAATCCGTTAGATAAAGAATTCAGACTGCAGAATGGCTGAGCCTTCGTGGCTGATTGATGATAGCGGTAACCAAATGACTTATCACCCATACTGGTAGTTTCCTCCACGCTACTAGAGGGAAGAGATGTCTTGCCTTGTGCAATAGATTTACTTTGGACTGTGTTGGTCTCCCTTGCCTATCAGAAAAGCGAAAGAGAAATGAGGTCAAATTGGATGGTTCCCTGCATTTCTTCACAAAGGCGCTGCCCAGGGGTATGTGGATGAAGGCTTGTTTTTTGGTTTGTTCCTCCGTGCTTATCGGGGAATGTAGAAGCTAATCTCCTAACGACCTCGGCCACCGAGTCTGTTTTGATAAATCAGCCAGAACAGAAGCAGAGTTAATAAATAGGGATGGTGGCACCTCTGTTCCAGACATCAGCGACACACTCGATCACTGAGCTGACGAATGGCACATAATGGAGCCATTAAGGACTGTGCTGAGCAATGGTGCAGAACTGCATCGTTGTAGGACAGTATAAGTCAGAGCTGCAACAAAATGTTGCAGTATGAAGTGCTGTTGAGGACTCTGGTTACTCCATCCTTCCTCCTAGTCTCTCCTCCAAAACAAAATAATCAGTCAGCGTTCTATGGTCCCTGAGCATCCTCAGTCCTCATTGGGTTGGTTTTATTCTACCTTGAGTTATTTTCCTTATAGGTACTTTTTGTGGTTCTGTAAAACCTTGGGGTTTCCCAAATTCCCTATTTTGCATAGGTGGTACCACATGAGCGATCACTTCTCCTACCTAGGAAGTTATCTTTCCACAAGGGTCAACATTGATGCCGAAATCCAGCATTGTCTGAGCTCTGCGAGTGCGGCTTTCTCCCGATTGAAGTGCAGAGTGTTTGAGGACCGGGACATTCGCAGGGAAACCAAAATGCTTGTTTACAAAGCTATTGTACTACCAACCTTACTGCATGCTTGTGAAACATGGACCACTTACAAACGCCATCTCCAACTTCTTGAAAGATTCCATTGACGGTGTCTCCGAAAAATCTTACACATCACTTGGGAAGGCAGGTGAACTAATATCAGTGTACTGGATGAAGCAAAGATCACCAGTTGAAGCAATGATTCTTCAACATCAACTTCGTTGGACTGGTCATGTTGTGTGGATGCCTGATTGTGTGATGGCCTGTGACTCGGGCTTGGACTCAGAGCCAGAGGAGTCTCAGTCTGCACCGGATCCTTTGCCTCAGGCGGCAGCTGAACCTAATCTGGGGCCTGATTTTGAAGAGCCCTAGTCTGCACAGGTTCCCCTGCAACAAGCACCAGCTGGGCCGAGTCAGGGGCCTGAGCCTGCCCTGGCTCCAGATGCGGGGATTACCTCGTGGCCCTCTGCTGGGCAATCACTTACAGCTGCTCCATTACCAGTTGGGTCAGGAGAAGCTCAGGTGGCCTTTGGGTCCAGTAACCCACTGACATCCTCCGAGCTGCAGAGACTGAGGTCTGAGAGAAGGAGAGACCTGAATACTTGCAGGAGGAGTGCTCGCCTTTGGGCAAGACAGGGAGGTGTGTCACCGGGGGATCAGGACTGGCCGTTACCCCGACAAAGATAAAAGGCTGCTGGACCCCATCCCAGGTTGCGGAAGCAACATTGCTGTTTGTCAGAACCTACACCTGACCTTTCCTGGTTTCCTGCCTTATGTCCTGCCTTGGCCCTGTCGGACTGATTCCTTGCGGCACCCTTGGATTCGGGACTGGACCTGGACCTGGACCCGCATTACTCAGGTTACCCCTGGGCACAGCACAGATTGTCTTCCAAAGCAACTACTCTATTCCGAACTTAAAAATGGAAAGCATAATGCTGGTGGGTCAACAAAAGAGGTTCAAAGACTCTCTCAAGGGTATCTACAAACATGGACAAGTCGCAGAGACAGGTAGTTACCAAAGATGGCAGACTACCAAAAACCTTTTTTGAATTGACTGACAATATGGATTTGATTGACATCTGGAGAACTAAGAATCCCTTGGGTAGAGAGGGAACCTTCTTTTCTGAAGCCAAAATGACATGGACAAGAATTGACCAAATCTGGATAACTAGAGGACTGGCACCTAAGACTCGAAAAGTGGAGATTTGCCCTAAAACTTGCTCCGACCATAATGCTGTGAAAATGGAGATGAAATTAACACCAACTGGTTCCTTCAGATGGAGGATGAATGACACCTTGTTTAGAGATCAAGAGGTTATCAAGAAGGCCCAAAAAACCTTGAGAGACTATTTTGAGATAAATTTGAACACCACTACTGAAAAAAGAGTAATCTGGGACGCAAGTAAAGCAGTTATGAGGGGGTTTCTGATTCAACAGAATGCAATAAAGAAGAGAGCTCAAAATGAGAAAAAAGATAAAATTTTGGAAAAAATAAAAGAGGGTGAGAAGAAACTGAGAGCGAAACCAAAGTCACAAGAGATTCTGAGAGATATAAAGTTATATCAAGTGCAATATATGAAGATGACGAATCAGGAAACTGAATGGAAAATTAAACAAATGAGACAAAGGACATTTGAATCGGCTAATAAATGTGGAAAACTGTTAGCCTGGCAAATGAAAAAAAGACAAAAGCTCAATACTATTACCAATTTGGAAGTGGAAGGAAAGAACATTCAGAATCCAGTGGAAATTAGAAATTGCTTCCAGAGGTATTTTAAACAGTTATATACACAAGGGCCACAGAAAGAGTTTGATATAGACCAATTCTTAAAAACAAATGGATTACAAAAAATCTCTCAAGAAAACAAGATAATGCTGAACTATAAAATTACAGAACAGGAGGTAGAAGGTGCCATTCAGAATATGCAGTTGGGCAAATCTCCAGGGCCGAATGGCCTAACCTCAAAATATTATAGATCTCTGAAGGATTGGATAATTCAACCACTAAAGGATGTCTGTAATGAAATTTTGGAGGGGGAAAAAGCACCAGAGTCGTGGAAGGAAGCCTATATTACGCTTATACCGAAAACTGAGTCTGAAAAGACACAACTTAAGAACTACCGCCCCATATCCCAGCTTAATGTGGATTACAAAATATTTGCTGATATTTTAGCTAAAAGATTAAAAAAAGTATTAGTGGAAGAGATACATAAGGACCAAGCTGGCTTTCTCCCAGGTAGACACTTGTCTGACAACATGAGGAATATAATTAACATTTTGGAGAAGTTGCAAGTGAACATCAATACTAAAGCAGTTTTAATCTTTGTAGATGCGGAGAAAGCCTTTGATAATATTTCTTGGAGTTTTATGAAGAAAAATCTTCAGGGGATGGGGGTTGGTCAAGGGTTTGAAAATGGTATAAGTGCAATTTACTCAGAACAAAAGGCTTAATTAATAGTTAATAATGTGGTGACAGAGGAATTCAAGATAGAGAAAGGTACACGACAAGGCTGCCCAATTGCCCCATTGCTCTTTATTTCGGTCCTGGAGGTTCTGCTAAATATGATTAGAAGGGACCATCTGATTAAAGGTATACAGGTCGGAGCCAAACAATACAAACTGAAAGCTTTCGCAGATGACTTAGTACTGACGTTACAGGAGCCAGAATCTAGTACTAAAAGAGTATTAGAACTGATTCAAGAATTTGGTCATGTGGCAGGATTTAAGTTGAACAAGTTAAAAACTAAAGTTCTTGAGAAAAATTTAACACCGATTGAGAAAGAGAGGTTTCAGAAGGAGACAGGTTTAACATTGGTCAAGAAAGTAAAATACCTGGGGGTTAATATGACTGCTAAGAACTTAAACTTATTCAAAGATAACTATGAGAAATGTTGGTCAGAAGTGAAAAAGGACTTAGAAACATGGTCAAATTTGAAGCTTTCCTTGTTGGGTCGAATTGCTGTTATAAAGATGAATGTATTGCCAAGAATGTTATTTTTGTTTCAATCATTGCAAATTTTGGACAAAATGGACCGTTTCAAGAAGTGGCAGAGAGACATTTCTAGATTTGTCTGGCAGGGCAAGAAGCCCAGAATAAAATTTAAAATACTAACTGATGCAAAGGAAAGAGGTGGATTTGCCCTGCCAGACCTTAAACTTTATTATGAATCAGCAGCATTCTGCTGGTTGAAAGAATGGCTGCTTCTTGAGAACACAGACATTTTGGATCTAGAAGGTTTTAATAATGTTTTTTGGTGGCATGCATATTTGTGGTACGACAAGGTTAAAGCACATAAAGCATTTAAAAACCATATTGTCAGGAAAGCATTGTTTAATGTCTGGATAAGATATAAAGACGTACTTGAAAATAAAACCCCAAGGTGGTTGTCACCGATGGAAGCAAAGGCTCAGAAAAAGCTCAATATGGAGGCCAAGTGGCCGAAATATTGGGAAATTTTGGAGCAAGAAGGAGACAAATTGAAATTGCAGAGTTTTGAGAAATTAAAAGACAAAGTGTGAGACTGGCTTCACTATTATCAAATAAGAGAGGCTTATAATTTGGACAAAAAAATTGGCTTCCAGGTGGAAAAATCAAAATTGGAAACAGAACTGCTAGATCCAAAACAAAGATACTTTCAAGAATGCATAACTTGCTGTTAAAATGGAACACTCAGGATGAAATGGTTAAATCTGCTATGATTAAATGGGCACAAGATGTTGGACATAACATTATGTTTGCTGACTGGGAACAGTTGTGGACCACAGGTATGAAATTTACGGCATGTAATGCCTTAAGAGAGAATATTATGAAAATGATATATAGGTGGTACATGACACCAGTCAAGCTTGCAAAAATATATCATTTGCCCGATAATAAATGTTGGAAATGTAAAGAAAATGAAGGTACATTCTTTCACCTTTGGTGGACGTGCCCAAAGATTAAGGCTTTCTGGGAGATGATCTATAATGAAATGAAAAAGGTATTTAAATATACCTTCCTGAAGAAACCAGAGGCCTTTCTCCTGGGCATAGTCGGCCAATTGGTGCCAAAGAAGGATAGAATTTTCTTTATGTATGCAACAACAGCAGCAAGAATACTTATTGCGAAGTATTGGAAGACACAAGATTTACCCACCCTGGAAGAGTGGCAGATGAAGGTGATGGACTATATGGAATTGGCGGAAATGACTGGCAGAATCCGAGACCAGGGAGAAGAGTTGGTGGAAGAAGATTAGAAGAAATTTAAAGACTATTTGCAGAAATATTGTAAAATTAATGAATGTTAAAATGATGCTGGATTGAAAATAAGTGGCATTAGCAACAAGGTTAATAAGAATATGCAAAAATGGATTGATAATGGATGAAAACATATAGCTATAATATGTTAAGATATAGAGTTAAGATAAATGAAAGAGGGTAAGGATTTGCTGAATTGATTATGTAAATGGGAATACAAAAAGGGGAAGTGTGAGGAGGTCAAGGAAACAAGCAAATGAGCTTAAAGATATCAAAAAATGGATTTGTTTTTTAATTTTTCCCATCTATTTGTTCTTTGTATTTTGTATTTTTTTTAATGTATTTTTGTATTTTCTTCCTTTTCTTTGCTTTCTTTTTATTCTGTAAATCTTTGTCTTGTGTAAAACCCTAATAAATATCTTATAAAAAAAACAAAACAAAGACTCTCTCAAGGCACATCTTAAAAAATGTAGTATAAACACCGACAACTGGGAAACACTGGCCTGCGAGCGCTCCAGTTGGAGAACAGCCTTTACCAAAGGTGTCATGGCTTTGAAGACACTCGAACTCGGGACGCAAGGGAGAAATGTGCCAAGATGAAGGCACGCTTGGCAAATCCACACCATGATCAAGTCACACCTTGCAACCAATGTCCCCACCGTGGAAGGACGTGTGGATCCAGAATTGGCCTCCAAAGTCACTTACGGACTTACTGCTAAGACCGTGTTCATGGAAGAGAATCTTACTTGTCTACAGGTGATTGCCAAAGAAGAAGAAGACCACCACAGGTGCAATAGCACTCAGTTCTGGAACATTGGAAATCGAAGGTATGCAGCTGATAACATCTGAGCTGTCCTGTGGAAGTGCACTGGAGTGTACACATTTATTGATTGTTTACATAAAATATGTTGGAAGTGCAACAGCAGGGATCATTCAGGTTGTAACTTAAGTTTTAATTTTGTTTTAAATAGAGTGGTGGTGGAGGAGGAGTTGCTTAGAAACCAGGCTGGGTGCATAGCGCTTGCTCTGATTGACTATGTAGTTCTGAGGGAGTTTTCCCTTTGTATGTTTAGTTGAATGCCTTTCTGCTGCGTACATACAAAACTTGAAGTAACGAAGGCAAAGGCTCTCAGATTATACATTGGGTTTTCTTTCCAGATTTGCTGGCTCTGGACTCCATCTCTGATATTTAAATGATTTTGCTAATAATAATAATATTAATAATATTGTATTGTGCTGTTCAGCCCCTCGGGATCCTCAGGTGGCAAAGAACAATCTGAAAGCACTTCATAAAACAATTTCCACAACCATTTGCTCCCAGACTACTGTGGTACACTCCACAAGAAGAGATCCCATTTTCAAGTGGCCCCGGAGGAGGCTAAAAATATAGAGCAATTGCCTGCCATCTTACAGAGCTTGGAAACCCTCCCATATAGAGCAGAGATTTTCAGCTTGCCTGGAGAATTGGGGCACCTCTAGATGGCCTGTTCACTGAGCATTCATCCTGATTTGTTTGCACATGACTTGCGTGGAAGTTATGCTAAATCTCGTTTTTATTGGTCATCTGTTCTGATTTTTGTGTGTGGAGTGAGCAAAAATCACCCCACATTAATTTTTATTGGTTTGCAGATTGCGTATCTTCTTGCTCGTCATTTGTTCATCCCACAATTTTCACTGCATTTCCCCATCGCTTTTCCAAATTGCAAAGAAGTCGATTTGCTGCACTAGTTTTTCTGGAGGGTAAGACTCGAACCAATGGCTTCAAGCTTACAAGAAATGAGATTCTGACCAAACCTATGGAAGAACCTTCTGACAATAAGAGCTGTTCAACAGTGGAAAAGTCTCCCTCCTTCCTTGGCGGTTTTTAAGCAGAGATTGGATGGCCGTCTGTCATTGGATACTTTAGCTGAGTTTCCTGCATTGCAGGGGGTTGGACTAGATGACCCTTGGGTCCCAATTCTGCAGTTCTATGATAGGAGCCTGGGTGCATCCACACCACAAACTTAAGAAACTTGTAAAGCACTTCTGCTCTCTTGGCTTGCCTTAAAGAACTTTGGGCATTGTTAAGTCCAGTCAAAGGCGACTATGGAGTTGCAGTGCTCATCTCGCTTTCAGGCTGAGGGAGCTGGTGTTTGACCACAGACAGATTTCTGGGTTGTGTGGCCAGCAGGACTAAACGCTTCTGGCACAATGGAACACTGTGATGGAAACCAGAGCGCATGGAAACGCCGTTCACCTTCCCACTGCAGTGGTACCTATTTATCTACTTGCACTGGCGTGCTTTCGAACTGCTAGGTTGGCAGGAGCTGCAACAGAGCAACGGGAGTGCATCCTGTCGCAGGGATTTGAACCGCTGACCTTCTGATCGGCAAGCCCAAGAGGCTCAGTGGTTTAGAGCACAGCGCCACGCGCTCCTCCGATTAGGAAAGGAGCCCACCATGGCTGCTTTGAAGTGAGTGTCTAGGAGCCGAGAGATGAAACCCTAGATTTCCCTTGTCATGTCTGTTTTGAGTTTACTTGCCTGCTTGCAGATAAAAGAAGTATGGAATTACAAAATACACATGATGGAACATTTCCCCTATTGCATGATAACAAGTGATTGCTAGTTCAAGTATATGCATAGTGTATAGCAGGAAGGGAACCCACCTCCCACCTTCCTCTCGTGGTTTCTCACCTCTAAATTATTCTTGTAGAGCTGGATCTGCTGGCATGTGTGTTGGAATGCGAATCTGCTCAGGGGTCTAGAAGCACACAAAGCACGCATGCATCTACTTGTTGAGGAAGTGTGACTGCAAAAGGATTGCAGCCTCGAGGCAATTTTTGTAGCAAATGCAGATTGGAAACTGACTCTCACTTTCTCCTTCCAGAGGCAGCATCTGGTGGAGAACTTGGAAGGCATTAAGAGCTGCGTGTATTGTGTACATGATTGTGCATTTGGGTTGGGTAACTTCACCGGCTGCTACATTACCTATTAAGAGCAATAAAAGAGAAACCAATGTTGCAGCGTGGAGCACCTTCCAGGGGCTGCATGCCAGTGGTGGGCAGTGCCAAAGGCAAAAGTGGGTGGAACAATGAATGTAGATTTGTCTTTGTCCAGTAGGCTAGTGTCTACACATATGCACCTATACAAGGACACATTCCAGTCAGGAAAAACACTTTGGGCCAGGGAGGAATGTCTAGCCTGGGGAAGACTCTGGGGGCCAGATAGAGAGGCAGGGAGGGCCACATTCTGGCCCCAGGACCTGCAGTTCCCCCTTCTGAGGTAGGTGGAGCATTGCACCATTTCACTCCCTGTTTGGAAGCAATTACCCGTTTCATGCTTCCGTCTAGTATCTTGCAGTTTTGCAACTTAGGCATGTCTGGAAGACGGCTCTGAATGGTAAATTAGCTTAACCTGATACCTCTGTGATTGAGTTGGCCTTCTGGGGCTTATAGATCAAAACAATTGATATCTAGACTGTTTAAAGTTCAAACACATCTGCGCTCTTGGCTCCGTTGAGCCGTCTCTGGCTGCGGAATTCTGCAAGAGCAGCAGGGAACAGATTTGCAGCACGGCTGCCAGGATTGGAGAATCCCAGTGGCTTGGCAACGCAGTGTGGGCATTAGTCCGAGGGACAGAGATCACTTAAAATACAATATTAAGGCAATGAAAGAGGTGAGGGGAAAATGCTTCCCAAGGTCACAAGCATTTAGTTAGACAGGAGAATCCTAACATGCAAGAATAAGTTACTGTATTTTTTGCTCTATAAGACTCACTTTTCCCCTCCTAAAAAGTAAGGGGAAATGTGTGTGCGTCTTATGGAGCAAATGCCGGCTGCGCAGCTATCCCAGAAGCCAGAACAGCAAGAGGGATTGCTGCTTTCACTGCGCAGAGATCCCTCTTGCTGTTCTGGCTTCTGAGATTCAGAATATATATTTTTTCTTGTTTTCCTCCTCCAAAAACTTGGTGCGTCTTGTGGTCTGGTGCGTCTTATAGAGCGAAAAATACGGCAGTAAGCCTGGGTTGGGAGTGGTACATCGGGTTACATACGCTTCAGGTTACATACGCTTCAGGTTACAGACTCCACTAACCCAGAAATAGTACCTCGGGTTAAGAACTTTGCTTCAGGATGAGAACAGAAATTGTGCTCCGGCGGCGCGGCAGCAGCAGGAGGCCCCATTAGCTAAAGTGGTGCTTCAGGTTAAGAACAGTTTCAGGTTAAGAACGGATCTCCAGAACAAATTAAGTACTTAACCTGAGGTACAACTGTATTTCATTTTTAGGTTAATTATGTCTAGGAGAAGTGTAATTGCAATGTGTTAAGGGTTGCATAGGTGGTAGTAAAAGCCCTGGTTCAAGGCTGGGGGAACTGTGGTCCTTTCAGATTTTGCTGGACTACAAGCTCTATCACCCTTGTCCATTGGCCAAGCTGGCTGGGGCTCTTGGGAGGGGTGCCACACCTGGAGCACCACAGACCCCCCCTTCCCTTCCCTATATTATGGAGGGGCAGGTATGATCTGAAGAACCAGCCCCGCTGCTGTGTTTGAGAGAGCAAGGTTCAGCTAGCAAGCCCATTACAGCTGCATGCAATTGATGCTGTTTGGCAGATGGTTTCTTTTGAAGATGCGAGACAGTGGCAAAGCCTGTATTGTCAGCTCCTAGTCATCTGAGCCCTGCACTCAGCTCTCACCTGTGGCTCCTAGAAGCTGTCAGCATGCGACAGCGGCCACACCCCTGGAACAGCTTTGGCCGGCCAACTAAACCAGGTGAGGGTAGCCAATGGGCCTCAAACCATCAGTGAATTAGGGACCATGTGAAGGTAGGCTCCTGTGGATTGAGCAGACAAGACTAATAGTGGGTCCAGTGATTAAGAAGGCAGTTTCTGAATGTGCTGTAGAATGTGCTGTAGAAGGTAGACCATCTAGGACAGCCTTTCTCAACCTTGGGTCCCCAGATGTTTTTGGCCTACAACTCCCATCATCCCTGACCACTGGTCCTGCTAGCTAGGGATCATGGGAGTTGTAGGCCAAAAACACCTGGGAACCCAAGGTTGAGAACCACTGATCTAGGAGAAGGAAAACTCTGATCTTAAACCTCCTCTGCCTTGTGGGATATCTTCAGGAGAAGAAAAAGCTAAGGAGGAAACCCTACACAAATCCAGGAGTGGAGACCGTAAGGATAGCACCTTGTATGCCTCCTTCCAGCAACTCCTGCAGACAAGCTAGGGCCAAATGTATTGCTTTTCTTTCCTTTAGACCACATCAGCGAGGCCAAGAGGGGGGTCTTGCCATCTGGGCAGCCCAGAACCGCCAGACACGCTGCCCAGGCTTGCACCTTTTGGGAGGTCATTTCAGTGCTGCTAACACAGCAGTTTGACTTGCGTGGCGAGTTCCCGCCCCCACAGTGGAAATAAAGACACATGACACAATTATTAAGGTTAATGGGCTAAATAAGGCCACAACTTTATTGGTTACAGGTGATGAGCAGTATTGGCTTAGGCATTGGTCCTAACTGACTATATCCGGCTTCAGCCCGTCCGCTTGAAGTCCGGGAAGGGTTAACCACCAGTAGGGGGAGTCCTGCTGATGCACATCAACTAGGAACTTCCCCAGGGTCATTGCTAGGGGGCGTGCCTTAGGCCCTCACCTCCATAGGCTTTGGACAGGGCCATGCCCCCCCCCGAATCCTTTATCATACTACCCTTCAATATGCGGGGCAGGTGATGGCGCTACCTCCCCTCTTCCATCTACAGAACTATACCAATGCCTAACCGCCAATACCCAAAAAGTTGTGACGATTTGCTCCAAGGTAGGCAAAAACCAAGTGGCTGGTGCCAATTTGCCAAGTGGAAAAATTCCTACCAGGCCCCTCAACGGCGACCAATCAAGGTCCATAGCAAGGTCAAGGAGCGGAAATCTTAAAGGGCGGGAGGGTAGGAAACAGGAACAGCTGGTATGCGGGAAAAGAGGGAGATCCCCAGCAGTGCCTGCGTTTAAATCGGGCAGGCCACGCCCCCAAAGCCAGCTGATTGGCTGGCCAGGGTGTGACGCAGCCGGGGATTCCCCCAATCGTGCAGGGGCTGGGGCCGTGACGCCTGCAATCCCACCTCCTCTGCAGGGCGGAAGTGGCTTTCACCCTGGAGGCGCACTTCTTCGTTTCACGAGACAGACGGATGCCAACAGTTATCTGAAGCCTGTGCTGTGTGGTCTTTTTAATCCAGGATGGGGAAAACTCTGGCCTATGGGTTGGGAGAATCCCCAGAACAGCTTGGGGGTACAGAGATGTAGAGGAGAGATTGATCCATCTGGCAAGCAGCAATGCTTGTGTTGATGGAGCAATGGTCTTAGCATTTATTTTATTTATTTCATTTCTATCCCGCTTTATGTTTTAAAGAAAACCCTCAAAGCGGTTTACACTGTATTAAAACATCAACAAATCAATCCAGAACCAAACATTTCTGAAGAAAGTCCAATATAGTGTTTGCAGTCAAAGCAACATAATTAACAGAAAACTAAATTATCCTAAAGAGTTCAAAATAAAGCATTGCAAAGGAGGTCAGCTACAGAATACATATTTAACATAAACAAAGTTAATGAAAAAAATCTTAAACATTTCAAAACAACAACAACCCACCATTGCTAAGTGGAGTCAAATATAAAATGCACATTTAAAACAGCATCATTAACAAGAGAATAAAATAGGATAAACAAGACACGGCTGTTTGGCAGACGCAAGAAGATGGGGCAAAAGAATCCAATAGTTAAGGGTTTGTTGTCAGGCATAGCGATGTCCCTTTGGTCTCACCAGGGGCCTCTTTGGTAGAGCTGGTGAGTGTGGGCATTGCCACCTAGGCCAGGTGGAAAGGGCCTTGCAGGCAGCAGCGAAGCAAGCCGATCGGGCACCTGAGGTGGCGCACATGCCCTGTGCCCATGGGCGGGGCCAGCTGCCTGTGGGGCGGGGCCAGTCATCGTGGGGCAGGGCCAACTGGGCAGGACGCTCCATGGGGCCTCTGAGGAGTCTGCATGCCTCCTCCCACTCAGCCGCCCTATAGCCGAGCCATTTTGTCACCCCCCCTAGTGGTGACACCCAGGACCGCCCGCCCCCATGCACACCCTTCCTCCGCCCCTGCTTACAGGGAGCAGCCTTCACGACTCTCAGCTGGGCGCTGGCATTTAATTCCACCCGAAGTGTCCTGTTTACTATAAATTACAAGGTAAATTACAATGTGGTATTTAAAATGTATTACCATGTACTTATTGTACCCCCCTGTGGAAGCCATTGGATGACGGGTGGCTTGGAAATACTTTAAATAAATTAATGCAATCAATTCCTATTGGTGGACCAAGTGCTTGAGACACAGTGGTTCTTTGGCCCAAGATGGTGTACAGTCATAACTTGGGTTGAAGTAGCTTCAGGTTAAGCATTTTCGGGTTGCGCTCCGCGGCAACTTGGAAGTAACAGAATGCGTTACTTCCGGGTTTCGCTGCTCGCGCATGCGCAGATGCTCAAAATGACATGCGCATGCGCAGAAGTGGTGAATCGCGGCATGCGCAGACGCGGGTTGCGTTCACTTCAGGATGCGAACGGGGCTCGGGAACGGATCCCGTTTGCATCCAGAGGTACCACTGTATTACAATTCGTCATAATAACACTGCCTTACTACTTTCGACCTTCGTCGTTGGAGGACAGCAACATCCTTTTGTATGCTATAACAAGGCCCAGAGGTTTCCCAAAGACTCATGATTTCCTCCTTGCGCTTAAGTTTCCAAAGTTCAAACACCCCCTTTGGAGATGGGGAATGCTAAGGGCACTGAAATGCCAGAGGCTGGCCTATGGGCAGAAGTTTCAGTTATGCAGCACACTTGGGGGTGTTGAAGGCACTTGGGGGGGTGGCATCTATCCTTTGATGCTAGATGGCTCCGAGGAAAGGATCGGTCAAAATGGAATGACTAGGTCACGGATATTTAAGCTCCGTCCAGCATATGCTGTCGCTCCCAGATGGGCTATATTGCTAAATGTCCACATCTGGCTAGTTTGAGAGGGTGCACACAGACCGGAATCTTATTATACTATTGCTGCAAATCTCAAACATGCTTATCAGATGGTAAATCCCATTGAACTTGACCCTCAACCAGACATTTTATGCTTGTGGTGCATAAGCGTTTGCAAGGTATATGGGCATTCAATAAAAATTTAAATCGAAAGGAGTCTTAATATACTGAGATGTGTTTAAATTATAAAATAATTGTTATGTGATACTTTTAAGGTGCGTGCGTGCATACACACACAGAGTACTTTTATAGTTATAGTCTTTTTCTCAAGAAAGAGAAAGGGAAAGGGAAAAAATAAGAACAGGCTTAAAGCATTATAAACCCATTACTTAGGATAGCCATGCCAAACTTTTCAAGTTAAATATATAGCATTTTATTTGAATTGTTTCAAAACAAAATTACGGCTGCATTCACATGGCTCAATCTTAAAAACCCCAAAGTGGTTTACATAATACTAAATATATATTAAGATTCTTGATTAAAACTCAGAGTTAAAAACAAGCTAACCTAAAAAAGAATCCAATGCAAATAAAACCAACAGTTAGAAAATATAAAAATAAGATAAAATCACACATATAAAGCTGGCATGTGTTTTAAAACAAATTTAAATTCAAACAAAACATCCACATTATCATTTAGGATTTCCTGAATCCTTCGACTTCCCTCCACCCTTCCATGGTTACCATTATCAATCTCTCCCCCAACTGCTTCCCTTATTTTCTCTATTTTTTAAGAAAAACAATCCATTTTTACTATAGTTTTTCGTACATTACAAACATTACTCAAATCCTGCCGAAGTTTTAAGCTTCTTTATAGTGTTATCTTAAATACATCATAAATTTCCCTCCTTCCTTCTTAAAATTCTTCTCTTCCTGGTTTCTGATTTTCCCAGTCAATTTTGCCATTTTGGTGTAGTCCATCATCTTCATCAGCTGTTCATCTCTGTTTGGAACTTTGTCTTCTTTCCATCTCTGGACCAGTAGCATCCGCACTGCTGTCTTGAATTTTGTTAGGGTTTTAGCCTTGTTTTAAATGTATTTGCTGCTTTCATGTTTTTAAATGTTTTTAATTGTCTAATGTGTAAAGTGCCTCAAGATGGTTGTTTAGAAGGCGATCAATAAATCAAGGATGATTATGGTGATAATAATAATCACATTCTCAAAATTGACACTAGGCAACTTACCTGCAAACACACTTACACATAACATCCTAACAGAGAAAGGATATGGATTGATTGAAAATGATCAATTTTTATCCAATTTACTAAATTCCAATTGATGCCAAACGAGATCCATTTTCAGCCTGCTGTTGAATGTCTAGAATATTTTTAGCAATCCAGCCTCACCAGATTTTCTGTCTGGCAACCAGAAGAGCTGTCTACCCCCCGTAATGGCGCTGGCCTGTCAGGCCCCTTATATAGATAGCTGGAAGGCAGCCAACTATAGCATTCAAAGGTTCAGAAAGACAAACTGTTCTCAAAATAAAATGGAAGTTTCTAGGTTCTGGTTGCCAAAATAGTTTCACTCCCACAACACATGAAGGAGAAACAAAATTTAGCATCCGACGGAGCTCAGCTGAATCCATCACATCCAACATCCTGTTTCTCACGGTCGTCATGCAGAGGCTCAGGGCTTGAGGGCAACCAGCGCCGGCCCACCCATGAGGCAAGGTGAGGAATCTGCCTCAGGTGGCAGAATCCCCAGCAGCAGCATATTCAGTCCCCAACGAATGCATTGCCCACAAGAGTGGCTGTCTGTCCAATTTTGTGTTCTGCCCCTTCCCCCACGGCAGCTATTTTGTGACTGGTGCCCACAGCACACTCTCTAAATCAAAAACGTGCCTCCTGGTCTTATAAAGGTTATCGACCCCCCTGCTGGCAATGTTGGAACCACGCTGTTTTTAAATTTCACCGGGTTGTTCAGTGGAGCTTTTTTCTTTCCTCTGATAAAGCCGTACAGCATTTTGTATTATGCCATCACCTTTCCAATCTTCACCTCCTGCTCTCCTCCGTTAGCGTCTGCTCGTGCCGTCGCACGGAAAGCTGTAGAGCTTTCTTCAGATTGTCAGGGAGTGCCTTGGGCAATCTGCAAATTAGATGATGGAAAAGATGCCCTTACCGTGAAGAGGGAGAGATAGAGATGAACCCTATGGAACAGCTCCAGTGTTTAATTTGAAATATTAGAAACAAAGGCACTCACTTGTTATCTCCTGCGTCCTTGCTCCTCTGGTGGAGTTGTGGCCAGTTCTGAATACCTGCAGAGACACCTAGCTTTCTCTGCAGGCTTATTTTCTTGGCTAGTGGTCTAGCATAGCTGTCAACTTACAGATTTGAAAATAAGGGACCAGCAGCCTCGAAAATAAGGGACCAGCAGCCAAAATAAGGGATTTTCAGAGCACAGGTATGTTCAACTTTTAAGCCCCTCCAAGCCAAAGGCAGAAAGCCCAGCCAGCAGCCAAACGAAGCCACAAGCGGTGGTTCCCACAGCGCAGCAACCCGGCAAAGGGGATGCAGCAAGGAAAAACACTGTCACCTCTCTGCTGGGAAGCGCTGAGCAAAAGCGAGTCCCCAGGCAACGCGGCCGAATTGATCAGCACAAGGCATGCAAGCTCCACCCCCCAGTCGTTCTTAGACTCCTTATTGGGTGAGCAATGCAGCCAAGCAACACAGTTGGAGCCTCCCTCCTCCCTGGCCGGCAGGGAGGGAGGGAGGGAGGGAGAGGAGCTGCTTCCTTTGAAACCCAGGAAGGGACATCATCAATAAGGGACAGCAGCGGGACACAGCGCTGGGATAAGGGACTTTCCTGCCAAATAAGGGACTGTTGACAGCTATGGTGGTCTAGATCTGTTACAGTGGCCTATCCCCATTTTTCTGGATTTTATTGCCTTTCTAGCATGCTACCGTTTGACCAGGATAATCAGTGTGGAGTCCACAGGTGCAAATGTACCCACTAATACCTTCTGTGCCATCAGCAAGAGGCCTCAGTACAGAGATGGCCCATCCCGTTCCACACCTGAGATGAAATGTTAGTTTCTGTCTCCTCCCACGCCCCCCACGTCCACCCCACCCTACCCCACCCCAAGAACTCCTCGGCTCTCCACACTCAACAGCAGCTGGTGACCTTCCACAAAGTGTTGCCTCTCAGTTTCTCCACCCCAGTAGCAGAGCCTCCTAGTGTCCCTGTTTTCCAGGGACAGTCCCGGATTTACAGTAGCCATCCCAGTTTCTGATTTGATCCCAGTATGCCCCGCTTTTCCTTAGGAAGCCCTAGTTTCGTTGGAGAAATGTTGGAAGGTATGGAGTTATCCAACCCCTGAGCAATTTGAAGGCAGCCCTGTATAGAGAAGGGTGGGGGTTTTTTTTGTTTTTAAAAAATGCTTAATGTTTTATTTTGTTTATGTATGTTGGAAGTTGCCCAGAGTGGTTAAGAATGGACCTTCAGAACGAATTAAATTCGTAACCTGAGGTACCACTGTATCTGATGTATGTCTCATGTGGGTGATGTTTGCCTCTGCATTCCTTAGACTGAAGCAAGGCCAGGAATGTGATACGACTCCAATGAAATACAGTGGTACCTCAGGTTACATACGCTTCAGGTTACATATGCTTCAGGTTACAGACTCTGCTAAACCAGAAATAGTGCTTCAGGTTAATAACTTTGCTTCAGGATGAGAACAGAAATCGTGCTCTGGCAGCGAGGCGGCAGCAGGAGGCCCCATTAGCTAAAGTGGTGCTTCAGGTTAAGAACAGTTTAAGGTTAAGAACGGACCTCTGGAACGAATTAAGTACTTAACCTGAGGTACAACTTTAGCTCAGAGGGCTGTGGCCATGTTGACAAACTGAATGGCTTCTGGATCACTCGACTGCAACGGATGATCAACAACCTGTGGAAAGTAGGGAAACAAACAGAAACCTTTTGAGATAAGCTGCAAATGTTTTTTTCACTCTGTGTTGCGCTGGACACTGGCAGGTCTGTTTTGTGTAAGGTTAACAGCTCGGCGGGTCCACTGACACGAATAACTGATTCTTAATTGCGCGTTGTATTAAATTGCCATAGTGGGAGGTAATAATAGGTCTTGACATTACCAATATTGTGCATCACATGGGGCAGGTAGCTTTAGTGAAGCGCCAGCGATGAAATGCCAATCTGTGTTGGTGGGTGTTGAATAAGATTGACTATTTCCCCCACCTACTTGGTATAACCTGTAACTTGTTTTGACTGGTTGGACCCACACACTGAAATGACATTAGGTTTGTGGGCAGAATAGTGGTGACCGATTGTTGAGAGAAGGTAGCCAAGAAGGCTGCAGGGAGAAGAGTTTAATAATAATAATAATAATAATAATAATAATAATAATAATAATAATAATAATTGTACCCTGACCACCTGACTGGGTTGCCCCAGTCACACTTTGGATGGCTTCCAGCATATGCAAAAATGTAATAGAACATTAAACATTAAAAACTTCCCAATACAGGGCTACCTTCAGATGTCTTCTAACAGTCAGATAGTTGTTTACTTCCTTGACATCTGGTGGGAGGGCGTTCCACAGAGCGGGTGCCACTACCGAGAAGGCCCTCTGCCTGGTTCCCTGTAATCTCACTTCTTGCGGTGAGGGAACTGCCAGAAGGCCCTTGGAGCTGGACCTCAGTGTCCAGGCTGAATGACGGGGTGGAGATGCTCCTTCAGGACTAAGGACTAAGGACATTGATGAAGTCCTGCCGTTAAAGCAGTGGCCAGCAAGTTTAAAAGGGGATGGGTCAACTTCACAGGGAAGGATCAGAGGCGGGATGCCTTTGAATACCAGTTGCTGGAAAGCAACTACAAGAGAGCCAGCTATTGTTTCTGTGCCCATATTTATTTATTTGTTGGTTTGCTTTAAAATTTACATCCCCCTCTTCCTCCCAAGGGGGATGCGGGTGGCACAGAGCCTAGGACTTGCTGATCAGAAGGTCGGCGGTTCGAATCCCTGCGACGGGGTGAGCTCCCGTTGTTCGGTCCCTGGTCCTGCCAACCTAGCAGTTCGAAAGCACGTCAAAGTGCAAGTAGATAAATAGGTACCACTCCGGCGGGAAGGTAAACGGCGTTTCCGTGTGCTGTTCTGGTTCACCAAAAGCGGCTTAGTCATGCTGGCCACATGGCCCGGAAGCTGTACGCCGGCTCCCTTGGCCAATAAAGCGAGATGAGCGCTGCAACCCCAGAGTCGGCCACAACTGGACCTCATGGTCAGGGGTCCCTTTACCTTTTACTTCCTCCCTCTTCTCCCATCAACAGACCCATGGCGCTCATATATTAATTCATTTCAAAACATATTGGAGGTCCCGGGCCACAGGGAAGTTAGGCTGGCCTCAACCAGAGCCAGGGCTTTTTCGGCCGTGGCCCCGATCTGGTGGAACGCTCTGTCACAAGAGACTAGGGCCCTGCGGGACTTGACATCTTTCCGCAGGGCCTGCAAGACAGAGCCATTCCACCAGGCCTTTGGCCAGGGCACAGTCTGACCCCCCTCTCTCCTTCTGTAATCCTCACAGAACTCTAGCCCAATGGTTGCCATTAATTTGATTCTGAATTGATTTTAGAATGTATTTCAATTAATTGACTGTGATTTTATGTAAATTGTGCTATTTTTACTGTTGTTTGCCGCTCTGAGCTCAGCTTTGGCTGGGGAGGGCAGGATATAAATAAAATTATTATTATTATTACAGTGGTACCTTGGGTTACATACGCTTCAGGTTACAGACTCCGCTAACCCAGAAATAGTACCTCGGGTTAAGAACTTTGCTTCAGGATAAGAACAGAAATCGAGCAGCGGCAGCAGGAGGCCCCATTAGCCAAAGTGGTGCTTCAAGTTAAGAACAGTTTCAGGTTAAGAACGGACCTCCAGAACGAATTAAGTTCTTAACCCGAGGTACCACTGTAGTAGTATTATTATTATTATTATTATTATTATTATTATTATTATTATTCCTGGAGATGCTGGGGGAGCAAACCTTGATCATGGAAAGCAGCATCACTCAGTGACAGCCTTCCCAGTCCTTGCAGTTCAGATCTGGCCCATGGTCTGCTAAGCGTTCATTGCTGCCATACTAAGGGATCCTTCCTTTGCTTTCTGCTAGCTTGGCCCAAGATGCTAAGCCGTGTTCTCTGTTTACTGAAGTGTGGGGGACAGTTGGGTGATTAGTGAGTGACACGGTAGTGTATTCCTTGCGTTGCATCGGGGGGCTCTTTCCAGATTACGTTGTGGCTGTTCAGGGCTCTCCCTCCTCCTCCTTAAGCACCTGTGTTTCCTTTGCCTCATTACCTTTCAAGGTATGCTTAGAGAGCTGCAAGGGCCAATTTGTTTCCTGTGCTGGCCGAGATCCAAAACACATTAATTTAAGTTGGTTGCAGGCAATACATGCTTTGTCAAGAAAGCTCTCCTGAGTGTAAAAGAGGAAAGCCAACTGTTCTCTCAGATTGGAGGTACTGGGGGCATAGTAAAGCTCTGCTGTACGTTCTCTTTAGGGTGCTGGAATGCCAACATGGGCACCTATGGGCACCTGCATGTCTGCCAGTACCTCTTACAGCACTTTGGAAAGGTTTCAATAGATAGTCCCTCAGAAATCCACAGTGCTCTTCCTGCCCCATTTTCCATTAAAATGGTTGCTCCCAGATCCCCCAATGGGGACTGCCATTTAAATTTTCCACAATGCTCCAGTGTAGTGCTATGTCAGAAGCATTGTGGGAAGTCAAAAGGGAGTCCATTGGTCCATCTAGTTCAGTCTTCTTCTTTTGCGATCTCTTGTAGCCGAGTAAGATTGTCTTCCATGAACACTGTTTTAACTGTGAGTCCGTAAGTGACTGTGGAGGCCAATTCTGGATCCACACGTCCTTCCACTGTGGGCATGGGTTTCCGGGCGGGAGTTGATCCTGGTGAGGGTTTGCCAAGCGTGCCTTCCTCTTAGCACGTTTCTCCCTTTCGTCCTGAGTTCGAGTGTCTTCAAAACCCATAACACCTTTGGGAAAGGCTGTTCTCCAGTTGGAGCGCTCGCAGGCCAGTGTTTCCCAGTTGTCGGTGTTTATACTACATTTTAAAAGATTTGCCTTGAGAGAGTCTTTAAGCCGTTTTGGTTGACCACCAGCATTATGCTTTCCATTTTTAAAGTGGGAATAGAGTAGTTGCTTTGGAAGATGATAATCAGGCATCCACACAACATGACCAGTCCAACAAAGTTGATGTTTGACACTGGTGATGTTTGCTTCTTCCAGTACACTGGCATTAGTTCGCCTGTCTTCCCAAGTGATGTGTAAATTTTTTTGGAGACACTGTTCATGGAAGCTTTCAAGAGCCTTAAAGGGAACCCTGACCATTAGGTCGAGTTGTGACCGACTCTGGGGTTGCGCGCTCATCTCGCTCTATACGCCGAGGGAGCCGGCGTTTGTCCGCAGACAGCTTAAGGGTCATGTGGCCAGCAGGACTAAGCCGCTTCTGACGAACCAGAGCAGCACATGGAAACGCCGTTTACCTTCCTGCCAGAGCGGTATCTATTTATCTACTTGCACTTTGATGTGCTTTCGAACTGCTAAGTTGGCAGGAACAGGGACCGAGCAACGGGAGCTCACCCCATCACGGGGATTTGAACCGCTGACCTTCTGATCGGCAAGTCCTAGGCTCTGTGGTTAAACCCACAGCGCCACCCGCGTCCCTCTTCAAGAACCTTACTATCTCATTATTGTCTACATTGACTAGCTCTCATGTTTCAGGCAAGGGTCTCCCCCAGCCCTCCCTGGAGACGCTGGGGGTTGAACCTAGCACTTTCTCCCCCCCCCCGAATAATGTTTATTAGGTTTCTTACAAATATAACACATACTGAAAAACAAATAAAATAAAAAGAGAAATAAAACAAATAAAGCAAATAACAACAAAAGATAGAACAACAAACACATAAATACAATACAAATTAATAATTGATTAAACTTCCAACCTCATAAACATATTACTTGACTTCCTCTAGTCCCTCAACGTCTGAATTTCCTTGTAACTAAATGTAGCAGGTTTCTAATATCATTATTCAAAAAAAACCAAAAACCAATTATAGTCAAGTTTCTTAACTTTTCTTAACCTTCTAAATCTCATTTATTTAATTAAATCCTAATTTAATTCTAGGCCTAATTGATACTTTCAGGTAACTTCTAATTTTTAATGTTACAATATCTATTTAAATAGTCTTTAAATTTCTTCCAATCTCCTTGATATTCCTCTTCTTTCTGGTCACGGATTCTTCCAGTGAGGTCAGCTAGCTCCATGAACCGAGCACTTTCTGTGTGCTAGCAGATGCTCTACCAGTGAGCTGTGGTCGTTCCCCATATCCCAATTCTTAGCAATCACCAGAGTACAAGGGTAGGAAAGTGAGACAGAGCAGTAGTTTTATGATTTCTCCCAGTACTGTTGAGGGTGCATTTGACCCCACCTGTCCACAGTGGGTTAAACAGTTGGTTGTATCCAGTACTAGTCCTACTTGGAGTAGACCCATTGAAGTTAATGGAACTAAGTTAGTCATGGTCCTTAATTTCAATGGGTCTACTCTGAATAAGACTAGCATTGGACACAACTCTGTACGAATCCACCGTCCTGCACTTTCGTTTTAGGAGGAAGACACTACCTGGTCCTACATATTTTTTCTCTCGCTCTCACCTTTGGAATAAAATGTGTTTTTTTGTGTGCCTAGTTATTAAAACTGTGTTCTGCTACTCCAGTTAACACACATTTTGTGCCTTCCTTCTCCCCCCCACCCTCCGGCTCTCTTGATTAGGAATGGTTTCCACAGTCTGATTTATTTGTTTATACACAGGGAGGGAAATCTAATTTCGGAAGAGAATCAGATTATGTGATTTTATTCATTTCTTTCGGTTAGAGAATCATACGAGCACACATATAAATCAGGAGATATATTTTATGCGTGCGTTGGAAATGGCTGAGTTGCACGGTATTCAGAAAATGGGACATCTCCGTCCTCGTGTAGTCCTTAAAATGCTAATGACTTTTAGCATTGTGCTGCAGCAAATTGAAAACACAGCGCACACATGTATATTTATCTGACAAAGCTAATGCAAAATTATGCACTGCATAACTATTTTACTCGGATATAGTCGTAAAATTCAGGGAGATTGGCCGTTGCTTGTACCTCTTGAGTGCAGGCATATGGCGTACTCCATCAAAGATTAATCAGGCCTGGCTGCTGGGCCCAGGCTTTTCAGATGATCCTTTGAAATATCAACCAGAATCGCATGCCTGGTTTTTTTTTTGGGTGGGTATAAGAAGCCTTCACAGCTGATTCTGTTTTGGCACGCACGCAACACTATCATTTATTAATTAAACGGCGAGCTTCAATATACATTTTGCTGATGCTTTCTCAACTCTTACTTTTGCAGTAATTTAAAGCGTAGCTTTTAGGTGCTGGGCACTGCCAATACACGCCAAAATTCTTGGAAAGACTGGCAGCGATCCTTGCTTGTTGCAAATGGAGAAGCTGTTTAATGACCTGCCCAGCAGTCGAAAGCAGAATAATGGGTGGGTGGGTGGGTGGGGGGAGAGATTACAGTGGTACCTCTGGTTACGAACTTAATTTGTTCCGGAGGTCCGTTCTTAACCTGAAACTGTGCTTAACCTGAGGTACCATTTTAGCTAATGGGGCCTCCCGCTGCTGCTGCCCGACTTCTGTTATCATCCTGAGGTAAAGTTATTAACTCGAGGTACTACTTCCGGGTTAGCAGAGTCTGTAACCTGAGGTGTTTGTAACCCGAGCTAAAGGTAAAAGGTAAAGGGACCCCTGACCATTAGGTCCAGTCGTGACCAACTCTGGGGTTGCGGCGCTCATCTCGCTTTATTGGCCAAGGGAGCCGGCGTACAGCTTCCAGGTCATGTGGCCAGCATGACTAAGCCACTTCTGGCGAACCAGAGCAGCGCACGGAAACACCGTTTACCTTCCCGCCGGAGCGGTACCTATTTATCTACTTGCACTTTCATGTGCTTTCGAACTGCTAGGTTGGCAGGAGCAGGGACCGAGCAATGGGAGCTCACCCCGTCGCGGGATTCGAACCGCCGACCTTCTGATCGGCAAGTCCTAGGCTCTGTGGTTTAACCCACAGCGCCACCCGCGTCCCGAGGTACCACTGTATATTAATTTATATTTCTTTGGTTGTATCTAGTCATTCACTTGTGACAATCACAAATCAGCAGTTTAGCAGTATTCATTTACTTATATCATTTATATCCCACCTATTTCTCCAAGGAGCTCAAGGTGGGGTACATGGTTCCTCACTCTTCGTTAATCTTAACTACAGCCCTGTGATGTAGGTTAAGCTCAAATCACCCGATGAGCTTCATGACTGAGTGGGGATTCGAACCCTGGTCTCCCAGGTCCCAGTCCGACGCTCTGACCACTACGCCACACTGGCTCTGTGTGCAAGTAACATCAGTAGTTCCTAACTCAGACAGAAAGAAACTGCAACATAAACTTAACATAGCAAATTTCCCTGGCAGATCACAATACATCCCTTATTTATTTTTATTTTTTTTAAAAGGGAACCACTGTTCTTCTTTTAACAAACACTTAAAATGAAATATTGAAATAAAATAAGATGGGATGGGAGAAATTGAATTTATGCAAATCTGAATAAAATTATGTAAAACACACATGAATGAAAGCATAAAATAAATGTAAAATCCTGAATCTCATTGACAAGACTCTCCATTTTCTGTCTTGATAGGTGCCCATTTATCTTGTCCTTCCAGTAGATAAATTATAGGCTCCCTGGTTGAACCTCCCCACCATCTCTCTCTAAAATTGTGTGTATGTGTGTGTATGTGTTTATGAGAGAGATAGAGATTTGGCTGCTGCTGTTATTTTTTAACCTCTTCTCCCATCAACAGACCCATGGCGCTCATATATTAATTCATTTCATTAACACAATTCATTCATTTATATACTTCCTTCCTGCCCATTGCCGGCCCAGCAGGTTTTGCCGCTGCTTTTTAATTCCTAAAGTTTCTAAACAGTATAGATTTAAAATATTTAAAAAGCAAGCAATGGATATAAGTGAATTATATATGTTATCAAGCAAAGTTCATTTGCTCTTCCCTTGTAATTTGGGGAAGTAGAGTAGAATATTAAATGTGCATAATTTGTATAACTCAGGTTGCAGAATGTGGATTCAGGTCTTGGATGAATCATACTCGAATTCGGCTTTCTATCCGGGGGCTATCCTTGATACTCTTTGGACCATAATTTGCTTATCCCTCAATCGGATGAACATTGTCCTGTGATGATGTCCACACAAGGAGTGCCCTCCGTTTTCTGCCATGCAAGCAGATAACCCACTACATGTGCGTCCACAAAATGAATTTTCTGGCACTTAAGGGCTGATGGTTTAGCATGAGCTGGAGGTCAGTCGTTAGATGCACGAAGTGTTGTCATCTTCGCGGGGCAAATAGTCCCGTTCGGCGCTATAGAGAACCAAATTGTAAATGGTGGGAGGAAAAGGCGATGAAATGCAATAAGTACACTCCGAGTGACATTTTGTATGCAAAGCTGTAACGGACTAACACAGCTGTCTCTGTGGAATTTGTCATCGTATGGGAAGCTGCTTTGTGTTTTGAAAATGCTCTGAGATATGAACACCCCTTGCAGGAGTGATCATGCACTGGCTTGCAGTCTGCCAGTCAATTCACACCTAGGCCAAAAGCAGGTGGCTCTCCTAATGCCAATTGGCAACTTGCTAATGTTCCGAGCTTGACAACACGGAGGGGGTAATTAGCTGCCTGAGTTATTTGTCAGGCTCTCCCATCCAGCCCTGTGCAGGCGGCTGTCAGAAATCCAAGTGCTAAAAGGTGAATGTTGCCCTCTTTAATACAATGGATGATACTGCTTTGTCACACGTTGGGTGTAGCAAATGTGCAGCGCTTGGTGAGAGTGGGAGGTAGATTAATGCACTGGAACCAGGGATGGAGATATCTCCCCATATCTGTGCCATCGGCACTATATGTTTAAAGTGGTATCATGCCACTTTAAGGTAAAAAAGGTAAAGGACCCCTGGACGGATAAGTCCAGTCAAAGCCGACTGTGGGGTTGTGGTACTCATTTCGCTTTCAGGCCGAGGGAGCCAGCGTTTGTCCACAGACAGCTTTCCGGGTCATGTGGCCAGTAGGACTAAACAGCTTCTGGCGCAACGGGACACTGTGATGGAAGTCAGAGCGCATGGAAACGCCGTTTACCTTCCTGCCGCAGTGGTACCTATTTATGTACTTGCACTGGCATGCTTTTGAACTGCTAGGCTGGCAAGAGCTTAGACAGAGCAACCGGAGCTCACCCCACCACTTTAAACAGTCATGGCAACCCCGAAAGAATCATGGGAATTGTCATTTGTTAAGGGTGCTGAAGTATGTTAGGAGACCCCTTGCAGCGGAGCTACAATTCCCAGAGTTCCCTGGGTTGGTTGTTAAACCACTCTGGGAATTGTAGTTCCATGGGAGGGGGGCTTTTCACAAACTACAGTTCCCAGGATTCTTTAGAAGGAAGCTGTGACTGTTTAATAGCGCCATATCACAGTGCTCTAAATGTATATTGTGGATGCAGCCAAATTTCTTTCTCTCTGTGTGTGCAAAAGGAAGGATGGTCTTTAGGGGTTAAATTTAAACTCTTGGCTAGGAAAAGGATCGAAACATCCTCCAGTTACTTGTTTGTATAGTGCTAAGGATAGCCCACTTGGCAAAGGCCGCTCATGCCACATCCTGGAGTATGTTTCTGTTTATTTTGTAATTTGGCTTGGAAGAGAAATTCTGCAACAGATTGCACAGAGGGAGGCTTCCCAAAATAGCTAAGAGAAGATGGCTCCTCTTGCTGTTAGTGGAGGTGGAAAAGTTAGCCAGGGAAGAGATGATTCCTGAAGCAGGAGGTGTAGACAATCCTCAGTGGAAGTGTGAGCTGTTCCTTGACCTCTCCTCCTGTGCATCACAGTCAAGCCACAATATCATCTTAGCCCTTCCTTTCTATCCCCTTGTCTTTTGGTAAAGGATGGGTGATTCTCATTTTTCCAGTTGCAAGTTCGGTTCTCCTCATTTCCACATCAGCCTGTGAATGTTTTTTAAGTCTTTGTGAAAATTCATCAACATTTTAGCGCAAATTTCTCCTAATATGCACAATTTTGCAAAGCAGTTTCCCCATCTATGATGCATATTCTTACTTTCACACATATGTGCATTTTAATGCACACGTTACCTTAGTATATGCCTTTTTTTTGGTACACATTACTTGGCTGCAGAACTGCGTTGCAAAAATCAGAAAAGTGCAAATCTCGAAGGATGGCTCCATTTTTGTTCGCATACTGTTTCAAGAAGAGAGAATTTGGTTAAGTTTGCCTTTAAATGTGACCTGAATTGAACCTCTTCTCCACCACTACTTCTGGGTCAGCAGGTTCTATGTTTCTTAAGGGGCTGTGAAGCTTTTTTGAGTCCAAGAGTTGTGCAAAAGCAGGTGGAACAATGGATGCAACTCTTAACCTTTGTACAGTAGCACACATTCCAGCTACACAGAGGTCAGAAGTTTCTCCTTCTCCTTCTCCTTCTCCTTCTCCTTCTCCTTCTCCTTCTCCATCTCCATCTCCATCCTCCACACAAGACAGGAAGACACATGATCATGGTTCAAGCACACATTCCAGCCTGGCAAAATCACTCAAGGAGGTGTAGCCTGTGGGAGGATGTGTGGCCTGGGGAGAGTCCTGAGGGCCGCATAGAGAAGGCTGGAGGGCCACATTTGGCCTCAGGCCTGAGGTTCCCCATTCCCTGCCTAGTACTGAGTACCAGAATATCTCTGGATATCTCTTTGAAGCAGGGGTGGTAAACTTCTGCCCCTCCAGATGCGACTGGACTACAATTCCCATCTTCCCTTGCTTGCTGTTGTGTGTAAGTGTGCGTGCACATGTGATAATGGAAGTAGGAGTCCAGAAATATTTGTCAGGCATGGGCACAGGTTCCCCATCTCTGCCTGAAGCATCCTTTGTCTCCTAGTAAGGTAAAGGTAAAGGGACCCCTGACCATTAGGTCCAGTCGTGACCGACTCTGGGGTTGTGGTGCTCATCTCACTTTATTGGCTGAGGGAGCCGGCGTACAGCTTCCAGGTCATGTGGCCAGCATGACTAAGCCGCTTCTGGCGAACCAGAGCCGTGCACGGAAACGCCGTTTACCTTCCCGCCGGAGTGGTACCTATTTATCTACTTGCACTTTGACGTGCTTTCGAACTGCTAGGTTGGCAGGATTGTCTCCTAGTAGAGATGAGTAATTGCCTCCTTCTACCCTGAGGCTTTTCTTGTGCTCCACTCTAACACCTGACAAGTCTTAACGAGCTTCACAGTTAACAGTATTTGTTACAACTCTTGAAGATGCCCTGACAAACCAGCGTTGCATAATATACCAACACTGGTCAGTGGAACAATTTACCATGGTCAACCTTTAAGGCCTCAAATGGCTGTGGCCCTATATACCTAAACTCCACCCGCCTTGTTCAGTCCGGACACTGAGGTCCAGCTCCAAAGGTCTTCTGGCGGTTCTCTCATTGCGAGAAGTGAGGTTACAGGGAACCAGGCAGAGGTTCTCGGTAGTGGTTTCCGCCCTGTGGAACGCCAGATGTCAAAGAGCAATTATACTCTGTCAGATGTCAAAGGCAGCCCTGTACAGGGAAGATTTTAATGTCTGATGTTTGTTGCGTTCTTTTTATATTCTGTTGGAAGCCACTCAGAGTGGCTGGGGCAACGCGGTCAGATGGGCAGGGTACAATAAATATCTTAAAAATGATTATTAGGACTGTGAAATCAGGAACAGGAACATAGGTCACAAAAATTAAAAAAGGTACAATTCAGTTTTACTGGTTGCAAGTATAATGCAAATGTTCACTGTACATTTGCCCAGAACCCTAACACAACAGAGGCCATAATTACTGATTAATGGTTGCTTACTTGCCACCTTCAGCAAAGAGGGATGTCCAGTCTTCCAGTCTTTGGGTGGAAGCGAGTCTTGGGTATTTTCTGGTTTAGTCTGAGGCAGTGGCAAGGAATTGGATCTGGCTGCTGGGCTAGATTTGTAAATCCGCCCACCACTTGCATCTCAACTTTTGGCTAGCTTAGTGCAGATCCCTAAATGATCAGCAGTAGGCACAAGTGCATCTACCCATGAAATACCTGAATTATTCACCCACCTGAGAGAGGATGGATTTTGATAGCTGGCATTTGGGCTTCTGCAGACAGGATTCACTTTACTGCACTGGTAAAGTCAACAAAGACTGAATCATGAACCTCCAAAGTCTAGAATCACCTGGTTTCACTCATGGACAGCCAATGAACCCAAAAATTGGAAAATTTAGGACAGGCAAAAGAAAGTTCTTTTTTATGCATTGGATTGAAAACAATGGAATTCTCTCCCAGAAGAGATAGCATAGCCTTCAGCTTTTCTCCAGTGCAAATAGGGATGTCCTATTCAATGATGATGATTATGATGAAGATTTATACCCTACCCATCTGACTGGTTTTCTCCAGCCACCCTGGGAAGCTTCCAACATACAGTCATACCTTGGGTTACAGACGCATTTTTTCGGGTTACGGACCGTTGAAACCCAGAAGTACCGGAACGGGTTACTTCCAGGTTTCGGCTGTTGCGCATGCGCAGAAGCACTAAATTGTGCTTTGTGCATGCACAGAAGCACCGAATCGCAACCCGTGTGTGCATAGATGCACCGCTGCGGGTTGTGGATGCTGCGGGTTGCGAACGTGCATCCCGCACAAATCACGTTCGCAACCCGAGCGTCCACTGTATATAAAAACATAATAAAACATTAAACATTTAAAAAACCCTCCCCTATACAGGGCTGCCTTCAGATGTCTTCTAAAGGTTGTGCAGTTACTTATCTCCTTGGCTCGAGGGTCGCATAACTCCATACCCTCCAGCATTTATCCGATGAAAATAGGGACGTCCTAAGAAAAAGCGGGACATTCCGGGATCAAATCAGAAACCGGGACGGCTTCTGTAAATCCGGGACTGTCCTTGGAATATAGAGACACTCTGAGGTTGTGAGATAGTGATGGCCACCAACTTGGATAACTTCAACAGAGGATTAGACAAAAACCATGGAGGATAAGGCTGTCACTGACTAATGGTCAAAACGATTACAGTGGTACCTCGGGTTAAGTACTTAATTCATTCCAGAGGTCCGTTCTTAACCTGAAGCTGTTCTTAACCTGAAGCACCACTTCAGCTAAGGGGGCCTCCTGCTGCCGCCGCACTGCCACAGCACGATTTCTGTTCTCATCCTGAAGCAAAGTTCTTAACCTGAGGTAATATTTCTGGGTTAGCGGAGTCTGTAACCTGAAGCGTATGTAGCCTGAAGCGTATGTAACCCGAGGTACCACTGTATGTCCTTCTTCCACTGTCAGAGGCAGTATGACTCTGAATGCCAGTTGTTGGGAATTGCAAGAGGAGAAAGAGTTTATTCCCAGGGGTATCTGGCTGGCCTGTTGTCTTTGTCCATGGAGTTTTCTTGGCAGGGATACTGGAGTGGCTTGCCGGTTCCTGCTCCAGGTGGATCACATTTGTTCAAAACTCTCCACTATGACCTGTCCATCTTGGGTGGCTACACAGCATAGCTCATAGCTTCTCTGAGTTATTCAAGCCCCTTTGCCATGGCAAGGCAGTGATCCATGAAAAAGACCCTGATTTTGGGAAAGATTGAGGGCCCAAGGAGAAGGGGACGACAGAGGACGAGATGGTTGGACAGTGTTCTCAAAGTGACCAACATGAGTTTGACCAAACTGCGGGAGGCAGTGGAAGACAGGAGTGCCTGGTATGGTCTGGTCCATGGGGTCATGAAGAGTCGGACACAACTAAACAACTAAACAGTGAAATTGGGATGTTGGTCTTGATGGTTTTTGGCCTGAACCATCAGGCCTCTTATTATTAAACACCTGCCCTTCCCTTTTCTGCATTTTTCTCCCACTTTGTATTTTACACAGAACATTATTTTTGCTCTCATTTGGAATAAAAATATTATTGATCATTCTGACAAATGAGCCCCTATTGTGTAAATGCTCTCCATTTTTCGATAGCAATATTACTTCTCCTCCAGCGTGCAGCTTGTAGAAAATCCAATTAAATTTTGGAAGATGAATATTCATGCCCCTTTTTTTCGGGGTTCCTAGTTCTAAAGCATTGTGGTGGGCCTGAATAAGCCCTGCTGATGCTTCACGTTTGCCCAGGGAAGTTCACGAGGTTTGTTATATCCCGCGGTAAAGATGGTCCTTTTGAACACACAAAAAATGACAACTCAAGATTGTCATGAAAATAGGGCACATCCTGCATCCTGCTAGCTAATGAAGAATGCTTATTCCTTTTTTTAAAAGGAAGACTTTTCATATTTAAATCTTTTTGCTTTTTTTATTGGAAGAAAATATCCTGGCAGAACACACTGCTTCAAGCAACAGGGCCATTAACTGTGATTTCATTCAGCTTAAATTATGCAAACTTGGCAGTTTTAATAAATTGCATGAGCTACGTTTGGTTTTCCTTCCCCGTAACCCCTTTTTGCAGCTGAAATCCTGAGTCGTTGGCATGATCCTGGGTTTCCATAGCAGCAGGATTGGAACGGGATAGCAAGCAGAGATCTCCAGGAACCACTTGCTTTGCTTGCAGAAGGTTCCAGGTTCCCTCCGGGGAATTTTCAGTTAAATCAGGAAAAATTAGCAAGGGATGGGAAATACCTTTCTGGGTTTGAGACCCCCAAACGCCCTGGGGCCCATCCGTGAAATCTACTGATAGGGCTGAGAAAGACCCCCTTTCTGAAACTCTGGGTATCTGCTGCCTGTCAGTGTAGACTGCACTGTAGTTCAGTAGGTAGCTCTGAGCTAGATCTAGGTGAACTACAGTGGTACCTCTGGTTGCAAACTTAATTCGTTCTGGAGATCCGTTCTTAACCTGAAACCGTTCTTAACCTGAGGTACCACTTTAGCTAATGGGGCTTCCTGCTGCGCAGCCACCGCACGATTTTGTTCTCATCCTGAGGTAAAGTTCTTAACCCGAGGTACTACTTCCGGGTTAGCAGAGTCTGTAACCCGAAGTGTTTGTAACCCAAGGTACCACTGTAATGGTTTAACATAGACCATATCCTCAGCATACGTTTGAAGCACCACAACACCACTTTAAACTGTCATGGCTTCCTTCAAAGAATTTTGGGAGCTGTAGTTTGTTCAGGGTGCTGAGAGTCGTTAGGAGACCCTCCCAGATCTAAAATTCCCAGAGTTGTGTAACAACCAGTCTCTCTTCACGGGGAACCCTGGGAAGGGAATAGGGGTCTCCAAACAACTCTCAGCATCCTTAACTACATTTCCCAGGATTCCTTGGGGGAAGTCATGACTGTTTAAAGTGGTGTGATACACACTGAGAGCCAGTGCGGTATAGTGGTTAAGAGCGGTAGACTCGTAATCTGGTGAACCGGGTTTGCGTCTCCGTTCCTCCACATGTAGCTACAGGGTGACCTTGGGCCAGTCACACTTCTTTGAAGTCTCTCAGCCCCACTCACCTCACAGAGTGTTTGTTGTGGGGGAGGAAGGGAAAGGAGAATGTTAGCCGCTTTGAGACTCCTTTGGGTAGTAATAAAGCAGGATATCAAATCCAAACTCCTCTTCCTCTTCCTCCTCCTCCTCCTCCTCCTCCTCCTCCTCCTCCTCTTCTTCTTCTTCTTCTTCTTCTTCTTCTTCTTCTTCTTCTTTAAATGTATGGTGTGAACATGGCCCTAATGTAAGGTGGCATTCTATCTTCTGTGGTTGTCAGATGAACCAAGAAAGCCCCTCCTCTCCGTTCATCAGTGTGTCAACCTGTGGTCCAGTTCACACATCACCCTAACTATGGTTTAGAGCTATGTGCATGAGTCTTACTTAGCCTAAGGGAAATTGTCTCCTTCCCCTCCTCCTGTGCATCCAGAAAACTAGTGTAGCATCAGTGCTGGCTTCCACTTCAGTCTCCCTAGCCATTTGCACCCAACCAGTAGAGTCACCTTGGAAAGGAGATCTTTTTTGTGGGCCTTCTTCCTTCTGGATAATATTTTGAGAGTCATATGGCAATAGGGGACAGAGGCCCCCTATTAACAACCAAAGAGGCTCATAGAATGACCAGTTGTGTTATTAGGCCCTTTGTGTTAGAATCTGTTCCCATCTTCACTGCCTTTGTCATTATTCAGATAAACTTATTAAGATATAAAGCAACTCTGATGGGAAAGATCCGGAATCGGTGTGATGAACTGTTTCATAAGGACTGGGGCAAATTTATACTTTATATGAAAGAAAATTGTAAACAGTTGGAAACGTTTGTAGGTTTGTGTCGAAATGTTTGGTAATGGGAAATTAAGGAGCTGATTTACATATAAGGTGGTGATTGCTAAAAGATTGATATAAGGTAAAAAAGTGGATATAGGAATGTGAAGAAATTGGTAAAGGTGTGTGGAAGTCTTTTAGAGGGAGAGAGGGAAGGAAGTCGATGCTTTATTTAAGCAATGCTTTAAGTTATGGATTTTTTGATTTTTGATATGGAAATGTAATGAAATATGGAAAACTTAATAAAAATTATATATATTTTTTAAAAGATATAAAGCAACTGGAGCAAGTCATCTAGCCACGTTCCCTATGATTTTCACTTCTTCTCACCACAAAGCCACTTCCGACCCTAGGGGGTTGCAGGCTTCCCGCCCTTCAACTCCCAAGCAGAGTCTGGCTCTCAGCCCCACGCGTACAGGGGGAATCCTCTGCTGTGTCATCCCCTGGCCAGCCTATCGGCTGGCTCAGGGGGCGTGGCTTGCTGCTCTTAAGGCAAGCGCGGCAGAGGAGCTCCCTCTTTGCCGCCGCCGATCAGCTGGGGAATTTCCCACCCACCCTCCCTTTAAGGTTTCCCTTTGACCTTGCTATGGACTTCGGTTGGTCGCCGTTAAGGGGCCTGGTAGGAATTTTTCCACTTGGCAAATTGGCACCGGCCATTTGGTTTTTTTGCCTACCTCGTAGCAAATAGTCACAACTTCCACAGTTTGGCGGTGAGGCATTGGTCGGAGTATTGTTATGTAGATGGATGGGGGGGGGGGAGGAACGCCATCACCTCCCCCAGTTGCGAAGGGTAGTCCGGTAAAGGACTCCGGGGTGTGTGGCCCTGTCTGAAGCCTAGGGAGGTCAGGGCCCAAGGCACGCCCCTGAATGGTGACCCCAGGGGAGTGCCTAGTTGATGTGCATCAGCAGGGCTCCCCCTGCTGGTGTTAACGCTTCCCAGCCTCTCAGGCATACAGCCTGAAGCCGGATAGTTGATAGGACCAATGCCTAGGCCGATATCGCTCATTTCCTGCAATCAATAACGTTGTGGCCAATTTTCGCCCATTAACCTTAACTTATGGTTTCTTGTGTCTTTATTTCTTCTGGTGGGAGGTGGGAACTCGCCACACAACCCCGTCAGGTAGGTTAAGCTGAGCACATATGGCTGCCAAGGGGACCTGGTCAGCTCCAAGGCTGAGCAGTTATACAAACCCTTTGAGAAAAGCTCATAGCTCAGTGGTGGGACATCTGCCTTGCATGCAGAAGGTTCCAAGTTCAATCACCAAGTCCAAGCTGGACTAGGAAAAAGTTTGATGCATCACTTGACTGCAGTCCATGTCTCCCCTACTCAGAGTAGACCCATTGAAATGAATGGACATGACTTAATTTCAACGAGTCTACTCCAAGTAGGTGGATAAAAGAAGAGCCTGCTGAATCAGACCCATGGCCCAACTAGTCCAGCATCCTGTTTTTACAGTGGCCAACCAGATGCTGTGGGAAACCCCCAAGGATGACCCGGGTACAAGAGTGCTCCCCTCTCCTTCGGTTTCTGGCAACTGATATTTAGGAATGGCTACTAGCCATTCATAGCCTTGTCCTCCATGACTTTGTCATGTCTTTTGAAGGTATCCAAGGGGCTCCAGTGGGAGTGAGTTCCATAGTTTAACTATGTGCTGTGAAGAACTCCTTTCTTCTAACTGTCCTGAATCTTCCGGCATTCAGCTTCATTGCGTGTCCATGAGAGCTAGTGTTACGAGAGAAGTTTTCTCCATCCACTTCCTCCGTGCCATGCAGAATCATGACCCTTCTTACTTAAAGGTAAAGGTAAAGGGACCCTGACCATTAGGTCCAGTCGTGACCGACTCTGGGGTTGCTGTGCTCATCTCACTTTACTGGCCGAGGGAGTACAGCTTCTGGGTCATGTGGCCAGCATGACCAAGCCGCTTCTGGTGAACCAGAGCAGCGCATGGAAATGCCATTTACCTTTCCGCCAGAGCGGTACCTATTTATCTACTTGCACTTTGACGTGCTTTTGAACTGCTAGGTTGGCAGGAGCAGGGACCGAGCAACGGGAGCTCACCCCATCGCAGGGATTCGAACCGCCGACCTTCTGATCGGGAAGTCCTAGGTTCTGTGGTTTAACCCACAGCGCCACTTGCGTCCCTCCTTCTTACTTACCTTTACTCCAAATTAAAAACTCTAATGGTCTGACCTGGTATACAGCAGCGCCCTATATTTCTAGCCCAGGTCTTCCTATTTCCAGTTCAGCTGTGTATTTGCTACATACATGCCCCCTCCCCCCGGACCCTGGACTCCATCCTTACATGCTGCCAAACCAAATTTCATTGTTTGCAAAGGAAGTGGATTGATTGCCAGAGAGAAGCTGAGAGCAAATAGTTTTATTCTGATAGTATGGGATTTTGTGTGTGTGTTTCTCTAAGCCTCTCAAGCCCTGCCTGCCCACTCGCGCAGGGGAGTGATTAACATTTATTTATTTATTTCGGAGGAGCAGGTTTTAAAACATAATTTGCCCGGATGATGGATGGCTAGTGCCTATTGAGTAGATTTAGTGCTAGGGGAGCGGCTAAAGTTACCTGCCAACTTTTGCAAGCCTTTTCTTTCTTTGCAAACCTCATTAATGTGCCGTGCTGATTGTAACGATATCCACTTCACTCTGTGCTGTTTTATGCTGATAACAAGGGCAACGAGCTCACTCTAGCCATTTGTGAATACTCCCTTTCCCCTTTCACTGTGTGTTTTCTTTGTCATTATTCATTTAAGGGGTGGTAGCTCAGGCGATCCTGAAACCACCCTGCCCCTGGACTGAGGTGGTATCATCACCATCAAGTTAAATTCATATCCTGCTCTTCCTAAGCCCTATACGGCTTAAGTCCTCAAGAGCTCTGGAGGGTGGCAATGCGAGAACAGGGCCTTCTCTGCAGTGGCTCCCCGCCCGTGGAATGCTCTCCCCAGGGAAGTTCACCTGGCGCCTTCATTATACACCTTTAGGCGCCAGGCGAAAACATTAACCAGGCTTTTGGCTGATCTGATTTACATCCTATGCCCTTTTAAAACGTTTTTTTTTGGGGGGGTGGGCTATTGAGTCGTTGTTTTTGTTTTTATTATGTATTATGTGGTTTTATATCTTGATTTTATTCTGTGAAGTGCCCTGAGACCCCCAGGTATAGGCCGGCATATAAATTCAGTAAATAAATAACAATAAATAATAAGTCCAAGCTATCTAAAAGACCATATTCTCTCCTATGAGCCCGCCTTGGTTTTGCTATCTTAAGGGGAGGCCCTTCTCTCAGTCCTTCCACCCTCATAGCCACACCAGATGAGGATGCTGGACAGGGCCTTCTCGGTGGCTGCTCCTAGGTTCTGGAACGGCTTCCCTGGAGAACCTAGGCTCCTTGTTGTCCTTCTGCCGGCAAGTGGAGACTTTCTTGTTCCAATGGACTTTTGGGAACTAATGAAAGGGCTGGTGCTGTTTTTATTCTAGTTACTTGTATGCTTTTCGTAGATTACAGGCAAGCCCCCATTTTCACGGGAGTTACATTCTGAGGCACCGCACATGTGTGTTCAATTTTTTAAAAAACGATTGGTCTCCCCCCCCAATGTTTTTAGCCATTCTTATTTATATTTGTAAGCTGCCTTGAATCCCTGTCAGAGACGAAGGCAGGAGATATATGGGCAATGCATTCCAAAGAAGTGTGAGGTGGCACAAACAGAGATAGGTAAAGGTAAAGGGACCCCTGACTGTTAAGTCCAGTCGTGGCCGACTCTGGGGTTGCGGCGCTCATCTTGCTTTATTGGCTGAGGAAGCCGGCGTACAGCTTCTGGGTCATGTGGCCAGCATGACTAAGCCGCTTCTGACAAACCAGAGCAGTGCACGGAAACGCCGTTTACCTTCCCGCCAGAGCGGTACCTATTTATCAACTTGCACTTTGACGTGCTTTCGAACTGCTAGGTGGGCAGGAGCAGGGACTGAACAATGGGAGCTCACCCCATCACGGGGATTCGAACCACCAACCTTCTGATCGGCAAGCCCTAGGCTCTGTGGTTTAGACCACAGCGCCACCCGCGTCCCTACAAACAGAGATACAGAACAATAAAAATGCATTTAAAACAAGTTTATTACCATTACCACCCAGTCACAAATACTCACTTTTTGGTTAAGTTGTTCATAGGGGGTGGGGCTCTTGCAGAAAACATTTTATCTGCATCAATTTCAGTCTGGGTTTAGTCCCGGTATTGGGGTTCACTCAGCCTGGGTTGGATGACCTTTTATCGGAAGAATAAATGGCTCCCCAGACTCTTCTCAGGTCGTCGTCCCTTCCCTGGCCTTGCTTTGCCTCCTCCTTGAGCCTTTTTGCCTGTCCTTGAGCTCTGACTGACAATGCCTCTTGCTTGTCTGAACAAGGGGCAGATGGGGCCGTGAAAGGGTGTGTAGAAGAAGAAGAAGAGGAGTTTGGATTTGATCCCACTATATCCCGACTCCCGAAGGAGTCTCAAAGCGGCTAACAATCTCCTTTCCCTTCCTCCCCCACAACAAACACTCTGTGAGGTGAGTGGGGCTAAGAGACTTCAGAGAAGTGTGACTGGCCCAAGGTCACCCAGTAGCTGCATGTGGAGGAGCGGAGACGCGAACCCTGTTCCCCAGATTACAAGACTACCGCTCTTAACCACTACACCACACTGGCTCTAAGCGACAGTAGAAAGGTAAACTTTACATTTGTTGCTCTTCCCAGTTTCACCCTGGCCCTGCCCAGCTGCTGGCATGCGGCCCCCAGAACAATCAAATGTGGCCCTTGAGCTGAAAAAACTTCCCCACCCTGGGAGCAAGAAGAATTACCGATGAAAGAAGAATGGCAAATGAAATTAATGGACTATGCAGAATTAGATAAAATAACAGGAAGGATTTGAAACCTGTGGGATCAGAGGTGCTTAGAGGACTGGAGTAAATATTTGAATTATTTGAAAAGCAATTGTGATAAACAGATTACGCTAGTAGTTCTGTAAGTAGGACTTTGTGAAATATTGCAAGGGAGACTTTGAAAAGAACGATTAGTTAAGGGCAATTAAAAGTAATAGAGAAATTAAGAAATGCAGAATAAGTGATAAAGAACGGACAATCTTCAGAGGTTGTTGTCTAAAATATTGTATAAGATAAGAAGTTATGTTAAATGATTGTTGGAACTTATATGTTAAAATTATATATATATATATATATATATATATATATATATATATATATATATATATGTGAAAAAACTTCCCTGCCCCCCTCTCTTAGGTAGACTCTGGTATCTTGGTTCATGGGCCACCCTGGTATCCAAACCAAAGTCCAAAGTCTTTTGTCCAGGGACTCCTAACTCCTGTATGGCTTTAGAACTTATTATCCTCTCCCTGCACCATTTCCTGTAACAGCTGCCTGAGACAGAGAAATGCCCTCGGAGGGATAAGAGCTGCGGTGAAATGATTCAGGGCCTTTTCTTGACACAGTTTCTGTTTTTAGCTCCAAATGCATGCTGGCACCTTCTTGCCTTGCCAGCTCTCACTTGGCACGGCTGCTTCTCCTGACAGAGTGAAAATGTGGGTCCCTTTAGGTTCGTTTCCTTGCCGGCTTTATTTTTGTTTTATTCGTTTTTATTTTGCAGCATCCTTCCTTCCTTCCTTCCTGCATTATGAATTTGGAGTTGGCAGGCCTTTTCTTGACTCCCCCCCGGTATATCCTGCTTCTGCGCAGAGCAGGTACTAAGATTGCTGGGCCAGGAAAGTGTCATGACCCTGGGGTCAGATTTCCCCCTCTTTCAGAGGATGAGGTCAAAGACTGCAGAACTGAGCCCATCCCTCCTGAAGATGTCATCTTTCCATCCTCGGACGCAGAGGACTTCACTGCAGAAGCCAAAGGACAACCAGAGTCCCCTCCAGGATGGCCATGGATGAAGGTTGCATCCATCACCACTTGAGCAGTATTGACTCTCCCCCAAAATCCTGGGAACTATAGTTAATGGTGCTGCTGGTTATAGCTCTGTGAGGGTCTCCTAGCAACTCTTTAACAGACTACAGTCCCCAGCATTGAACCATGACCTTATATAAGAGTGCTTTAAATGTATAGGGTGGATGTGAACATAACTTCCTCATCCCCATAATAGACAGCTCCAAATCGCAACCCGCGCATGTGCAGACGCGCCGCTGCGGGTTGTGCTCTTTTCATGTTGCGAACAGGCCTCCAGAATGGATCCCGTTCGCAAACAGAGGTACCACTGTACTCCTTACTACTTCCAATGACCCTCCATTGTTTATGATACTCTGCTGGGCTAGACATTCTTTTACAACTCTCATGGAAGTCACAGAAGTCTTCCTTATGGGGAGAGGGCTATTGTGTGCATGCCTTGGTTACAGGCTTCCCATAGACATCTAGTTAGCTACTGTGAGCACACGATGCTGGACTAGTTGGGCCATTGGCCTGATTCAGCACACTTTTCTTAGCTCCTTAGCTATGCCCACTTAATCAACCTGAATCACTTAATCAACCCGAATCCCATTAACCATAGCACTTTGGTGGACCAAGCCATTGTCTCAAGGTGGGAGCAAGATGACACCAGCGATCCTTGACTGACTTTGGTGCAGATTTCTCTCAAAATCTCATCCGTGCCGCAGAGCAGGGAACTTAGCGAGCGCTTCTACTTTACAACTTTGTTTCCCGGGCCTCCCGATTCCTACTGTTTCTTCCCATATGGCGCAGAGCAACCCGTGGCTTTGATCTTTCAATTAGCAATTAGGGATTCTGTTTTTGTTTTTGGTGTTTAGAGGAAGCTGGCAACCTGACAGATGGGCTGAATTCTATAGCTAATGACCCTCCCAACCTGGAAATCTGCTTGGGGTTTTACACAGCCTCTTTTCTGTGTCTATATCCTTTCCTTTCCTTTCCCCTTCTGCTAGCATATAATATGGTTGTTTAATCGATATCAGATGATAGCAGGTGGTCTCAGGTGCAGTTATTTTCATGAGCTGGACATAACTGCATGCGTTCAGGAGTTAATCGAATTTTGTTCTGCCACAGAGGTTATCATAGCTGTCAAGCGTCCCTTATTTGGTGGGACAGTCCCTTATCCCAGGGCCATGTCCCGCTGCTGTCCCTAATTGATGATGTCCCTTAAATTTCCCAGGTTTCAAAGGAAGCAGCTCCTTTCCCTCCCTCCCTGCCAGCCAGGGAGGAGGGAGGATCCAACTGTGTTGCTTGGCTGCGTTGCTCACCCAATAAGGAGTCTAAGAACGACTGGGGGGTGGAGCTTGCATGCCTTGTGCCGATCAAATCGGCCACGTTGCCTGGGGACTCACCTTTGCTCAGCGCTTCCCAGCAGAGAGGTGACGGTGGTTTTCCTTGCTGCATCCCCTTTGCCGGGTTGCTGCGCTATGGGTACCACCACTTGAGGCTTCGTTTGGCTGCTGGTTTACTAAAATCCCTTATTTTGGCTGCTGATCCCTTATTTTCGAGGCTGCTGGTCCCTTATTTTCAAATCTGTAAGTTGACAGCTATGGAGGTTATCCGTGCAGAGCTGGGTTTGCAACCAGGTTGTTTTGGGAACTGAGAGCCACTGAGAAGGTTTGTTCCTGGCAGTGGGTTCCTGGATGATGCAGATGGGTCTGGGATGTGGGTATTTTACTTTGCAAACCAGGGCTGTCCCAACCTTTAGACCAGGGGTCGGGAACCACTGACCTGCGGGCCAAAGTTGGCCTACCAGCCCTCCCCATTTGGTCATGAGGCCACTTTTATGAAACCACCCACAACTGCCTCATACATTGTGTCATATGTGTGGGATGTGATCCACGAGAGACAGTCAAGTGCAACATTCCTTGTAATGCTAGAGAAGACATGCGAAGGGAATGTTTGGTCCAGCCAGTCAAAACTTCCTGTTCCTCCTGGCCGGAGCATCCTTCCTTTTGCATGTGATAGAAGGTGGGCGTGACATAACCTAAGGTTAGCAGATTTTTTTTCAATTAATCTGGGGACACTTTTCAACTTCCTACTAAATAGATAGATTTTGTCAGGGGGCTGATTTGTAAATTCGGGGACTGTCCCCGGGAAACGGGGATGTCTGGTAACCTTAACCCAACCTAACCTGTCCAGGTAACAAAAAGATGGATCACACTGCACACTTCCCTCTTTTTGCCTTCCTTCTTTGTTTGACCAACTTTTAGCTAGGACTGCCCTGCTAGCTCTTAGCTAGCAGAGGCACTGGGATTATTCCCCCATATGGGGTAGATCCACGTGTACATTTTTGTAACTAAGTCTGCCTTCAGGGATCCAACTTTGAACTGTCGTAAGTAAACTTCTTTTATTGGCCTTGAATAAGATTGTGGCGTCTTTATTCATTTAAGAGGGATTCATGGTTACTTACCAGGAACGTACAATTCAATCTTAACGGACTGAATTGTACAATAGTGAGAGGCTCACACGAGCCTGCAGCCAGCTATCTGCTGTGTATGTAAAAAGGGGAATGTAAACTCTGCTAAGTAAAGGAACTTGCTAGCGCAAGTTAGGAAGGATATTAATAAACAATATAACCTCTCCTGCCACCATTAACATTCCCACAATATTTGACTTCTGGTGTGGGGCAGGTACACATGCAGCTGCAGAAATCAAGACTGAACCTTCACCCGGGCACCAGCTGATGCACAGGGAGTTCAGTTCTGCTCTGCTCAGGTGCTTCAGCCAGTTCCTTCTGAGAATTGGCTGGCATGCCCTCACCCTGCACTAACCAGGAACGAACTCACCTTATATCAGGTGTTCCACAGGCTGTTCAACCCTGTGCAGTAAGTATCTCCCCCTACCCCAGCATGCCAGGTTTGACAGACAGGTGGGACAACCTATCTGTCAATCATCAGGTGTCAGTATTTATCCATTTTTAGGTATACATCTTAGGGTGATAGATATTTTTAGATATACATCTTGGGTGTTCCAAGCATATGTGCATATATATTTATGCAGTTATGCATATTCATGCAGTTATGCAATTTTTATAGTCTACATTGGGACAAATGTCTCAGTGCTTCGCACACAGAAAACTTGTCAGTAACTCGGTTAATCCTAATTAAAGTCCAAATCTCAATAGTGCAACAAAGGAGAACCAGCAGAATCCGCTTGATTTGTTTCTCAGAGGCAAAAACGGAACAGCAGAATGTTTTACCTGTTTTACATATCCACAGAGGAACCTATATTGTGAGAAGAGAAATCTGTTGTGAGTCAATGCGGTGTTATGGCTTGAGTGTTGAGATTTAGTGGATTTAGACAACTCCTTAGTTATGCAGCACACTGGGTGATCTTAAGCAAATCTCTTATTAACAAAGCCCACATAACAGGGCTGTTAGGAAGAACACACCAACCTGAGATCATTTGGGTAGAAGGACTGTTAGTCTTCAAGGTGCCAGAGCAGAGCACGGAAACGCCGTTTACCTTCCTGCTGGATAGGTACCTATTTATCTACTTGCACTTGACATGCTTTCGAACGGCTAGGTGGGCAGGAGCAGGGACCGAGCAATGGGAGCTCATCCCGTCGCAGGGATTCGAACTGCCGACCTTTTGATCGGCAAGTCCTAGGCTCTGTGGTTTAACCCACAGCACCACCCGCGTCCCATACATATACATATGCATACATATATATATATATCTGGGTGCTTCCAGATAATCATTTGAGCATTCATCCTGATCTGTCTGCAGGGAGACTAGATGGTACCATCTATTTAATTCATTCATTCTGATTTGCTTGCAGGGAGATTGTGTCAATTCAAGTGTTTTCCGACACTTTCCCAGTGCATTTCCCTTTCAATCAACTATAATTGCAGAAACTCAATCTGCCGCTATGAGATCAAATCCCACCTGAAACTTTTGACGCTCTAAAAGGCCATTTCTTGTTTTGGGGAATGAGCGTGTGCCAATAATGGGCCAGATGAATCGCTTTTAAATAGTTATTACACCATCCTGAATGCAGATGCGATATTTAATGGTAATAACTGTTTCTTTCTGTCAGGGAAAATATCAGAGGCAAATGATTTATGATTGGGAAAGGCAGGCAATTTAAAATGTGTTCCTTGAATGGAAACACTGGTTCCGATTCCTGGCTTGATAACATTGGGGGCGGTTTTTTCATTGATCTTTATTGAAAGTTGCGTTGAACAGATTGTTTCACCGCTGAGCCAAATGCACCGGACACTTTCTCAGGTGGCAACTCTGAGTTAATCCTAATTAAAAATCTATTATTATTGGTTGAATGCACTATGCCTCCTAACTGAGAACATGGAGAGTTAACAGGTAACTAATTAGTAGCAGTAGCCTAAATATACTTCCATTTTGAAGTGGGAGGCAGGAGGTGCAGAGTGACATGTCACAAAGAACACCTGATGACCTATCCAACATCTGTTTAAATAACCTCCAAGGAAGGAGAGTCCATCACCTTCTCAGGGATATCATTCCACAGTTGAACAGCTCTTACCATTAGAAAGTTCTCCCTAATGTATAGTTGGAACCTCTATCCTTACAGTTTGAATCCATTGGTTTGGGGTCTTACCTTCTGGAGGAGCAGAAAACAAACTTGCTCCACTTTACATGTAACAGCCCTTCAGATATTTGAAGTTGGCTATCAAGTGCCAACAGGGACACGGGTGGCACTGTGGGTAAAACCTCAGCGCCTAGGACTTGCCGATCGCATGGTCAGCGGTTCGAATCCCCGCGGCGGGGTGCACTCCCGTTGCTCGGCCCAGCGCCTGCCAACCTAGCAGTTCGAAAGCACCCCAGTGCAAGTAGATAAATAGGGACCGCTTACTAGCGGGAAGGTAAACGGCGTTTCCGTGTGTGGCTCTGGCTCGCCAGATGCAGCTTGTCACGCTGGCCACGTGACCCGGAAGTGTCTCCAGACAGCGCTGGCCCCCCGGCCTATAGAGTGAGATGGGCGCACAACCCCAGAGTCTGTCAAGACTGGCCTGTACGGGCAGGGGTACCTTTACCTTTACCTTTACCTTTATCAAGTGCCAACAAAGTGCCAACAAAGGTCCATATAGTTAAAGCCATGGTTTTCCCAGTAGTGATGTATGAAAGTGAGAGCTGGACCATAAAGAAGGCTGATCGCTGAAGAATTGATGCTTTTGAATTATGGTGCTGGAGGAGACTCTTGAGAGTGCCATGGACTGCAAGAAGATCAAACCTATCCATTCTTAAGGAAATCAGCCCTGAGTGCTCACTGGAAGGACAGATCCTGAAGCTGAGGCTCCAATACTTTGGCCACCTCATGAGAAGAGAAGACTCCCTGGAAAAGACCCTGATGTTGGGAAAGATGGAGGACACAAGGAGAAGGGGACGACAGAGGACGAGATGGTTGGACAGTGTTCTCGAAGCTACCAGCATGAGTCTGACCAAACTGCGGGAGGCAGTGGAAGACAGGAGTGCCTGGCGTGCTCTGGTCCACGGGGTCACGAAGAGTCGGACACGACTAAACAACTAAACAACAACAACAACATCAAGTGACCTCTCAGTCTTGTCTTCTCTCTCTCTCTCTTTTTAAAAAAATTGTTATTAACAATTTCAACATAACAAATTATCAAAACAAATCATCTTCATTATTTCCCCCCTTTCCCCCCTCCCCTCCCCAACAAACCCTCCCCCTCCCCCCAGAGACTTCCCTCAGCTCCTCTCTCTGATTTCTCAACTCGTATTATTCTCTGCATATTGTAAAATTGTATACATCCCTATATCATCTGTCTACTATATTAACCCTCAATAAATTTGTGTATGTTTATTCAAAACCTGCCATGGAGTCCAGTTCATTTTGTTGTCTTTTAAAATAATTTGTAAAAAGTTCCCATTCTTCATTAAAGTCACAGTTGTCCTTGTCTCGCCGTTTGCATGTCAGTTTTGCCAGTTCTGCGTAGTTCATCAATTTCTCTTGCCACTGTTCTTTTGTCAGGGTTTCCTCCTTCTTCCATCCTTGTGCTAACAAGACTCCTGCCCCTGTTGTAGCATACATAAATAAGTTCTTTATTTTCCTTGGCAGGACTTGCCTTACAATCCCTAACAAAAATGCTTCTGGGTTTTTTACAAATGTCATTTTAAACATTTTCTTCAACTCATTATATATCATTTCCCAATTTTTTTTTTAATTTCTCTGCAATCCCACCACATATGGTAAAACAGTCTTGTCTTCTCCAGGCTAAACATCCCCAATTCCATAGCAAGGTCAAAAGGGAAACCTAAAAAGGGCGGGCGGGTGGGTAACAACAGCAGCTGCGTAGGCAAAAGAGGGAGATCCCGGAGCTGCGCTTGCCTTAAGTGAGGCAAGCCACACACCCTGAGCCAGCTGATTGGCTGGCTCGGTGGATGACGCTGCTCTGTGGATGACGCTCCCCTGCTCGCGTGGGGGCTGGAAACCAGCCTCTGTGTATGTGTTGGGGTGTGAAGCCCGCAACCCCACCTCCTCCAGATGTCGGAAGTGGCTTTACAGTGGTACCTTGGGTTACAGACACTTCAGGTTACAGGCTCCGCTAACCCAGAAATAGTACCTCGGGTTAAGAACTTTGCTTCAGGATGAGAACAGAAATCGTGGCAGCGGGAGGCCCCATTAGCTAAAGTGGTACCTCAGGTTAAGAACAGATTCAGGTTAAGAACAGACCTCCTGAACGAATTAAGTTCTCAACCCAAGGTACCACTGTATGGAGAAAGTTTTACCTGTTGACATACAGTTTGTCCAACCTCAAATTACTTGTGTGGGGACCCTGGTTTATTTTTGGACCTTATGCTTCAACGCAGCAACTTGCAATATTCCGAATGCTGGGGGGGTGGGGGGGTGGGATGAAGAGGATAAACTTCTTTTTTACAAACGAAAAGTTGATTCAAGTGAATTTGGACTTTGAGAAAAGGGCGGACTCGAACTAGAGTTCCTTTTTTAAAATGAACTTTCCAAGCACTGTCTGTTCTCGTAATCCTTACAGCAGCCCTGTACAGTAGGCAAGGGTTGTTTTCCTCATGTTGCAGATGTTGTGGGTGGTGAGGATGAGAGGGAGAGAGAGAGAGAGAGAGGGAGAAAGAGAGAGAGAAAGAGAGAGAGAGAGAGAGAGAGAGAGAGAGAGAGAGAGAGAGGGAGGATTGCCAAAGGCCACCTGCAGAGTTCATAGCTGCTTCAGGGATCACATCGCATCTTGTGCTAATGTCCTCCCATAAGCCATCATTTTGCTGAGTGTCCCTTTCTGTGCTTTCCCAATAAGGATTCCTAAATGTGGAGCGAGCGCTGGTATAAATTATTAATTCTTTCTCACAAGTCTACCCAGTCAGCTTTCTCTCTCGTGTACCTGCAGGTTACAGCTTGGGTGATGCTATTTTTATCTCTCCCTCTCTCTCATCTCTGCAGTGATGCTCCCGCAACACCACCGCCCCAAGTCTGAACGCCACCACCTTTCGCCTTTAATTTTAACCTTTTCTCTCTTAGAGCATTTGTATTAAGCGATCTTAATCTATGCTAGTGCAATGCTGGTCTGCAGGTGTCTTAAGTGTGTGGCTGGGAGGGAGGAGCTCCTTATCTTCCGTCGTGTTTGAACTTCGCCTTTTGCTTTCAGATCGATGCAGATAAACGCTGGTCTCTGGAATCCAGGTTATTTAGGGAGGTAGAGTTGACCCTGGGAAGCGTTTTCTTTTCACGATGAATTCAGAGGCATCTTCGTGCCACACGCTGTCTCCTTCCTTTTGCCTCTTCACATCTCTGCTAGGAATTTGAAAAGTCAGGAAGAAAATCATTCCTTCTAATATTGAGCTCAAGGGACTTGGGTGGCTCTGTGGTTTAACCCACAGCGCCACCCACGTCCCTTGAGCTCGATATAGGACTTGCCGATCAGAAGGTTGGCGGTGTTAGGATATTTCCGTTGCACCTTAAAAGGGAGCAGGATGTTTGTGTCACAGCACACACACACGAGAGAGCCTCCCCCCAGAACTTCTCAGGGAGGTTGGCATCATGCAACAAGGTTTTTAGTCCTTGCAGCAACGTTTGATTTGCTCGCTCCGCAAGCCCATTCATCCATGGCGATCTAGGCGTTGACAAGCGGTTCAAATCCCCGCGACGGGGTGAGCTCCCGTTGCTCGGTCCCTGCTCCTCCCAACCTAGCAGTTTGAAAGCACGTCAAAGTGACGAACAGAATAATATTATGTCATAGCATGTAACATGAGGAATGGGCTAAGATAAGGGAAATTTGGGACATAATAACTAGAAAAATATAACTTTTAGTATGGTTTGAATAAGGGTTTGAACTTGCTGAATTTGATTGGAATAAAGAGGAACACAAAAAAGAGAGATGTGAGGAGGTCAGGACAGAGGGACATGGAATTTTGTAATTTAAAAAGTGGATTTTTCTTTTTTCTCTTTTTTCCCCTTTGTTATATATTTTTGTTTTTTGTTTTTTCTGTGAGCATTATCTAATGGATTGATTTATATGAAATGATGAACTTTTTGATTTGTAAAACTTTAATAAACATTTATTTTTTAAAAAATGAAAGCACGTCAAAGTGCAAGTAGATAAATAGGTACTGCTCCGGCGGGAAGGTAAATGGCATTTCTGTGCGCTGCTCTGGTTCGCCAGAAGCAGCTTAGTCATGCTGGCCACACGACCCGGAAGCTGTACGCTGGCTCCCTCGGCCAATAAAGCGAGATGAGCACCGCAACCCCAGAATCGGCCACGACTGGACCTAATGGTCAGGGGTCCCTTTACCTTTACCTTTAATATCGAGCTCAGGTAGACTGGAGCAAAAAAAGAAAGAAAGACAATTGAGATGCAATCAAGTTCCACCCACCAAGGCTTGTTTTCAGAAATCATGCATGTGGGAACTCCATGTCTCACCATCTCAGGCTGTGCTTCCCAAGGCGGATGGGAGTTGTAGTTCAGCAACAGCTGGAGGGTCAAAGAACCATTTTCTCTGCCTGCAGAAGAAACACACACACACAAACACAGTCCTGCAATATACATGGATTTTCTTTTAATCTGTGACATATTTTTAATCCTGAATATTATTCTGTAAATCATGGATGAGGGACAGGTGTCTTTGCAAATGTTGTTGTGCTATGACTCCCATCATCCCTAGCCATTGACTGTGCCGGTTAAGAATGGTATCAGATGCTATCTCTGATTTAAATGGTTTCAGGTTATCATTACAGCTCTAGAACAGCAGTTTAAAAATAGCTAAAATACAACATTCTAAAAGCAAGATACAGTAATTATGAAAACAAACCAGAATAAGAGCAGGAAGACAAGTGTCTCTGACCGACAGGTTAAAACAACTAAAATGGTAACTATTACTATTTCCTGTATGGTTGTGGTGAACAACTGAGAAAGAGGGAGAGACAGAGATGAATAGTGGTATACATTTCTTTAGAAATAAAGGAAATAAGAAATCCTCTAGATTGTGCACAAAGACCTTCATTTCTAACTGGGTCTCCTGGAAAACCCATTTCTCCAGAGAGCCTGCAGCTTTTTCCTGGGGGGGTCTTCCCCAAGGTCAGCAGAGAGGCTATAGGTGGGCAGTGTAGTGGTCAGAGGGTTGGACTAGGACCTGGAAGACCAGACTTCAAATCCCTGCACAGCCATAGAACTCCCTGGGTCACCTTGGGTCGGTCACAACCTCTCAGCCTCCCCTCCCTCACAGCTCCAAATGCGGATGAAGAGAACCATATACGCCACTGTGAGCTCCTTGCAGAAAAAAGTGAGGTATACAGTGGTACTTCGGGTTACAGACGCTTCAGGTTACAGACACTTCAGGTTACAGACTTCGCTAACCCAGAAATAGTACCTTGGATTAAGAACTTTGCTTCAGGATGAGAACAGAAATCGCACGCGGCGGTGCAGCAGCAGCAGCAGCAGGAGGCCCCCATTAGCTAAAGTGGTGCTTCAGGTTAAGAACGGACCTCCAGAATGAATTAAGTTCTTAACCTGAGGTACCACTGTAAATGCAATAAATAATAAGCAATCAGGCTCATTCCATGGGGTATTGGCATCCAGGGTGCTTTCTCAGAACTTCCATTTAAAGAGACTCCAGAAGTCCTGTTCTAAGCCGATGCTCCACCAGACCCGTTGGAGAGAAATCGCTCCTCTTAATTCTGCATATTCCTGCAGACATATCTTTTCGATGAAATGCTTTTAATGGCCGGCTTGTTCTGTGCTTTCTCGGTGTCTTCTGGGGGCACACTGATTCTTTCCACCCACGAAAAGGGGGGCTTTTCAGTGTACATATGTTAGGAAAGAAGCGATGCATTCAGCTCAATAACTAGTAGCTCCCTTCCTCTCCACCCCCCCCCCGGCCTCTGTCTCTCTTGTTTTGTTTTTGGAGTTCGAGATCCTGCCAGCTTAATTGCTCAGCCGGTGGATACTAGCTACTGGCAGCGTCCCATTGTCCTGCGTAATTAAAATTCGAGCAGAACGTCTGCTAAGCACGGAATCGTTTGACAGCGTCGGGTTGCAGAGTGCTTCTGGTTATTGCAATTATAACCAAATGGCTGCCGTTCTTGTTTGTGTGTGTTTTTATAGTGGTTAATCTCTGTGTTTGTAAGGAATACAATCGAGAATGCTTCTTGGGGGGGAATAGCGGGCTCCTTTGTAAATTCACAAAGTGTTGGCGTTGGTTTGCTTCTTGGAGTTGTTGTGGTCTCTCGCCCCCTTTTAAACTGCTAACAAAAGCAATTTAGATTGTTTTGAAGAGACTGCATGGATGTGGCATAGGGCAAGTGTTGGATCCTTTGCCATTTTCTTCGTTGAAACCACTAAAGCATTGGGGAGGAGGAGCGGGGGAACCAGTATATAATGGGATCAGCAACCAGTTCCTCTGGAGAGGTCCTGCTGAGCTCTGTTGAAAGGGAAGTGGCGGCTATAAGAGGCAACTTCCAGCCTTCCAGGATACGGATTGCTACTCGAGGCACCCAAGTTTCAAGTCTCTCTGTATTCTCCTCCTGCTACCTGAGACCGAAAGCAAATAAGGTTTCTGGAAACGCATTGCAGCAAGGACTCCTCTTCAAGATATTTTCCTGGCACAGGCTAGCAGGCAGGCTGCTCAAGCTTATTGTGCAGTGTAAGGGAAATCAGCACTGCAGGTGGTGTAGCTTGGGCAGATGCCTTCTAGACGTTACTGGACCTCCAACTCCCACCAGCCCCAGGCAGCATGGCCAGTGTTCAGGGATGTGGTCCAACATCATCTAGAGGGCACTGTATTGGTTACCCCTGAGCTAGGGTGAGACCTTGTGCTGTTCCAAGCTTACTCCAACTGAGCTTTCATAAAGTATGAGCCAGCCTGGTCTTAGCATGGGAGGATGAGCTATAGGCAGCTGTCAAGTGGGAGCCAGACTCGGGTCAGGGCAGAGGGGTTCAGTCCCAGGAACACACCAAGAGTTGGAAGAATCCAGAAAAGAGGACCATTGCCAAAGTGAAATTCCAGTCCAAATCAGATAGAAGGGCCGTAGCTCAGCAGTAGAACAGTGGGGTGTAGTGGTTAGAGCGTTGGACTAGGATCTGGGAGACCAGGGTTCACATCCCCGCTCAGCCATGATGTTCAGTTCATGACCTTGGGCCAGCCACTCATTCTCAGCCTAACCTAGCTCACGGGGTTGAGGATCGAACGGGTAGGAGGAGAACTTGAGAGCCTTGGGGGAAAGATGGGAAATAAATGCAACAAACAAACATCTATTTTGCATGAGGGAGATCCAGAGTTCAACCCGTAGTATCTCCAGGTTGTTGTTGTTGTTGTTGCTGTTTAGTCATTTAGTCGTGTCCGACTCTTCATGACCCCATGGACCGGAGCATGCCAGGCACTCCTGTCTTCCACTGCCTCCCGCAGTTTGGTCAAACTCATGCTGGTAGCTTCAAGAACACTGTCCAACCATCTCGTCCTCTGTCGTCCCCTTCTCCTAGTGCCCTCCATCTTTCCCAGCATCAGGGTCTTTTCCAGGGAGCCTTCTCTTCTCATGAGGTGGCCAAAGTATTGGAGCCTCAGCTTCAGGATCTGTCCTTCCAGTGAGCACTCAGGGCTGATTTCCTTCAGAATGGAGAGGTTTGTTCTTCTTGCAGTCCATGGGACTCTCAAGAGTCTCCTCCAGCACCATAATTCAAAAGCATCAATTCTTCAGCAAGGGCCGTGCCAGTTAGTTTAGACCAGGGTTTCCAAAACCTCCAGCTGTTTTTGGACTACAATTCCCATCAACCCTGACCACTGTTCCTGCTAGCTAGGGATGATGGGAGTTGTAGTCCAAAAACACCTGGAGACCCAAGCTTGGAAAACCCTGATTTGGACACTACTGAGCTTGGTGAACCAGTGGTTTGGTTCAGTATTAAGCAGCTTCCTATGCTCCTATGAAATCTTTTACACTCCTTCCCATGGAGGACAATGAGTGAGCAGTCTGGGTTGGGGAAGCCACTCCTGTACCTGGGAACTATTTCATTACTCGGGGAGGTTTTCCCACCTCTTGGGGGCAGCTTGGGGGCAGCTATGGATGGAGTTGAAGATTCTGGGTTGCAGCCCCGGTAGCCCTAGCAAGTGGTTGCTATAGCGTTTGAGTATAGTACGCACTTGCCACCTGCAATTTTTATTGGTGCTTACTATTAAAAATATATAAAAAATATTTTTTAAAAGGAATAAATATGCCGCTCAAGTTAATTGGATGCACCTCTTAGTCAATTAAAATGTTCTAATAATAATAATAATTAATAATTATTTATACCCCGCCCATCTTGGCTGCGTTTTCCCAGCCACTCTGGGCAGCTTCCAGCAAAACACAAAAATACAATAGTTCCAATAGATTGATTGCAGTAATTGCTTTGCTGATTAAAAGCTGCATCCTTGCTTTTTTATTTTTCATATAGTGCACATATTAACATAATTCACACAGAGAAATACAAATCAACCTCCCTATTATTTCAGCATAATAATAATGCTGATAAAATCATATCAAACTTTTTTTGTGTTTTAAAAGCAAGACTCTGTTTAAAAGCATGAAGAAAAAGTTGCTAGGCAGGAAGAAGAAAAATTAAACCTTTCCTTTTTGATCTCAGAAGTGACAAATTAATGCTATTGATTGAATAGCTTTCCTGACCAAAAATAGAAAAAAGGTCGTATCCTTTTGAGAATGTTATTGGGGTGAAGAATTGATCTTCTACTGTTTTGTTGTCCAGAATGACAGTCATTTATAAAAAGGCTGGTCATGACACACCCTTGCAGCCTTGACCGCTGCTTCTGTTAAAAAGAGAATATGGTGTTAACACCTTAGGACAGCTTCATAGGAGATGTAGTTTAAAACATCTGGAGGTCACCAAGGCAGGGTAGCAAGACCTCCAAAGTTGACCTGAAGTCTTCAGGCTTGCCTTGCCTCTTCCAGGGTTGCAGTGGGAGGGCTTGAATCTTCAGTTGTGGGGGTGGGGGCAAGAGTGCCTTTGCATTTTATTTGTACCAGCTCCACCTGGTATGCAGGCTGAGACCCTACCTGCCCTAGACTGTCTCGCCGGAGTGGTGCATGCTCTAGTTATCTCCTGCTTGGACTACTGCAACGTGCTCTATGTGGGGCTACATTTGAAGGTGACTCGGAAACTACAACTAATCCAGAATGCGGCAGCTAGACTGGTGACTGGGGGCAGCCGCGAGACCATATAACACCGGTCCTGAAAGACCTACATTGGCTCCCAGTATGTTTCCGAGCACAATTCAAAGTGTTGGTGCTGACCTTTAAAGCCCTAAATGGCCTCGGTCCAGTATATCTGAAGGAGCATCTCCACCCCCATCGTTCAACCGAGACACTGAGGTCCAGCGCCGAGGGGCTTCTAGCAGTTCCCTCACTGTGAGAAGCAAAGTTACAGGGAACCAGGCAGAGGGCCTTCTCGGTAGTGGCACCTGCCCTGTGGAACGCCCTCCCATCAGACGTCAAAGAAATAAACAACTATCTGACTTTTAGAAGACATCTGAAGGCAGCCCTGTTTAGGGAAGTTTTTAATGACTGATGTTTTAATGTATTTTTAATATTTTGTTGGAGGCCGCCCAGAGTGGCTAGGGAAACCCAGCCAGATGGACAGGGTATAAATAAATTATTATTATTATTATTATTATTATTATTATTATTATTATTATTATTTATTTCTTAAAGAAGATTACACATACAGCATGGCCAGTGATCAGGGATGATGGATGTTGTAGTCTAGCAATATCTGGCAGGCTGCAGATTCCCCATCTTTGACATATGCTTTGTGAGCAGAAGGTCCCTGGCATTGATGGTCAAAGACTCCCTGGGATGAATCACTGCCAGTCAGAGAAGACAACACTGCTTTTCAGGGACACAGTGCCTGAACTGGCATAGGCAACTTGCTATGTAATACAGGGTTGAGATCATTTTAGCTCTAAGACACCAAGAAGTGATTCGAAATGCCAGGGGATGCTGGTCTTAGTGTTGTCCTTTTAGAACTCAGCTGGGAGGAGGTTGAGGGGAAAAGTAGAATTAGTTGGTTCTGCCTGTCATTGGCTCCAGCGCCACCTACTGTTGGGCTCCCTGCCGTCAGCCCCACCAATCGCAACGGGCACAAGCCATCACTGAGAAATACTGAATTAGACTGCAGGGGTCAGCAAACTTTTGCAGCAGGGGGCCGGTCCACTGTCCCTCAGACCTTGTGGGGGGCCAGAGTATATTTTGAAGGAAAAAATTCAACGGATTCCTATGCCCCACAAATAACCCAGAGATGCATTTTAAATAAAGGCACACATTCTACTTATGTAAAAACATGCTGATTCCTGGACCATCTGTGGGTCGGATTGAGAAGGCGATTGGGCCGGATCCGTCCCCTGGGCCTTAATTTGCCAACCCATGGACTAGAGCAGTAGGAGGCAACCTATGGCCCAGGGGCCAGATCCAGCCCAATCGCCTTCTCAATCCGGCCCATGGACAGTCTGGGAATCAGCATGTTTTACATGAGTAGAATGTGTCCTTTCATTTAAAATGCATCTCTGGGTTATTTGTGGGGCATAGGAATTCGTTCATCCCCCCCCAAAAAAATATAGTCCGGCCCACCACATGGTCTGAGGGACGGTGGATTGACCCACGGCTGAAAAAGGTTGCTGACCC